>NW_020653726.1:912826-1147826 GCF_003589595.1 Hyposmocoma kahamanoa | reverse complement strand
CTATCAGCAAAATCATGATTTTACAGGTAAAGCAAAATCTGAAAGTAAAATCTTGATGTTTTGTGATGTAACAGACTGAATTAGATAAAAACGATACTAAGGATCAAGGCACACTGGCGCAGAATCGAAGCGTCGCGTCGCGTCCTGTTTTTCAACTACACGACCCTCGCGCGACGACTTAGTGCGACGGGATTACAGTGTGGTCTGACGCCTCACGGCGACCAAGTGACGCTCACGGCGACGAAGCCGCTCGGATGCTACCAAGCGTCGACGCTCAATTCCATATTTGCAAAATACAAATTTGTACTTTAATTATAGGAAAATAGAGATGAATATGCTATAGGCGAAAAACATAACGCGTCGCGACGCTTCGACTCTGCGCCGGTGTGAGTTGAGCCTAACGAACACTACGCCAACTTAATTTGGACCTGTTCTGATTTTATTTTGTTTTTGTTTCTTTTTCTTTCACAAAATTCGTTTCTTTGTAATTTTCCAATTTTGTTTTTTGTTTTTTATTTTTCACAAAAGTCGGTGAGCTTAATGTTGATATATAAATATGGCTGTTTACAACAACAGATCATTGGAGGTATCGAAATGCTGAGCAATATAAAGGCAATATCTGAGGAATATTCAAAATATAATACATATAAGTTTTAGCTTTTTTACAGATAACCGGTTATTCTTTTTTTTAATAAGCAAGCAAAGTGAGACGTCACTTCTTTGCTGCTATCGAAATATCTGTATGTAATTATTAATAGTCTTTGTAGTAGATTTAACTAGCTTTTTTTTCCAATTCCACCAGCGCCTGAATCTCAATACACCTTCCCACCAGAGCTGTCACGAAACTAAATCATTTAAAAACGTTCGCGTACGTCAAAAATTCACAATCGTTTCTGCACGTAAAGTTTCTGCACATAACAGTTTTTTTCCTATTTGTACACAGTACACGGTTGTTTCAACTTTTTTAATTTGGCTCAACATCTGTGCCGCCATGCGGGCATTTTAAATATTGCCTGGGTTAGCATTTTAAACAATGTCTGGATCTGATTGAGTCTATTTGAAAGTTGTGTTTGGTTTTGCTCACTCACCCTTTTTCGAGTAGTGCTCTTTAGTTGATTGTGTTTAGAAAGTAATTAGATATGGATATTTGTAAATATTTCTTTATCATTCTCTACATTGGAAAGTATTTTACCAGAATGCAACTTACGTAAACAATATGCTAAAATGTTACGCCAATTATCTGGTCTCATATTAGAAAATTACCTATACTATGAATACTAAGACCAAGCCCAATTTATAGAATTTCATTACCAAAATTAATCCTACTGGAAATCGAAACCGGGACTTCCTCTTTCACCGTTCACAGCGCAAACCGTTAGGTCACCGAGGTCGTCAGTATTGTTAGTAATGTAGAAGAATATGAAAAAATGTTTTACCTAAATATCGATCTAATTACGTAATACATTGAGCTTTTTTTTATTATGTCAAGTGACGGGACGAACAAGTCGTGCACTTGACGGTAAGCTACAAACCTATCCGTAACAGTTGCAGTGCCACTCAGAGCTTTCGCAAAGATTTGAAGGGCACTGCCATTGCGCCCGTCTCCCTAAGTCCCTGTAATTTCACCAGCAACCTTACCCTTCAAAACTGGAACACAGTAATGCTGACATTACTGCTCGGCGGCAGAAATAGATAAGGTGGCAGTACTTCCCTGAGCTAACTATTTCGCAAGCTCTACAGCTACTAAAGAAAGATGTGTAAATAAAATTTATAGGTATCCGATATATGCGTATAGCGCTTAAGCAACTAAGGTCACATGTTATACTAAATATTTAAATTTTCATTAAGTACTTTCCTTTGGATATTTTTATCAACTTGCGCTTTATCAAATTCCCTCCGCGATGGAACCAGATCAGTCGCTTTAAAGAAAAAGATAAGAATTAATCGTACATTCGCATTGTTGGATCAAATAGAATCAATAAATTCATGTTGAGATTGCCCATGGGAAATTTACGTTTTGTGTTTTGTGCGGATTATTGTGAAAACTTTTTATTTAGTAAATGAACTTGTTGAACAGTCGTCAGAAAGCTGTAAGTGGTCGAAATGGAGTCAAATACGTTTTTTTTTATAAATAGAAAAAAGATTTAAACGTTTAAATCACGCGATAAGGTTCTTGGCTTCACCTGTGGCCTTATACTTATTATGATTGATGGCGTAACTTACAAACGGTATTACCGACTCCGGTAAGTTTTATATCTTAATTGTAGATAGTGTGACTGTGAGATATTTCGTCGGCTAGGATATTACGGTACCATCGTCACTATCCTATTTCAAAGCCAGGCTCTTGTGGGTGTAGCCTTTTTCATTTCTCACGGGCCGTAGCTAGCTTCTTGACCTCTTTAAAGCTGCCCACAAGAACAAATTATATTATTGTATAATAATAGATATTGTAGCATTAAAGCTTCTTGTGAAAAAGTTCGTTCAGGGAAGTAACTGCTAACTTACCTATTTCTGGCGCCAAGAGGTAATGTGAGCATTGTTACGTTCCTATTTTGAAGGATAAAGGTGTTGGTGAAATTGTCAACTTACGTGTCAGCGGACGGGCGCAGTGACAGTGCCCCTCAGATTTTTGTGTTTTAAAGCTCTAAGTGGCACTGCAACTAATATAGACAGGCGTGTCGCTTACCGCCAGGTGCACGACCTGGTAGGCCCGTCACTTGGTGTCATAAAAAAAGAAACAAATATAAAAACCAGCAAAAGACATGGAATAATAGGCACTTTATTGCTAGGTAACAATTTCATTTAGTCAAATTATATTTTTTTAATAATATGTTTGTGTGAAACAAAGAGGTAAGTATTAAGAGAATGGGTATTTAGAGAAAGCAAAATATCGCGTAAATATAATATCCCAAAATGCCTAACTGTCCTAAACTCCCGAACCTGTATTAAACCATTCCTTAGAGGAGACCCGTGTCTGAATACATGTGAATATAAACATATGTTGTATTGCGTGGCCCAAAGTCATGTGAATTTAGTTAGCTCTATTAGCCCAAATGGGGAAAAATGGGGTAACTACATTGTCTAATTTGTAGGGGTATATATTTCTACAGAATTGCCTATAATGCATTGTGAAAACTTTATATCTTTGACGTTTGTTATATTATTTATTATATTAGTTACTAAATAGAAAGAAAGAAAAGATATTAAAAAAAATCTTTAAAAAGAGTATTCAAATAATAAATAATATTGTAAGGAAAAAAATATAAACTAAAATGATAATAAAAACAAATTGTTTGCTCATCATTTAACGCAGGCGCTTGTTTTTAATCATAACCAAAATTTTTATCTCATCGCGCTCACCTCACGACCTCAAAAATGCTAACCTTAAAAAAGTATAATTAATTATAACTAAATTTTCAAAATAATTTGGGCACAAACAACGAAACTTAATAAGCTCCTTATAACAAAAAGCTTAGTCTATATATTACCATTTTACCTGAATGAACATTAACATGTGTAATATCTAATATGTCCGCTGCGCGGCCAAGGACACTCTTTTGAAACATGTTATGACTTGAAAGACTACCTTTTCAGTAGTTGACTGTATTAAGGATAATTTTCCGTAAGTAATCAATCACTTTACGCTTGGCAAACGCTTTTATCTCTTGGATTTATTTACTTATAGTCTAATAAATTCTCTAAAAACATAAATACCTATCCTTAGAATAGAACAGAATACGTTTATTTGCTAGAATACAACAACAATAACGGTCTGAAATAAAATTAGATACATTGTATTGAAATACTGCAAGCAGATGTGCAAATATTGATAGATTGTCATGTTCAGTCTCTATCGTCGATTGCAATTCAAATTAATTTAAATTTGTATTTGAAAATTCTAAGTGTTTTTTATTACTATAGACGCAATGTGTCAAAAGCGATTTTCTCATTTGTAATTTAAAATTATGTCATTGTAACAATTTAAAAAAGTTTTCAAGTTACTTCTTGGCAACGAGAATAGTACAAAAGATTCATAATTTCAGATCTACTTTGCCTTGAATGGTTTCACCATATGTTTTGAAATATTGAGGGTAAGTTTTGACAAATACATCCTTACCATGAACTCTTTATTATACTTCAGTATATGTTTGTAACGACAAAAAAGCGGGATGGTGATATACACTTCATGTAGCGCTGTCTCACAACGACTCATTTTAGGTCCTTAATTGAATCGTAATAAGAGTTCATGGTAAAGCCCCAGATATCCACTAATGTACATACATTGCAAGGGCAGTATGTTTAGTTTATACAGTCGATTTCTACCTCAGCTTGAATTCAAATGTTTCCCGCACTAATAAGGTTCATTTTGCTTGGGTCGAACGGCAGGGACACTGGCTATATTTCAGAATTTATTTTTTCACAAACGAAAAGCCATTTGAAAATATATATCGTATACTATACGTGTTCTATTTAGTTAAGTTGATGTATAAAAAAAAATCATTGGTATATGTGAAGTACCTATTAAATACAGCGGTTTTAATTAAATTTTTATTCAATTGATATTCAATTATTTTTTGTGAAATTACTCCACTAGTTTGTTATAATTATTAATACAAAGATCGAACACTCAGAAAAAATTCCTTCGATCCGGTCGGATTCGAACCGACGCGACGTCTTCTTGCATACCGTGCCAGACGCTATACCAACTAACCCACGGAACGAACCAACTGACCTCACGAATTTTTCTATGTGCTTGCGTCGTGTCTTTGTACTTGGTCTTACAGCGGTTTTCTTATAAAATTCCGAAATACGTTGGTGTTTTTTTTCTATCATGAGAATTTTTAGGAGTCGTGTTTATAGTAATCACTAAGTTTTCCAAATTCAACATTTTCACTGTTATGCGGAACCAACCAAAGCCATTTGAAGTTGTATAGGACTCTAATTTTATTTTCGATGTAAATAATCAATTCGCAGTCATTACTATTCCCATAAAAGTACCTGAATGTTTCGTAGTCAAGGTAAACAAAAAACAGCCTTTCACGCAATAACCGACCAACCTTAACCATTGCCCACATGAAGGGTGTAATGTGTTATTATTTCGCAATAGCAGAGTGTCGCCGTAGTGGCTAGCCGCACTACCGCTTTAGCGCTAGGGTTGTTTCTCGTTTTTGTGGCAATTTAATATACTTGTTAGTATAGTTTCTTGGCTATATAAATGTTGTCTATAGCGGTTTGGCGATCAATAAGCCCGAACCTGCGAGCTATAGTATTATTAAAAAATGGAAGAACGACCTAGTGCTGATGCTATATCACTGCTATGTTTTTTACCCTCATAGCCCCGTACTAGGGAAACCCTGTATCGCGAGTGCAATAAGCACACACATACTAGAGACTACCACAAATTACACCCAAACTTACTAGAGAAATAAATGTATTCCATACAAATATTCCTCCCGGTCCGGGTATCTAACCTCTGCGTGGCAGCCCAGCATGGTAACCGTTCGACCACTGAGGCAGTTCTTATGCGCAGTGTCCACGTGTGGTAAGAAAAACAAAATTACTTATGTAAGAAACCCCGAATGAATGAGTATTTCTAAATTTATTATTAAATACAGTAGAGCTGATTGTGAAAGTTTCGAGGGCAAGTCGTAGATAGGCGTGTCAGTTACCACCAGGCGCATAATTTGCTCGTCCTGTCACTTGAAACCATAAAAAAGTAAAAAATATTTCAATAAATAACAGCTGTCATAGTCTCAATACTCTGATTTGAAAATCGAACCCAAAAAAATTTCTTTTACTAAACATTTGTAATAAAATATTTTCTTTGTCTCTCTACTATGTCTCTTAAATTTCTTCCATAAAATATTAACCAAGACCGGTTTTATTATTTTCTAATTCATATGTAATTAAAAATAAATTTACTGTGCAAACAACGCAATTTGTTTTCATTCTATGTTTCTGCCAATAATTCACAGCAGAAAATCTTAATTTAAGTCTGACAACCCTAAATGGTCGTCTCCATTATGAAAATTGATGGTGTTTGGTTGAAGAATTTCACTATGGCAAATAAAAACCGATAGCTTTGTTTACGGGATGTTTTGTTTTTTTCTGCATCCTGGTTTTCATTTGACCAGCTATTATTATATTTTCATGTCATAAATTGTACACGTTATTAAGGTGCAATACATGTTAAGGCAGCGGAGTGTAGCATTTAACCTACATAGCTCTATACTATGGTGTTGTGTTTTTGTTTTAAAAATGTAATTGTGATTTACCGTATAGGACCAACTGGCAGACTTTTTTTATGATACAAAGTGACGGGACGAACAAGACGTGCGCCTGGTGGTAAGTGACACGCCTGTCCATAGCAGTTGAAGTGCAATTCAGAGATTTAAATCGCACAGATCTGAGGAGCACAGCTATTGCGCCTGTCACCCTGAATTTCACCAGTATACTTAACCCTTCTAAACGCAATAAAGCACATTACCATTTGTCGGCAGAAATAAGTAAGGTGGCAGTATTTCCCTGGACGAACACAGTCACAAGGAGCTCTACTTCTAATGTCACCACATTATACACTTTTCAGTCAATCGCGTACGCTAAGAGACGTAGAGTTTATTTAAATATTAAGTGAAGGATGTATGCCGTTATCCGAAAAATCATATCATTCATCTTTCCTTACTCCAAAGTTAAATTCCTTTTAAATATTTTGCTTATCTCACTTTACCCGATTGGGTTCAATGAGCAAGCAATTCAAAACATCAAAGTCTGAAAACATTACTCCCACTTGAAAAAGCATCCCTTTTAATTGAAACTGAATACAGCTTTGGTATTGCCTTTAGATTCCAGTCAAATTAAATAATAAATATCTTTTCATTTGGTTAGTTCCATTCAAATGGGTGATGCTTAAATGAATTTTGTTTTTGGAATTTCTGGTGACGTTACTAAAGTGTTGAGTGTTGCGATAAAAGTATGAAAGGAACGCAGTTTTATATCAAATATGGCAAACATAATCTGATAAAGATTTATATACTAATGCAACAAAAAAGATACCTACTATATTATATTAAGACACTTTCAAATATTATGATGACAGTTTTTAATATAGAAAACAAGAATCGAAATTAAGTTCAAATAGCCATAGCGTTTTTTTTTACCATGCCGACAAGAGCTTGTTTCAATGTATTAATTAGGCCGGGCTTGAAAAATAGGGGTCACGTCGAATAAGGAGACCAAAGAAAAAGCCTTGTATAGGACGAAATACCGTTTAACGTGCTGACAAGAGCTTTTCCAATGTATTTTAAAATAAGGCCGGGCTTGAAAAATGGGGGCCACGTCGAATAAGGAGATCAAAGAAAAAGCCTCGCCGAGGACGATATAGTGCTTACCGTGCCAACAAGAGCCCTTTTCAGTGTATTTTATAATAAGGTTTGGCTTGAAAAATGGGAGCCACGTCGTACAAAAATGACCAAAGAAAGACATTTACCGAAGCACTTGAAATGCCGACAAGAACATAATTCTCTGTACTTGGCTTGAAAAATAAGGGCCACGTCGCAAAAGAAGGTCAAAAGATCTGCCGAGGACGCAGTAGCATTTACTAAACGGATAAGAGCTTTTTCAAATGCATTTTAAAATAAAACTTGAAAAGTGGGGACCACGTCGTAGTACAAGGTTAAATAAAAATCTTTTGAGATGACTAAATGGCGTTTACTGCACTGACGAGAGCCTTTTTCAATGTGATAGGGCTCGGCTGGAAGAAAGAGGCACGTTGTACAAGGAGGTCAAAGAAAAATCTTTGCAGACTACAGAATGACAAGCACTACACTGATAAGAGCGTAGCTCTCAAGATGGAGATAGGGCTGAGCACGTAATGTATTAATTATAATGTAATGTATTCGTTCATCGTAATGTATTCGTTGCTGTTTTATAAGCCGCGATGTCAATATGGCTGCAAAGCATGGATAGTGCTCGTATGGAAGCATTCGAGCGTAATTTAATTTTGTTTCGTATTTTTTTTTAAATACCAAGTGCCATGTCGCTTTCATTTCACCAGCACCCTTTACCTTTCAACTACTTAGTTACTGCTTGGCGGTAGGAACTCCACTACTATTTATAACAAAGCTACATTTTAAATTGTATTATGCATACTATGAGACAAAAGTAGCCTATGAAATGACTATTTCATATATCATGCAAGCAAATAAAAAATATTTGCGGCTGGTAACAATAAAATATGAAAAAATGGGTGCTGAACGTACGCCATTTTTATTTTGTTACAGAATATACGTAATTACCAACAATCGTATTCGAATTTTGGTACGGGCTTTCTCGTGTTTTTATAATATTGCCCTAAATATAGTCACGTAGTTGAGTAAAGTTTTTTAAATACTTTAATATAACGTCTACATTCATTAATATTGATTTTAATGACGAAATTATGCATTGATTAATTTTGATTTTAATGAAAAAATTATGAAGTTTTACTACACGATTTTCATTTATTTTTGTAAAATTACTCCACTACTTTGTTATAATTATTAATACAAAGATTGAATACGGAAAAAATCCGACAGAACTCGCACCCATATCTGTGTTGACCTGGATTGCCAAAATACACAAGTTCGAATTTTGTCAGAACAAAAAAAAATTCTTTGTGTTCAATTTTTGTATTAAAAATTATTGCAATCATTAAATTATAATATTCTAGATAAGAACAGCAAGTGCTTGGTCTTACATTCTGTACTATGAGTAGCAGAGCTACGGAATTCACTCTTGGACCTTCCCAGTATACCCGGACCAAAATCAGCGAAATAAATTTCACAAATTTGATTACCGGGAATCGACCTCAAGGCCCAGAGCCAACAGAAAACGTTAAGTCTTTTTAATAAAACTGCACGGTTCGTGATAGCGGCTGTGTAACTTTACATCTTCATTCTGATACTTACAAAGTAATACATTTTTCTTTTTATTACATCGATGGCATACATGATAATGCTTGCCATCCTGGTGAAAAGGTTTGCCTGTTGAATAACGTAGTCGCCAATTGTTGCCCAGATTATGCCAGACGTAAAGGAATGGTGTGCCGTGCGGGGAGGTTCCTTCTTTTACCCTGTGCAACCGTGCTCATACACTTACTCACATATACGCACCTTATCACAAACGCAAAAAATCTTACATTTTAACTACAACTTTACGTGCTACTATTAAATAACATCTAACATACCCGTTTCGTAATGTAGAGAAGCGGTGACTCCTGACACAAATACCAACTTAAAAGGAAAGCTAAGCGGTTTAGTAACAGTAGAGCCCTTGTGAAAGAGTTCGTCCAGGGTAGTACTGCCACCTTACCTATTTCTGCCGCCAAGCAGTAATGTCAGCATTACTGTGTTCCAGTTTAAAAGGATAAAGGTGCTGGAAATTACAGGTATAAGAGACTTGTCAACTTATGTCTCAGGGTGACGGGCGTAGTGGCACTGCCCCTCAGATCTTTGCATTTTAAAGTTCTGAGTGGCACTGCAACTGTTATGGACAGCTTATCATCAGGCGCACGACTTGTTCGCCCTGTCACTAGACTTTAGGAAACTACTGTGTAAGGTTAAACTAAAGTAAGTGTAAGTCTAACTACACAAACATTATTTTACGTAGAACTTTTTCGGTGAAGTAGAAAATGTAATCAAAACGATGATAATATATTTTTGAGACAATATTGCGAAATTACAGCCTTTTATTTATATTATTTTATTTATGTTGATCATAATTATCAACTCACGTCCCACTACTGGGCAATGGTCTCCTCTCAGGCGAAGGTTTAGGCCATAGTCCGTCACGCTGGCTTAACGTGTGGGTTGAGGACTTCACACGTTTCTGAGGGTTGTGTTCTTTGATGTGCAGATTGGAGATTGGAGATTTTTAATTCGATTGTATTTTTTCCTTACATATTCTTGTAATTCGAATATATTCTACCTATAAGTGTGGCAAAACAGGCGGCTAACAGGTTTCGACTGCAACCGACATCGAAACCGACTTCATGCAGTCAAGACTGCAAACATGCACTCGTTAGAAGTTAGCAGTCTTAGGGCGCGTGTATTCGAAGGGAATTTCATCGCGCTTATCCCGCGCGGCTGTCGTGTGCAGCGACCGCGTGCGTCTACCTGTCATGGCAAAATAAGCTCTATTTATTTCGCTTTTACGTTTTAACTTAAATGAGCGTCTTGGGCACGCGGGCGAACCTGCCATGAACTTGTTCTACGCGGCGGCTGGGCGGCGGCCGGGTGGTTTCATTGTTTAGAGAAATTTAAATGTTTTTGCCTAGTAAACAGAATATAGATTCGCTATTAATGTACATGAAGGCGTGGTTAATGGGCGGTCGCCGCGCGGCGGCCGCGCGAAATCTTTCGCCCCGTGTAACTGGGCGCTGAGGGGATGCATCTGGTTTATTGAATGTCATCCACTTTCCGTTAACTATTTTCAATAAAACTTAGCATATAGATGTAATTCCAATGAAAATGAAATGCTATGGTAACCTAGAGCTGATTTAATGATGGAAATGGCTCCTCAGCAGTGTAACAATAGTTTTCTCGACCGTATTCGTGCCAGTTATTGTTGACAAGACCGCGGTACCCAAAACCGCGAAAGTGAATAAGCAAACTGTTGCGGTCGGTTTTTTAATATTAAAAAGTTAGTATTATACTTATTTTTGTTGTGGCTTTGGTTGATTCCTCATAAAAGTGTTAAATCAATCACTTTGAATAAAAATACGTAGTAAAATTGAGGATTTACACTGATTAGTCTACGGTGCGAAAACATTTTTTTTTAATTTTTTTTGTATGTATGTTACGCGAGAACTCCGGTATTTGAGAACCGATTTTCATAATTCTTTTTTTGTTGGAAAGAGGGTACCTCTATAGTGGTCCAATTTAATTTTGAAGAAAATCATCAATTTTTATAAATAGCGCCTAAATTTTATTATCAGGAGCAATTATTTTAATGGTTGATTGGTTTTGCTATTCTCCAATTTAAGGCGTATTACTCTCTCAATATACTTTAAATAGTGATAACTGATCTTTATTATCTCCTGTTTCAAGTCCCGTATAGCGGCGAACTAGGAGATAAATTCGGGTTTGCGCATTTTACGATAACCGATATCAATAAAATTTGGTAATATGTAATTCCACGTACTTTTGAGGTCGGTTTTTTTAGTACTCTGTACTGAGATTATTAATACCAATGTTTTTTTTGTTTATATCAACTTAACTAAATAGACCACGTATAGTATACGATATACATTTTTGTTTCTCAAAATATTCTCCGTTAGCGTTAATGCACTTTTTCGTACGAATGAACCAATATTGAAAACATTTATGCCACTCCTCCGTGATAATCTCTGAAGCATATTTTTCATACTCTTCGACAGCCTCTTCAGGTGATGAAAATCGTTGACCACGTAACTGGTTCTTAATTTTTGAAAATAAAATAAAGTGCCAAAAGTCGGGACTGTACGCGGGATTGCTCACAAGGTCAATGTTGTTCACCTTCAAAAATTCATTTGTCGGTCTGGCCGTGTGAGAACTGGCATCTTGGTGCTAGATGATACGGCGTTTACGGTTATTTTTACGGGATTTTTATTTTTGACAATAACTTCCGGCAAACGAGTGGTCGTGTAATCACTATTCACGGTACAACGATTCTCCAAAGCAACAGTAGCCACGTATCCAGTTTTATTTAAAAAAGAAGCAATCATCCGCTTAGAGGCACTTTGCACGCGCGCCACTTTGGTCGGTTTCGGCTGATCTTGAAAGACCCATACGCTCGATTGCTGCTCTGTTTTGGGATCGGAATTATAAATCCATGTTTCGTCACCTGTTCTCGCACATCAAATTGGACTGGAATTGGCCCCTTCGTTGAATCTGGTAAGCATGGCATTGCACCAAGTGAGGCGATCCGTTTTTTGAGCCTCAGTCAAATTGTGTCACATGACCGCGTTTGAATTCTGGAAACCAGCTGTAAATAGTCGTCTTGCATGGTGCTTCATCGCCAAAATCAGTTTGAAGCCGAGCGCAGCTCCGCTGAACTGTTGTATTACACTTAAAGTCGTAGAAAATCATACTACGAAAATTTTCACGAGTTAAATCCATCGTGATGTAGACAACCAATTTTTAAAATGACGCCACAACGTCAATACAAGTGACAGTCGAAATAAACTGTATTCTACAGCCAATGAGTACCATTTTCAAATGTTGTAATTACTTTTTAAATATAGTTTATGTAAGTGGCCAGTTCCGGAAACTTAAAGTGCGCCCTATGTACAGCCAGTGTCCTTACCGCTTGATCCGCGCAATAGAACCGATTCAGTATGGTAAAAATTTGAACAGAGCTTAGGTACTTTTAAAAAAAATATAAGTTATAACGTTCAGGGAACAAGTCTGCAGGAAGGGAATTCCACTCCATAGCCGTTCGCCATATAAATGTGGAAGCGTAACGCTTCATGCGAATCTTTGGAATATTCATCAAGCGTGGAATCCAAGCCTACGCCTAGTCCCCCGGTGATGGAAAGGGGAAGGCGGAATTAAATCGTGTATAATTCCATCGCACACTCTCCGTGATATATTCTGTAAAATACCCATAAGAAGGCAACTTTACGGCGGTGTTCAAGGCTCTGCAGCTTCGCCTCCATTAATTCCGAGTCACCTACAAGCCTCTTGATACGGTTTTCAATTGAATCCAAAGTGGCCAGTTGATTTAAATAGCAGAGCCATCCCATAGGTGGCAGCAGTACTCCAAGCACGACCGGACTTGTGCTTGGTACAGCTGAAGCAACTGTCCCAGTGTAAATTAACGCCTCACCCCGGAAAGGATCCTAAGCTTCCTTGCTGCATTTTTGGCCAGGGATTCAATGTATCTGCCGAAGTTCAAATTGGACGACAGGTCCATTCCAAGTAGCTGGAGACAGTCGGCTATCGGTATATATATATATCACGAAAAGTCGGAGCCAGCTCAAAGGGACTCCGTTTCGTGGAGAATAGACACGCCTGCGTTTTGGTAGCGTTAAATTTGACAAGATTGACATTGCCCCAGTCGGAGACTGCCTTGCGTGTCAAATATACACGGCTCTTAATGTGTTTTATTTTGCAGTTACAAAGTAATCTTAACAAAACCTGAGTTCTAGTAAGTTTCTACACTTACCCGTACCCCGTTATCTGTTTAAATCAAAGTTATCTTTGAAATATCTTTCCTTTTATTTGCTTTGCAAAGAAAAAGTTTTTGATATTTTTTAATATTCAGCGCAAGACCTTTTGAATACCACGGCGACATCTTAAAGAAATAGCCTACTTTTAAAGTTAATTTTTCAACTTCCCAGGGAGGGAAGTTTGGTTCTTTCTAAGTACAACTTTTAGTTGAAGATGGCAGGACGCCAACCAATGGTGAACAGCGATTCAGTCATACAGAAACTTGAATGCAAATCTTGACTCGAATTATACTTATGAAAATATTCGGAACATAATATTTTTGACCAGATTGACTGGTTCTATCATAAATGTGGTTTAATTACTACATTTCTAAGAAAAAAAGTCGTATATGACATTCTTATTTGATTAGGTCGAGGAGCAGAAGAGCTCATTGTGAAGAAGGCGCTGGTGAAATAACAAGCACATGGGACTCGTCAACTTATGTCCCACGCTGATAAGCGTAATGGTGTCTCATATCATATTATGTCTTTAACTGCCTCTGTGGCCGAAAGGTTACCATGCCGGTCTGCCACGCAGAGGTCCCGGGTTCATTCCCGGGCTGGTACAAATATTTGTATGGCCTACATTTATATGTCTCGGAATTTGGATGTAATTTGTGGTTGTCTGTGTGTGTGTACATATCAGGCGCTCTAAAGCTCATTGTGAAAGAGTTTACCCAGGTTAATACTGTCACCTTACCTATTTCTGCCGCCAAGCAGTAATATTAGCATTACTGTGTTCCGGTTTTGAAAGGTAAGGGTGCTGGCTAAATTACAGGCACATGGGACTTGTCCACTTATGTCTCAGGGTGACGGGCGCAGTGGCAGTGCTTCTCAGATCTTTGCGATTTAAAGCTCAGAGCTTGGCGGCAGAAATAGATAAGGTGGCAGTAGTTCCCTGGACGAACTCTTTCACAAGGAGCTCTACTGTTACTAAATATACGCGATTTCGCATCCGAAAATCAATGGTTACATTTCCAAAAATTCGTATTTAAAAAATCATTTGCTAGTCGCCTATATAAAAATGTTTACAAAACGTTTTATTATACGTTTATATTCTAATTTAATTTTTTACCATTTCACCATTGACGAGGGTTCTGTTAATTACATTCTTCGTTTTTTCCTCGTTACATAAATTAGGAATTTTCTATTAAACATTCTCTGATCAAATTTATTTTCAATTTGCGTAAGTAATTATTGAGTACGTAAACGCTCACCATTCCTAAACGATTTGATGTCGTTTTTAGAAAAGATAAAGTCTGAGGAACGATCGAAGCTACACGTCTGTTCCATAATTATCATTATTTACAACCTTATTTTTTAAGTAATAAATTGCTTGCTACATTCTCAAGTTCCAACCATACGATGGTAAACCACCAAATGAAAACATGATATTCCCTTTTCAACGAATTTCAAAAAAAGTAGGAGGATCTCTATTCGACTGTACTTTTTTGGGTTTGTTTCGCGATTAACCTAATATTTGTGAGCCCATTTCGATGTCTCTTTTTTTGTTAGAAAGGGGCTACAGCTAAGAGCCCCATTCAAATTTGAAAAAAATAATCCACCTCTACGGGTGACTAATTAGGGGACAAATGAGGTCTATTGAATGTTACGCAATTTCCGTTAGTCGGTTTCTATAAAATTTGGCAGATAGATATAATTTCACAATCAGGCTTGTTTAAAAAAAAGTTATAATTATCATAGTCAAATGTTTAATCAAGCAAATGTTAGGTATAACTTATTAATGCAAGGAATATTTAAATGTCATCTAGGACCTTTCATTACCAGGGAATAATTGCAATGCTCTATGAATAGGGCATTGAGCCTCGTGTTTGTTTAAGAGTTAATGTAGCGAATTTTGGAATTTCATTTTTTATTTAACGCCGTTCGTATTATAACTTGTTTCGTTTTTCGGTCATTCTTGAACTTAGTGTTCACTACCTAATTTCCTTGGCAATTTTTATCATTTAATATTCGAGTATTGTATCGTGAAATATTATTTAATAATTTTACGATAATGTAATTGCAACGAAAAGTACAAAAGAAGACGGAACACATTTGTCTAAAAAGTTTATTCAATGTAGCCTTGAATAGCTGTAATGTCTCTATGTAGTTGTAATGTGCCTCAGACGACTACACCAATTGCCTGGTCTTTTTGCCGCCATCTGTGAGAAATATATTTCTTCACTCAGCCAGGTACCTTTATAGCTATTAGCAGCTGACTAAAGATGTCGTTTTAATAATTGTAAATTTTAAAGTAAATAGATTTCTCACAGAGAGCGTTACGGCAAAAAGTCGTTAAAAGCCAAAAACAAAAGATACGCACCAACCACGTAGAGGAAAATTCGTACGATCCGTTAATTCGTTCCGTAGCTTCCAGCTAGATCGAAGGAATTTTTCTTTGTGTTCGATCTTTGTATTAATAAGTGTCTATAGTCGTTACCGACCGCGTATATCTCATGGAAAATTTTAGATTTTGTAACCAATATGTGCAACAGAATTTGCATTAAAAAGTTGTCAAATATTTCGCATGAAAGTAGTACTAGAGTTTTCTTTTTAATAAAACGCATGACTACATTCATTAGGGCTGTGAGGTGGCATGGTTTTTTTGTCCCGCCCTCAATAATTGTTCTTTAATGAGCAGCCTGTCTCGCGGGAGCCGCGGTCACACGGCTTTGTGGGGGACATTGTCGTGATATAATTTAACTAAGTAATGGACTCTAGGGACTGGTTGGCATTGGTATAGACCGAGATTCAATGACATGTACTCCACCAACCTTGTACTTTTGCATAACTTATTAGATTAGCTGGGAAGTAGGTAGGAGGACTATTTTAGACGTATAACTTAACTTTGTGCTGCTATTTTTTTTATGAAAAATAGTGATAAACGATATTAATACTAGGAATAAATGTACATTTATTCCTTCTCACTGTTCCTGACAGTCGTCTTAACAAAGTCATATATTCACTTAAGAGGCAATGATACGATTCTATAATATAATTCCGGTTTATATTCAAAATTTGCCGTTTACGAGGTTTAAAACTTTAACGAAACAAAAACTTAAATGTTATTAACCTACAAGTTCTGCATACTTGAGTGACAAAAATCCGTGGTAGAGACCCGTTTAGCTTTGGCATGTGATCTCGATTTATGATATTTGAAATAAATATTGTGAAAAATAAATGTGTGCAAATATTTATTTACAAAGAGAAACAAAAGGTAAATGTGTGCAAATGTTTATTTACAAAGTGCAACAAAAGATAAATGTGTACAAAGGTTTATTTACAAAGAATAACTCCTAGGGTTTTCTACGAATGAGTAGTCGATTTTTACATGTGTAATTTGTTTACTTATGAAAATAAACTATTTGAGTTTGGTGAAAGTAACAGATTTTTATTACTTTGCTTATTCTATGACGACTTCAGAAACTCAGCGGTTGGTACTCTAATTAAGGATGTTACCGGTTCTATTCCTAGCCGGAAATTGGTCCTGGCGGACCAAGGAATTATTCTCAATTATATCTTGGTTCTTGACAATGGCTTCAGAATTTCGTAAGTTTAGTACAAAAATCCTTTATCTAAGACTAGGTAATTGATGGTATTTTCTGGTAATTGATCTTCCTCTGGTCTCTATAATTATCTTCTTTTTATTTGAGAACTAGACTCTAGTTACTGAAGTAAAAAATAAGTTTTAATTTTTTTATTTTTTTTATTATACCTAGTGACGAGACGAATAAGCCGTCCGCCTGATGGTAAGCAACAGGCCTGTCCATAATAGTTGCAGTGCCACTCAGAGCCTTAAATCACAAAGATCTGAGTGACACTGTCACTGCGGCTGTCACTATGATACATAAGCTTACAAGTCCCGTGTGCCTGTTATTTCATCAGCACCCTACCCTTTATAACCGAATCGCAGTAATGCTACTGCTACTAAATCGTCTAAGCCTTCCCTTGCTTATCTTTATTTCGATCTTTTGTTCCGTAATGCTTGTAAGAAATGAAACTTGCTTACCACTATTACATAGAATCTGACACGTCAAATAAACGACCGAGATCGCACGTTGTCTCACTTTCCAGCATTTAAAATTCTGGACAAACATGGTCCCATCTCTAATAAATTTAAAAAAGCTCCTTATATAGATTATAGTACGTATGAATATTTTATACGAAAAATTTGTCAGACCGAAACTGAAAAGGCAACACATTAAAGATGTCTGAGGTTCTTGTTACACAAGTTAATTTTCCTCGCATTAAAACGAAATACCCTTTCTCATGGGAGCGGCGGTTACATGGCAAAGTAGGGGGACAATGTCGTGATATAATTTAACTGAGCGAAGCACTCTGGGGAAAGATTGACCCATTGTTCGATGCCATCAAAGTAAGGACATTCTACGAACACCTCTAATAAGTATAACATCATTTGGAGCTTCATAAATATGGCATGCTTATAAATAAATAAATATTATACTACATCATATACGTTGCTCTGATTCCAAAGTAAGCAATTAAAGCGCTTGTGTTATGGAAATCGGAAAAACGAATGATACCACAAACACCCAGACCCGAGATAATATAGAAAAGGTAGTTTTTCTATATTGTCTCGTTGTAAAAATTATGTTTGCTCCAAATCAATGATGTTACATGCTCTGGTTAGGTAGTTGTTGATTTATACACAAGCAGAAACAGCTTAGGCGGTAAATTATACGATTTTACTGGAAAATATTTAACCGGAAAATTTGTCAATATTATTATTAACACAGTGATCGAAAAAGCACAAAGAAAAAATTCAATCCTATTGGATATTGATCCAGCGCTTCACCAAACTGCGGAACGAGTCAGTTATGAAAGCAGTAGCCCCGGTTTATCGAAGTTGCTGATTCGAGGCCAGAACGGACCGAAGTAATTTTTCTTTGTGTTTGTTTTAAAAAACAGCATTATATTCAATAAAATAATATATTTGTGGACATTTTTCTTACATCAACATCATTAACCCATTATTCATTCCATTGCTGGGCAAGGGTCTCCTATTAGGAGAGTTAAGTCATGATCCACACCGTGACCTTGTTTAATCACTATATTTCTTTTCACAAACTAGTGGACTACGTTTACAAAAGACATATAAATATCATAGTAATAAAAACTTCATTATATTCAATAAAATAAAATATTTTTGGACATATTTCTTATATCACATCATTAACCCATTAATCGTTCCACTGCTGGGCATGGGTCTCTTATTAAGGGAGTTAAGTGATGATCCAATCTTTTTTAATCACGATATTTCTTTTCACCAAAAGTGTCAGACGTATTTCTCCTAAATATTTACAAATATAATTATGTAACTTAGAAATTCAAGTCATGTATGTACATGCCATCGAAGTTCAAACCGTTTACCTCTCAATGATAAGAAGTAACTATTACGCCACTGGGTTACCACCGCTCTAATACTTTTCTTAGTATTAAACAAATTTATGTAATGGGAAGTACTGGCACTTTAGCTATTTCTACCGCCGCATTTACGTGAGCATTACTACGTTCCGTTTTTATAGGATAAATTACAGGCACATGAGACTTGTCAACTTATGTCTCAAGGTGACGGGCGCAGTGGCAGCGCCTCCCAGATCTTTGCGATTTAAAGCTCTGAGTGTTACTGTAACTGTCATGGACAGGCGTGTCGCTTACCATCAGGTGCACGACTTGTTCGTCTCATCACTAGGTTTCATAAAAAAAATGTTAATAATGAAAATTCTTTCAAATTACGTACGTAAATATGCCACACGTTTAAAAGACAAAGCCCATGTTCCTGTAACAAAATTATTAAAGCAAAGCCCTCTATTGTTCCCTGCAGCTTCCTAAAACCGTATGCTATACAAATATGTTCAACATTATCTAGTGTAAGGTGCATGCGTGAACCGTGCAATACAATACGGCAAGAATTTATAACAAGACATTGTTATA
Source organism: Hyposmocoma kahamanoa (assembly GCF_003589595.1). Taxonomy (NCBI): domain Eukaryota; kingdom Metazoa; phylum Arthropoda; class Insecta; order Lepidoptera; family Cosmopterigidae; genus Hyposmocoma; species Hyposmocoma kahamanoa. Next base: position 1,128,643 of record NW_020653726.1, on the reverse strand, counting down.
GCCGTGCCTAGAGCCGTGGAAAACAGGAACAATGCAATTTTAGGCTAGAGGTGGCTGAGGCTGTTTTTCTTGTAACTACTAAATTTATAACAAAACATTATTGTCCAGTATTCCATAATTAAAATATAGATTGTTTTAGTAATATTTAGCATCATGATATATTTTTCTTTTTATTGTGTCGCTTTTTTATGATATGATAAGAACGCATGTCGATACCTCCAATGAACATTACGCCAACTGTATTTTTTGGTCATTTCATGTTATTTTTGTAAACAGTTATATTTATTTACTGATATTAAGCTCCCTGAATTGTGTAAAAAAATTAAAGTACGAAAAAAATCGAAACAAACAACAAAAACCGAATTTTGTGAAAAAAAAGCAGAACAAGTCCAAAAATTTTGTTGATGTGTTCATTGGAGCTATAGATTCGACCTCCATCTCACCTGATATAAAGTGATCGACAATACAGCATGCACAACTAAATAATGCCTATTCACTCTCGCCTTGAAAAGGCCCATAGCTTTCAGGGAATATGTCTGCAGGCAGGGAATTCCACTCCTTAGCCGTTCGCCATATAAATGTGGAAGCGTAACGCTTTATGCCAATCTTTACATATCCACAACTTAGGGGTGATAAACTTCTCGTGGAAAATGCAATGCAAGCGTTATATTAACTAAATAAACTCTCTTATATAAATTTACATTGGGATCGGCTGAGTCTATTGCTATTTTACATGATCCTAAACCTTTTTAGATCCTGATAAAACTTCACTTACAATCTTTTAAACTTATCAATCTTTTCAGACAAGCCTTCTTATTCTTCTCACTGTGCATTATAGTATTTTAAGAAGTTTCTCGATTTAATTTGGAAGCGTCTTTCCTGGTCGTTATTAATCATATTGTCTTTCATTCTAACTGAATGAACTTTTTTGTTTTTTTTTTTTTTGAAACGCACACACTCGACATAGCCCCGCACTAGGGAAACCCTGTGTCGCGGGTGCTATGGACACACAAATAGACAATTACAAATTACACCCAAACTCACGAGACAAATGAACCTGGGACCTCTGCATGGCAGTCCGCCATGGTAACCGTTCGGCCACGGAGGCAGTTAACTAGAAAACATTTTCAAATACTATATTTTTGTTTTAGTGAAGTCACAGTAGAATAACAATTAGTAATTATTCGTGTCGAATGGGAATTAACACGGTCAAATTGAGCACGTCATATAGAAAGGCCAGGTCAAGAGTAATATTAATCGAAGATCGCGAAAGACAAGCGGAACTGTGTGCTCTCTGCCTGAGATTAAGGCGTAAAATCTGAGCTGGATAGATAAATATCAATGCTATAGGAGCTGCGGTTGGGTTACCTATCAGAAGTCCGAAATGACATTTTCCAGAAATAACGTTTGTTCGAATTTTCATAACCTCGAAAGTAACTTTGAGAGGAAAATGTTTTTCTTTTAAACTTTTTTTTTTTATCTCTGGGAAACGCGTTACGCGTACCGCTCGGCTCGGGGGGAGCTGCGAGCGGTTATGTATTACTCCCGGGCTCTAGCCCGGTATACACACTAAAACCCAGCGGTTAACCCCCACCGCCATAGCGAGGCGCCCCTGGATCCGCTTACGCATACTACAGGAACGCCTCGGCGCATGGTCCCGGCCTTCAGAGAGTGCCCCGGGTCAACACAAAGGCACCCTCACACTTGTGAGCACAGACTTGGAGATAGGGCCCCCCGACCCCTGTCCCCACGGTTCACTACAGCGGGGGAAGAAGGTGGGCGTACTGCCTCCTTCGTCTCCCCAGCCGCCGTCTTCGGAGCGGGTCAGCGAGGGGGTCGTCCTCTCTGAGCCGTTCCGAGGCCTCCTTGTGCGAAAGTACGCTTTCACAGAAGGAGGCCATTGCATCCCAATACCTCTGACTGTCGAGCATCGCGCCCACGATGGTCGACAGCGAGAGATCTCCGCCCACTACCGCGGTCAGGGAGTGCCGCTGGGGGCCCCATGCCGCACTTTCTGCCACGGTATGACGCACTGTATCGACGGGAGCGCCACACTCGTGACAGACAGGGGTCGTCTCCCGACCTGCAACCCGGTGCAGGTATTCGCCGAAACATCCATATCCGGTGAAAACCTGCACCAATCTGTAGGACAGAGACCCATATCGCCGGTTTTAAACCTTTTTTTTTTTTCTTTCCGGGGGAAAATCCGTCATGGATACCACCGCGTGACGGGGAGGCGCGGTGGTTATGTGAGACTCCTACTCACTAAAAACCCCCGGGTATTCCCACACTCCGCAAGGGACGGGGCTGTGGCCACGTGGTTTACGATCCACGGCCCCGCCTGCGGTTGTCCGCGACTGTCCCCACCTCTGGGAGACTTTCTCCACTCCGTCGGTAGTGGCATGTCGGGAATACTTGGCATGCCAACCAGCCCGTGAACCCTTGCCCAGTGAGTGACAAAGCCCCCGTTTTGCCACCCAGGATTCACTGTCAGGGCGGCAGTTGGCGGGCATAGGCCAGCCGCCTGCGCCCTAAACGATTGCGGCGCATAGGATGAGAGGAAGGGTCTTCCTCTCGCTCCCGCTCCGCCGACTCTTTCCGCGACCGGTTTTAAACCTAAGTTAACCTAACATAACCGAACATAATCAGGTCTTTGCGATAAACATCCAGCATATCCTGAACGGTTTCGTTATAATTCGGTTTTCGGGGCCATGAAAATTCGAAATTCGGTTTTCGGGGCCATGAAAATTCGAACAAACGTTATTTGGGAAAAAATAAATTCGAGTTTGTGATAGGTTACCTACTTACTTACTGCGGTTGACATGACAATGCTGAACCGGATTCACGGAAATCGGTGCCACAAATACAATAATAATATGATTCAAACGATAATGCTGATCCGGAAAGACATATATAAATGCAGCTTCTTTTTTAACCGACTTTAGAAAAGGAGGAGGTTCTCCATTCGTCTGTAAGTTCCTTTTTCTTGTATGTATGTTACGCGATAACTCCGGTTTGTGAACCGATTTAGATGATTATTTTTTGTTGGAAAGGGGGTACTTCCATAGTGGTCCCATTTCACATTGAAGAAAATCATCCACCTCGAAGGGTGGCTGTTCACGCATGAAGATTCATTTTTATAAATAGCGCCTAACTTTAATTTAGGAGCAATTACTTTAATGGTTGATTTTGCTATTTCTCCAATTCAAGGCGTTTTTCTCTCAATATACTTTGAGTAGTGAGAATCGATTTTTATTATCTCCAGTGTCAAGTCCTGTATAGTGGCGAACTAGGGGATATTTCAATAAAACTTAGCAAATAGTCGTAATTCCACTTACGTTTGAGGTTGGTTTTTTAGTACTCTGTACTGAGATTATACTTTATGCGAGTAGTCTTCTGGTATACATACTAGACGTATACATGACAAATATTTACCACTGTTGCCTAGTGAAACTTTTTCGATCCGTTCAATGATATTGATTTCGCCCACGTAATTTGTTTTTTTCTTATCGCTAGTCTTTAATCGCGAGATCGCGACGGGGTACATCGATTATCTTTTGTTTTGACTCTTTGTACCGTCCAATGTTTGTCTTGAAATTGAAATACAAATGGAACATATTTAAGGCCCGAGTACACGGACCCGGTTCCCGGCTCGATTTGATGTGGAGTGGGTGTGGCTTGTGCAACAGGGACAAGTGTAGACGACACGATAATTTTTTTTTTAACAAGATCCTGTACGAACAGCAACCTGAGCCGGGTTTGAAAGGGATGAGTATATCCTGAGCCTCATTTAAATATCGTACAAGTTTTGTGTTTTGGACATTGTAATTTAGAATGAAGACCAGAATAATATATTACAGAGTTTTTAGATTTTGTACACACTGAAAACTAAACTATGTTTATCGGAGTAAAATCGCGAAAAGAAAAGAAATTTATTGTTTTATCTTCGAACTAACGTTTTATTTTTCAACTAACGTGCTTAAATAATTCTAAATTTAAATTTGAAATTAACTATGAGCTTTTCCCTGAAATAAAACAACGTGATGACACCTGCACGTCGATAGAAGGTTCACACCTCTATGAAAATGTGTGAAGTTATAAACTCTATGACCTAAGCCCTCGCCCGAGAGGTTGTTGGTTGTTGTGGGTTGATCATGATGATGATAACATTTCGAACTCTTTGCTGGTCTCAAAGTCAATAAAGCAGTCGTGACTATGGGATCTAAAAAATTTAGATATGAAAAAATAGTATCAAATTCAAGGATATTAGATATATAGTTAACTGCCTCGGTGGTCGAACGGTTAACATGCTGGTCTGCCACGCAGAGGTTCCTGGTTCGATTCCTGGGTCAGGAGGAATATTTGTATGGCTTACACTGAAACACAATACTCTACTGAGTATTGTGTTTCTGATTTGTGTGTATCTATGGTACCTGCAAATTTCAATAGTTTTTCGACCCGAGGTTCAACCAGTGCGGGGCTATGAGTGTGTGCGTTATTATTATTATTTAGTAATACCGCACACTCTCAACATAGCCTGGGAAACTAAACTAGGGAAACCCTGTGTCGCGGGTGCCATGGACACACACATAGACAACCACAAATTACACCCAAACTCACGCGATAAATAAATGTAGGCCGTACACATTTTTGTTCCCGCCTGGGAATCGAACCCTGGACCTCTGCATGGCAGCCCGGTATGGTAACCGTTCGGCCACGGAGGCAGTTAAGTTATCGTTATTATAGTTATTAATCAGCATTTTGATAGTAAGAAGGATAGATAATAATGTGTATTATATAGGATGACAGCAGAAATCAATTACAAAACGGTATCTGGTTCAAGCCAGAGACCGGGTTGTATTGCATGCAATAAAGGTGACTAATATTGCTGTCGGCTGTAGTCAGGGCGAGCGTTAGAATGCACATGAAATATTGTTACCCGTTCATAATACCAACTCGTAGAATAAAGGTCATTGGTAGCGATGTAACAGGAGATATTGTTGTTGGATATTTACGCAAGGACCAAACATTAACACCGTTTAAAGCGGAGCATTATTTATTACTATATTGTGTTTTTACATAAAGGGACGTAAAGTAAACTGCGCTACTGCTCCGGCAACTTGATTAGACATTAGAAACAGACTGGAAACGACTCCGTTGTTTTCGGATTTAAATTGCGTATAATTATTGAGACAAATATCGAACGCTAAGAAAAAATTCTTTCGATCCGGTTGGATTCGAAACAATGTCTTCCAGCAAACCGTGCCAGATGCTATGCTGACTAAACGTTACGTCGTTATATTTAGTTTTTTTTGTTTATGTCTGTTTTATTTATTATTTTGTTTTATTTTTGTTTATTAATTCTTTTTATTTTGTTGTACTTATCTAAGCGTTATCAATATTTTATTTTTTTGCACCTGTGTGTTATGGCGTTGCAATAAATGTCTATTCTATTCTATTTTAAGCCACGGAACGAACTAGCGGACCTTACAAATTTTTCCATGTACTTGTTGCAGATCTTTGTTCCGGTTTTAAAAGACTTTTTCACCGTAGCGCCATCTGTGGGAAATCAATGAAAGCTTCACTCAGCGTAAATTGCGTTTATTTGTTTTTCAGCCGTGATCATGTAACCTGTAAAGGACCGAATCTTCGATTAAGAATTATTTCCAATATAACTCGATTAGAAAATGACGTTTCCTAATATGGAAAAAAATCACCAACCATTGGCTTTCAACTGGCGCCCAGGAAGGATTATCAAAAATACACTTCCGGACACATAATTCGAGCCAACACGCATTTTTCGTATTAAGTGCCCTAAGCTTGCTTAAGCAATGTTTTATTGATCAAAAACTATTATGCAATTTTGAAACTAGTATACTAAACGTCTTTTCCGTAAGTTCTTCTTAGGAATTTAGATTTGCAAAACCGGGCAAAACTTTTTCTTCAATGATAACACTATTTTTGTATTCTAGCACTTTACGACGAAAATGCGAGGTGGCTCGAATGTGTCCCGGAGTATATAATACGTAATTGATATCAAATAATACGTTACCCTAAAAACTGTCTGTATTTCAATAGAGATAGAGTGCTCTATACAACACTATTGTCAGGTACGGCTGGTTGATATATATGGGTGTCAGTTACGTAAGGGTGACAGGGAATGTACTGTGACTTATGAATGCTCCCTTCCAAATAGTGGTCATACCAGAACGGATGCCTAGATTTACATATCGAAGGGCCCGACTCTTCGAGTGCCATTATTCGCATTTTTGTGCAACCAGTATGCATGGAATGCACGAAACGATTGCGAAAATCGAACATTTCTAATTGTAATAAATTTTTGTTGACAATAATTATGATACATAGAGCATAACAGCTACCACGTAATACTTTTTAAGCGAACACTCCATTTTTAAAATATAAATAAATAAATTATAAGTGTACTATTATTTGTAATGTAAATTGAATTTAATTTAATTCTTAATTATTTACTTCAATTTAATTGTTGTGTAATGTAATAAGCAATGTTAAATTTATTAATGGCCATATACTTAAATAAAGAAACGTTTTGTTTTAATTTATTTATCATTTTTATTTTTATCAGAAGAACGTAATAAAAATATAGGAAAAAGAAATTGGAGCGATAGACATTTCGAAAAACATTTCGAATTTTGTCTCCATTTAATATATTTTATTTATTTTTAATGTAAAACGACACGATATTTATACAGGTCGAAATCAAATCCGACTATTGATTCTACCGTCCATGTCATAAGCAACGTAATCGATATTTTTGGCTAAATTGAGTTATTAACATATCTAGAATCAACAAAACCAAATCTACAACCGCCTTTAAGCGGTTTTTTTTGGTACCTTATTTAATAACTTTAGGTAACAATATCTCGAAAGTTACCTCAGTGCAAATGCGTTATTTACAACAGTATTTATATTAATCTCTAATTCCTGTCACTAATAACATTTAATAAATACAAAATGTTGCAAAATGCAAATAAAACACCCAACGAAATACTACAATTACTATAACACGAAACATTCGTTTAAAAAGGTCACGACAAGTAATATTTACTTCACAAACAGGGAAGTGGGTAAGTAAACAAATGTTCTCTTGCAAAACATAGTATTGCTTTTGCAAAATAACGAATAGATATTTCAACGTTACGAAAATATGTACATAGTGTTGTTTTAACGAAAAGCTATTAAATTTTCAAAGGCTGAACAGAACATGCGTATTTGTCAGCTGAGTAAAGTTCAATGACCTGTGCGACATCACGGACTGATTTTCTATATGAACATTTTGTAACGTTTTAAGATTCTACTTATCCTTTTTGAAGATATTTATTTGTAACGATAAAGAGTATACGGTAAAGATTTTTCATTGGTTTTTTGTAACAATTACCTTTTCGGTTTTGCAATCATGGTGTAAATCTCTTTAATAGAGTACTATTGAACCCAATAGTATTTATCAATTTATGGAGAAATAATACATTATACCAAGCTTTACAAAAGCACTTACCATTCTGAATCACGCCGGGCATAGTACACATCCTTTTTTACATGAGCATCAAAATATCTCTTCCATACCAAAAAGATGGCACACAATATTAATACAGAATTCTATTACAACAAATTAACAGAAAATCGGTTTTGGAAATGGTATTTATTGACCACTGTCACTTTTCGCGGAAATGTACGATCGCGTAGCGTCAAGCGGTTAGAATTCGTCCGTTGAGGCCGAAAGCTCGGCTTCTACTGCCGCCCGCCCTATCCCCGCCCGCCCTTCGTTCTTTGTTCCGTGTCCCCTCTAAACAAATCTTGTGTGATCCGACTTAGTTATCAATTGACTGTGATTGTGCCATGTGATAATTTCTTTGACACGTTATTTTTCTAACGAAGGGGTTGAAATGCGTTGGTGGGATATTGTAAAACAAAATCAATTATTTGCACCCCTTCGTTATTTAAAAAAATGTTTATCTTGTAATAGGACAGGAGTCTTCTCTCTGCATAATGTCTAAGAATTTATAATATAACAAACTATGTAGTCAAATAGTCGTCTGATTAATTTTATTATAAATCAATAAAAACAGTCAACGCGGTCAAGTTACAGAGATAATTTTGCTTTCAGACAACGAATCGTATATAATCGATTCAAGATTTTATGTTATCGCAGTCCATTTCCGAGGTCTATGTTTAGCTGTGAACGTCGTTTTCCTAACGACGAAAACGACAATTAATTATAAATTAGAAATGAATGGAGGTGGAACGGGGGATGGGTCCTCAACCTTTATTTATATTTTCCGCCTTGAACCTCAAAAAAAGCACGTAAATTATTTTCACGTTCCTTTTTACGATAGAGCTAAAACGGCAGGTTAACCTAATGCGAGGCAGGTTGCGGAGGCCTTGGCGTAATAATAACACTTTAGTTGTTTCGGGTTATTAAACGTTTTTGAGAAACAAAAGGGAAATGACAAAGCCAGATTCACTATAGATGATTGCCCCAAATTGCAAAATGTAATGTACAAAACCCTTTCTAATTTAAGATTTCTTTTTAATGATATTTAAACCAATTTACAGATAGTCGACCTAACGGATTCAGACACTTGATGTACTTCCCTGGCTCAGCGACCCGTAGTGGGTCGTTGTAGGACCCGATATGTACTGGCGCCAGCGCGCACTTTCTTGTGCTATTTCCTCTCGAGACTGGTGCGGAGGTCTTTCTCTACTTCGTTCCTCCGTCTCGTCTCATATAGGCCCTTTTCGTCGCCCTATAATTTGGCATCCTTTCGTGATGTCTTGCGGATTTGATATCTCGATAATAGTGGGCTCAGACACGATTTCCTCCAGCTCCTGGTTCTTTCGGATAATATAGCTACCACCTTTTCTCTGCGTTGTGTCTTACGATTTTGGTAATGCTATTTGGAATAATATATCCGTAGTGTAGCAAATATTCTGCTAGCCGTATATTGCGTTAACACTCACTACCCTTAAATCTGGAACACAGTATAGCTTGACGAAAACTGCTCACCAAACAGTTTCTATGCTAAACAGCATAGCTGCTTCAAGGTGTGGCCTTACCATTACCATTGACGTTGCAGATTCATCATTATTCTATTTTAGAGCAAGGTGAAGCCTCCTTCACTCCTCATGGCTAGCTCCTTGGATCTCTTTATAGCAAATCATTTTGACGTCCTTCTTTGACGTCTTTATTTGTTCACTGTTCGCTATTTTTGGTCTTCGTCTCTGTTTTTTTCCTTCTATCTTTCCCTCAATTATAAATTTGTCATAACGTAACAGATACGTTTTTACCTTTATGTTTTCTATTGTCCTTCAAAGATTTTTCTCTTCTCAAACACTTTTTAAAACTTCTTCATTTGGTATTTTAATGTTACAGATTAACGCTGGGAAAGTATGAATACTTGCATTACCTTATTAAATATTAGCAGTATTGTAAATGCGCTGGCAGCCATGTAGTTGCGTTTGGGCTCTAACTTTCTTCAAACACAGTACAGTTGCTTTAAGTGAAATAGGTAGGGCTACCACCATTTACCCAGACGGGTTCTACGTAGAGAAACCTACCAAAACACTTTAAGACGATTTATTGTCGGAAAAATGTGAACACCTTGCAGTACCTGCAGTTTGAATAGAACTTTTGGAATCTCTAAGAAATCGAATGTATTTTTAGGTGAATAATACGGTATGCGGCACGAGCTTGACGGCGCACTGTTTTGTTTTCAACCTTAGGTTTTGCAAAACTCGAAATTTTACAGAAAGTTTAATTAATCTTTGTAAATTATATACATCAAATATATCTGTATTTCATAAGTAAGCAAATCAGTGTAGTTGCAATCAAAATAGTGTCATAGTTGCAACGATTAGTATATTCGACCTCTGGTCAAAGAATACGAATATTAGGCCAGTCCCGTGAACGAATACCCGGATATTTTTGGTCAAAGTATTCAGCCTGATTAACGCGCTTACGAAACTTGACACAAAAACTATTACTTAATAACTTCAGTTATAATAAATATTTTTTATGTAATTAACCAAAAAAGTACTTCTAGTAAAAGTACTTTGATTTCCAAGTTTATAATTTAAATTTATGACTTAAGAAAGTAATTGTTTGCTTTTACTTCAATTTGCTTAACTTTCTAAAACTTACTTATTTTAACTTGCACAAAATAACTTGGTTGATTTTGTTAGCGTTTATTTAGTCATAAGTAAACTACATAATAATTAAGTAGTTTTGATTTGACTCATTACCTTTTTAGACATCTCAGAAAAATAACTTAGTTATTTACACTTCCTTTATTCTTTTAAATAAATAAACGAAAAATAGCGTTCTTGCGAATTTACAGTGTACGTTCTGCATTAATAAAAGTTTTCTTATTTCTTCCACCTAGTATTGGGTATTCGGCCGAATAGTGATTCTATATTGGATATTCGGCTAAATAGTAAAGCCGAATATTCGTTGGAACTCTAGAAAATATATACTTAAAATCGTCATTAACCGATTTAGAATTAACTATAAGTGTCGCTTTTTATACACATTTCTCATTTTCAATGTTTATTTCAAATATTATAGATGGAAATAGACATTTTAGTGGTGGGATAAAATTAGGGACCTTATCTTTTACCTAATAATGCAAATACAACATTTTTTTTAAAGTTGAGCGGTTCGGTTGTGCTGGTTATCTTTTTGCATTCTTTGATTTACCAGCCACTGTTTTTCAATGTGTGTAACACAAAGAGTATATACTATATTACAATTATTAATACAAAGATCGATTACAAAGAAAAATTCTGTCGATAGTAGCTTTAGGAGCAGTAGAGCTAATTGTGAAAGAGTTTGTCTAGAGTACTCCTATCACCTTACCTATTTCTGTCGCCAAGGAGTACTATGATCATTATTGCAATTCGATTTTGAAGGGTTAAGGTGCTGGTGAAATTGTGCCCCTAAGATCTTTGCCATTTAAAGCTGTGATTGGCACTGCAACTGTTACGCATAGGCGTGTCACATGGTATAAAAAAAAATACTTTACTGCAAAAAGGGAAATAACTTTAACCTTACATTATTTACTCTATGAGCTGCCTGTTAAGCTTATTCCTCCATTTTCACATTATTTATTAAGCCATTGGAGATATTTTCCAATTTACAAATATGCAGCAAAATATACAACGTGAATAACTGATAATTTAGTCGCATAGCGTATACCGACCACCGGTGGTACTTATTAAATTCCGAACTTAATTAATTAACGACGCTTAGTAAACTTTTGCACATTCGCACCCAAAATATGTACATTTGACAATATTTTGTATTACGAGTACTTTTACGCTGAAAGAAACATATTTGTTGACTTACATTATTTAGAAAAAAGTATACTTCTAACATGAAAGGTGATAAATACTGGACTTCACAACACAGAGACGTACCTAGCATTAGGGCGCCTTCAAATTAGACGTTTATAGAAGCGCTATAGTGAAGTCCATTTGAAGACGCTCTTATAATCTAACCGACTGATCTATAAAGTTACTTGGACGTAGTTATGCAGAAATGATCCAATGCACAATTGCGAATATGTAATTGTATTTTTCAGGAAATTAGGAAATCTTTTACGAGTTGTTGACATCATAATATTACCTTATCTATTTCTACCGCTAAGCAGTTACTGCGTTCCGGTTCATTCGTTTATCTCATCATTTGGTATCATAAAATCATTATTTCAGTTAAGCGGCCCACTGTTAAACTTAGCTCTTCGCCAAAGAGCGCCACAACGACCGGGCTTACGCTGCTCGCATCCAACGGTTTCCCACAACATTCATTACATAATCGGTCCACTCTGTAGGTGGTCTGCGCACGCTTCGTTCCGGTGACGTGATTAATTAATTATAATTTTGGATATAGTTGTGCAGAAGTGATTCAATCCATAGATTTGTCACATTATGATAACGCCTTTGATCGCTTTTTTTAGAGTATTATGATTTTTTTTTTTTATAATATCAAGTGACGGGACGAACAAGTCGTGTGCTTGATAGTATGCTACACGCCTGTCCTTAACAATTGCAGTGTCCTCAGAGCTGTAAAACGCAAAGATCTGAGGGGCAGTGCCACTGCGCCCGTCACCCTGAGACATAAGTTAACATGTCCCATGTGCCTGTAATTTCATCAGCACCCTTACCCTTCAAAACCGGAACACAGTAATGCTGACACTACTGCTTGGTGGTACTTGATATTATAAAAAAAATATTACTGGGGTCGACTCTACGATTACCTATACCGTGGAATCTCTATCGCCTCGCAACCATTTTGAATTGTTTATTATTTAAATATTTTTATTAATATTATCAAGATATTTTATGGTGTTCCATTGACATTAAAATATCAATACTAGTTTATCAAACCTTTGGACTCTTGCCGTTCCGAGTTTATCCAGGGAAGTACTGCCACCTCACCTATTTCTACCGCCAAGCAGTAATGTTGCTTACATTACTGCGTTCCGGTTTGGAAGAGTAAGGTTACTGGTGAAATTACAGGCACATGGGATTTTGACAACTTATGTCTCTGGGCGACGGGCGCAGTGGCAGTGCTCCTCAGATCTTTACGGCTTAAAGCTCTGAATGGCTATGCAACTGTTATGGACAGGCGTGTTGCTTAACACCAGGTGCACGTCTTTTCGTCACTTGATATTATATTAAAAAAATGAAACTGTGGTTACTGAAAAGTGGGGAGATCGTTGCCTTTCCATCCAGGAGGCCCAAAATCATTACTCAGTACAGTTCATCTTTCTGGATCATACTTGGCTTCGTTGACATTTATCCATTTGGTTCAACAAGTAGACACAATTATAAGTCAAAATTATATTTTTACGGTAAATAGTAATAAATATATCACCAACAACGTTAACCCCTAATTAGTAGAAGAATAGATAATTAAAGAAAAACGTACATTTCAAAGTAATAAAACGTGTGAAAAAAAGAATTACTACATACACAGGCCTAGGTAAGATGCTGTCTCAAGAGTTGCTTTGTAATGCCAAATACATTATTATTCCTTACGCTAAACGAGATAATCGAGAGACACACCCACAGAGAGACAGAGAGAGAGAGAGAGAGAGAGAGAGAGAGAGAGAGAGAGAGAGAGAGAGAGAGAGAGAGAGAGAGAGAGAGAGCTCTTCGAAACATAGTATAACCAAAATGCAACTGAACAGTTTAATAATTATTTAAGGGCAATGAGTCTCCATTAATTACTTGTAATAAATCTTACACAAGATCACATACGTTGCTCTGATTCCGAAGTAAGTAACTAAAGCACTTGTATTATACAAATTGGAAATAACGACGGTACCACAAACCACCCAGACCTCAAAAAAATAGTTTTTTACAATGACCCGGACAGTAGTGTCCGGACACTACGAAAATTACTGTGCAAACCACACTATCACAGAGGTCGTCATGATTGGGCTAGTATGGCAAACTATACCCTGGACCTTTTCCTTAGAAAAGACATTTCTCCTCTCATCATTAATAAAAAAAAAACCACATTAAGTATTATTGTTAAAGCGGCAGGTTGTTTTCATATTTATCAGAAATTTATTATTAACGCACAAGGGCCGCTGGGGCTTATTTCCCGAATGAATGCCATTTAAAAGCTTTTCACCGGCTGTCGAATGTTGCCCCAGGAGCTGTAAGCATATTACGTTAATTAAACGACAGAAAATTTCATATATTTGTGTTGTGGAGGTTTATTTTGTAAGCTTGTTTTTTAGACAGATAAATTCCTTTCGTATTTACATATGTATTATGTACGTAACAAAATAAAAATAGGGCTAAGTTTGGCATGGGTTTATGATAGGTTCAGTTCGTGAAACGAGTGAAGCATATACTATTATAATTGTAAAATCTATGTCCAAAATTCTGAAAAGACTAAATGGAGAAAGACCTCCGCGCCCTGCTTGCAGAGAACGGGGTGCCAATCCGTATCGGAGGCCAAGACCTACTTCGGGTAAGTAAGCAAAATAATGTTACACACATTTTGATCATGTTGCGTTATACTAAACATCATAATGGTACTGAAAAACATCTAGAACAACTTGAAAAAAAAAAGCAGCAGCAACAGTCGTTTCAGGGTGATCGAAACGACAAATCGATAGTGAATATTTATGTCGTTAACGCCAGGGGAGTAATGGCGATGATTATCGTGACGATCGAAACGAGGAATCATCTGTATAATTCTCTGTATTTAACTTGTTGTACAATGACTGTTATGAGTGACTGGAATGAGTTGTACAATGTATGTATTTCAAAATAAACTCAATAATATAATTTGCAGTTTCATTGCATCTCAACAATTAAATAGGCAATAAAAAGGGCTATGCATTGACAATGGATGATTTAAATCACCAACTTCTTTATGGTATCAAGTGGCGGAACGAACAAGTCGTACGTCTTCATAACTGTTGCAGTGCCACTCAGAGCTTTTAATCACAAAGATGTGAAGGGCACTGCCACTGTGCGCGACACCCTGAGGCATTAATTGTCAAGTCCCATGCGCCGCTAATTTCACCAGCACCCTTACCCTTCAAAACTGAAACGCAGTAATGCTCACATTACTTCTTGACGGCAGAAATAGGTAAGGTGGCAATTGAGTACTTTCCTGGACGAACTCTTCACAAAGAGCTTCTACTGTTACTAAAACTTAAAATAACTCCGATTGTTGCTTGCCATCTGTATCTACCACAAGTGTACGAAGCCGATTGTTGTGTATAGGCGTTGTAGTTGGCCCCTTTTACGGAAACTTAAGACACAGCCAATGAATTTCTTAGTCACTGCTGGTGATATTGTGACTGAAAGTTTTTTTCACATGGCAAACAATTAATCTTGTAGAGCAACGTATAGATTTTGGAAGTCAGTGCATTCTGATGAGCGGGAGTCATGCAGCCACTTTATGACTAAAACGATATCATTCGATAGTTTTTTATTTGTGAACGGCTTTGGGTATACCAAAACAATCTTTGAGGATGTCAGACTCGATGAGGTGGAATCACCAAAGTTCTAGTTGTGACAAACTAATGCAAACGTCTTTGATCATGTGTCAGAATATCATAGAACTTTCCTGTTTTGACAGGATCAAAACCAGTTATTATAAAAGTCCAATATGCAATCTTTCTGGTGTACCAAAAGGCATACTTAAATTCTTTATTATTAATATCTTCGTAAAGGTATCTATAATTGTCGTTGCCCCTGTTTCTACAATTTCACTGAACACCGTGAAAATGATTTGATTACAGAACTTTCGAAACCAAAACCATCAAATCGTTTTCCTCGATCATTGATCGTCGATATGATGTCTAACGTCGGCGGAAAAAAATATAAGACCTTGCTTGTGGTTGCTACCAAATTTCCAAGTCCAGTAAAAGCCAACATCTTGCGAGATTCGTCACGCACGATAGGCATTACGAATTCAAAAGGCTGCCTTTTGGATTGGCAAATGCTACAGTCGTTTTCCAAAGGATGATTTATAAGGCGCTTACGAATATGTGTTGGTTTACCGCGATGACGTGTTAATTTCTCTATCTTTAGATAGAGAAAGGGATGCTTAGATGGTTCGGACATGTAGAGAGACAAAACAGATTTATAAGGCAAGTGTGAGCGGGCAAGTTGGTATGGGCCGATCAAGGCGAACTTACCATGACCAAATTGAGGTCATGCTAAAGAAGGGCCAGGTCAACAGTACCCTTACCCGACGAGCGTGTATGAAAGCACTAATGCGTGTTGATGAGGCGAAAGATGTGTGTCAGGACCGTAACAAGTAAAGGACTGTTGTCTCTGCCTACCCCGATGGGAAAAAGGCGTGAGGTATATGTATATATTTTTTTATAATACCTAGTGACGGGAGGAACATGCCGTACTCCCGGCGGTAAGCGACACGCCTATCCATAACAGTTGCAGCGCCACTCAGAGCTTTAAATCGCAAAGATCTTAGGGGCTCATATATCCGTAATTTCACCAGTCCCCAATAGGAACGCTGTAATGCTCAGATTACAACATTACAGCTTGACGGCAGCAATAGGTAAGGTGGCAGTACTTCCCTGGTCGAACTCTTTCAAGGAGTTCCACTGCTGTTTAATGAAAATGTTAAATGACAAACACCGAATTATAATTGTTGTGTAGTCTACACATACAATTGTATCCCACATACCGAAAATCATATCGACAGATTTGTGATAATCTCTTCAAATGTTCGAATATAAAATATATCACAAATTTATATCTATACTGTAACCTCAACGTGTTAACCGACATACTTAATTAAACTGGTCGTGTAGCAGTTGACACGCGATGGCTGACACGTTGCTAGGCAACAGAACGCTTTGAAGTCTACCGGCTCGATTGGAATTGTAGCAGACAGGTGAACCTGTGTTCAAAGGGCATGGAATTTCTCATTTTCGGTTTTACAGGTGTTCAGCATCAGCATCTTGATTTGATTTGAGTATGGTTGACTCGTTAGATTTTAATTTAAAACGAGAGTGGGTTTTCATATTCATTCGACAGAAAGCGTCGAATGAAACTATTTTGAGAACGATTTAGGAATTAGATTCTGATAATTTATTTTATTCGAATTGTGACAAGGAAACATTTTAATTTGTAAAATAAATTGTAATATCATTCTGTTTTACAACCATAATTGATTTATTATTTTACGCCAAGTGACGGGACGAATAAAGTCGTCACAATTGCAATGCTACTCAGAGCTTTAAATCGCAAAGGTCTTAGGAGCTCTATTGCTACAAAATAATTAGTTTGTTATAAATAATAACGAATACAAAGAACAAAACCTTCCTTTAGATATCTAATTTAAAATAAATGAATAATATCGTGGTAGTCAAATATAATAATATTCAAAACAATAAATATTACAATTTATAAAGCGACATATATATCTTGTTAACTACTGTCCCCGTAGTATGGCTACGCATGATAGTCGCGACACGCTCGATAAAATTGAAATAAGCTCGCCCTATTGGCTATCTAAATTAGATTTGATTGAGACAGCCAATAGCGCGCGCTTATTTTAACTTTATCGCGCGCGTCGCGACTATCATGCGAAGCCATACTACGGGGGCTGGTAGCTGTAAAGGTCTCACAGATGGTGCTACGGGAAAAAATCCGTTGAAACTAAAAACAAAGATCACATTACAAACACTCGCAAAAATTCGTTAGGTCTGCTGAATCGTCTGTAGCTCAAGTCGGTAGAGCGGTCGCCCTGGTATGTCACAGTCGCTGTTCGATCTTTGTATTAATCATTAGAACACTTCTAGTTTATTTATAGCGTACACCACTATAGCACTGAATGATTTTTTATTCATTTTTTCTATTTAATATTTTAGAAAAGTCAAGACGGATCCACGTCATAATGTCAAACTAGAACTTCTATTGCTTTATAGCAAGTGTCAATTATACATTTTAATTTTCTGTATCTGTATGTGTTTTAGAATTAAATAGAAATATAAATTTCCTAAGGGTTGTACATTGAATGAATGTTATACAGCAATACTTCGAAGGTCGTGAACTGGAAGCGATGTCCCCAATGCGGACAGTCCCATGCAAAATGGACAAAGCGACAGTGTAGAATTGCACGCGTAGACGTGAGTGATTGATGGTCAGTGTGACCAACATGCTTTTGTTGTATTGGGTTATAGTTGAAGCAGAAAAAGGATTGAAACTCATCTCTGTATTTCTCATTAGATATATCAAATATGACATGCAAAAGCACATGGAAAAGGTACAATTAACATTAATTTTAATTGAATAATTAAATAAAATACGTTTATATTGACATACACGTTACATTACATTGATATACATATACACACATAACGTAACGTAAAATAACTCACTCAATATTCAAAAATATTTGTCGAGTTCTTATTGAAACTATATTTCGAATCTAAATAGCTTAAACGTACGTAGTGAAGATTGTAAATTTAAAATATAAATAAATAACAAACACACTCATAGCCTCACACTAGGCAAACCCTGTGTGGCGGGTGCCATGGACACACACAGAGAACACCACAAATTACACCCAACGTCACGAGAGACGTAAATGTAGGCCATACAAATATGTCTCTCGACCTGGGAATCGAACCCGGGTACTCTGTGTGGCAGACCAGCATGGTAATCGTTCGACTAAGGAGACAGATTTTTTTTAAGCTAAGTTTAATAACTTTTGTAACTATATTGAAAAATAGTGTGGTTTGTATTAATATTAGATATAAAAACTCGAATTTATCATCTCAGTCAGCTGTGACCTGTCCGTGAACTTAGGTCTCAGGGTGATGGGCGCAGTGGCAGCGTTTCTGGGATTTTGCTATTTAAAGCTCTGAATAGCAACTGCTACGGATTGGCGTATCGCTTACCACGATCGTTCGTCACGTAACTTGGGACACATAAAAAATCATTCCATAAGAGCAACTACCACCAGGCCGCGATCTATGGTGGTGCGTGTGGAAGTCCTTGACTCGACTTCGCACCCAGGTAGGTCGCTGGGTATACAAGATATGTAAATGGGAGCTCAGTGACGCGGGTTTAATTTGACGTGACTGCGGTGCTTCAACACAGTCCAGGGCAGAACTTATTCGTGTGCCTTCCGTGCTCTAAAACCTGTATGAGGGAAGATCTCGACTCCAGCGCAGTCAAGACCATTTCAAGATCTGGCCATTTTAAGAACTAGTCATTCGGCGAATTAGCATTCATTTTAGCTAGTAACTATTTTGCGAATTGGCCATTTATTGACTAAGCCTCCGGCTCAGAGTCCATATAGTCATAAAATATAAGAATCATTGACACGATAAGAAGGAGAGGGATTCAAAATTCCCAGTTCGAAATTGAACGACCTGGCATTATTACTCTGTACGTAATATTTTTTTAAACTCACCAGCGTACATATTGTATCGCCAAGCATTGTCATCGACAGTGACAACGCATTGTCATCGAGTGCTGGCCGATTTAATCGATCGCACGTCATTAATCACTCACGTCGACGCATTCTGTCGCGTACACTTACTACGTTCACATAAATCGAAAATAAAGGAGATTGCATGCCCATATTTTTACATACATTTTTGCTGACATCTGTTCAGGAATTTAAAAATTACTTTATTATTAATGTAGAAAAAACGAAAATAGAGAATAGTTATGTATAAACATGCGAAAAAAAAGCTACTGAGGTCTATGAAGTATATATTCTATCTTAGCCCGTCACTCATCTCCTAAGGCCCCGTGCACATCAAAATGTATATGATATGTGAAGTGATTGAGACCCAAGCAATATTTTTCTTATGATTTTGGTAGCAGTAGAGCACCTTGTGAAAGAGTTCATCCAGGTACTGCCACCTTACTTATATCTGCCGCTAATGCGATACGGCTTTGACGGTAAGTAGAAAACTGTAGACTAAAAAATCCATTTCTATGCGTATGTAACTCAAAATCTTATTGGCAATTTTTGAGCATATTTTTTCTAGTTATGTGTTAATCAATTGCCAGTTCTAATTATCGAATTCAATTAAAACTCCATTGTAAGTAAATTTACGCTGTAAAGAATTATTTTTTTGGTTTGAGTGGCCAGTAGTTTAGTTTTAGAAAAATTCATTTGTAAATTCTATCTAGCCGTTCTAAACCATATCAGTGTAGGCTTCCTTCAGTTGCTGCCACTACTCTCGGTTCTGTGCCACCTGTATCCAATTAAGCCCTGTCACTTTCTTTATGACATCCTTCCAAAGCATCAGCGGTTTTCGTCTGGGGCGTTTTTCAACCCAAGGTTCGAAGACCGCTTGACAAGCTTTCGAAAGCCAGTCCTTCAAAAATTTGTAAATTATGTAATAATATTGTGCAATAATTTATAATATTTTCGCATATTGTTAAAAACAAACTATCATCAGCGCTGAAATAAATAGCGAAAAACAAAATCCACGCTACAAAAAAAAAACAAAAACCAAAGAGATAGAATAGAAGTGGCCAGGTACCGCATATAATATTTTACCAATATTTTTTTTATATACAGAAATGTTCTCAGGAAAATATTAGGGCTAGTCCAACGGGAGAACGGTAGTTGGAGAGTTCGCACTAACGCTGAAATAGAAGAGCTCGTCGCCCAGCCAAACATCATCGGCGAAATCAAAGCGTACAAACTTCCCCATCTCGGCCATTTAGAAAGGATGGGAGAGGATCGGAACGTGAAGAGAGGCTATCTGAGTCGATCTACTGGACGAAGACCAGTGGGTCGTCACAGGTATCCCTGGAGCGACGCCGTGGAAGCGGGCCTGTGTGAATCACAAGCCATCAATATGCGAGAGATGCACGTACAGGACCGAAGAAAGTGGCATCATCTCGTTTCGGAGTCCAGGACACATTTTGGGTCACTGAGCCAGCGGAGTAAGTAGTAAAGTATTTTTTTTTCATAAAGATTTATGGCCAGGTTGCAAAACTCTTCATCAGGAGGCAGTATAGCGTTTGAGTAGCGTCCTAATTGATATTTTATTTGAAACTCATTATAATTCTGTGTACAGAAGTTTAATGAAATTTTGTAGCTCAGTGTACCATAGACAATAGAATTTTGATTCAGAACTAAAAAGAGCGCCTATAATATGGCATTGTAGCAGGCTGGATCAGTTTATATTTAGAATTGTATAAATAATAGAAGATTGTTGTCATATGGATATATAGGAGTTCTGGACAAAGCTTTCAAATTGAATACACGTAGTAAAGTTTTATTTATGAATATAATCCTCGTTTCTCATTGAAATGTGCCTCTTGCTATGCTAACCCACGACTACCCCCTCTTTACAATATGGTTTATGAAATTATAATTGACAGGTAAAATATATTAAGTGCAAGCTTGTGAAATGTAACGATGTACGGGAAAACCTACAGTTTATGTTACATTGTTTTTAAACATAGTTTGTATAATTTTATGTAATAAATAAATAAATAAATAAAAAATAAAATAAAAATGTATTTCAAGAGCTCGTTACACGATCAGTATACTTATTACCATCATTTTCTAAAGCTTATTATTGAATAATGTTCCAAAGCAGTTATAAATTGATTAAAACGTTTCGTGGAAATTTATTTTGGAAGTAAATTTTGTGTAGGGCTTAACAAAACAAACGAGTTTTGTAAACAAACAATCAGTAAAATTAATTTGTGGTTTTTCTCGCAATTATTCTAATTGTTTGTTTTGAAAAGCTACCTTAAAAGTTATACAAAATAAATTCTGTTGATTGCTCAACAATAAACTTTGTCGAAACGTATGCGTTTGCGTATCCAATGACAGTGCAGTCTTTTAGTTTTAATACCAACTAAGTGAAAAGGAAAAACAGCATCATCCAATCTTTCAACCTTAACGTAGGAATTGCGGCTAATAAACTAAATCACATCCTATCATCGGCGTGTTAGAATGTAATTAATCAACAGATTAAAAACGCTCTGAGTTCGGACATTTTTTCGGCCAGTCGCGTCGGGGCAACCGGGTAATTTGCCGTCACCCGGTTATAATTTGTTCAAATTACACCCGGGTCCCGCGTCGTAAATTATTCAAGGCTGGACGCTACTGGGGTGATGGCGGCGTTCGTGTTTCGGGTGTCATACTTGTATATTGCTCAATCTCGTTTGGTTCGTTTGATTCTCTTCACTATATAATGAAAAATGCCAAAGTAAACCTAGTGGTATTTTATGATAAATTCAAATTTAATTGCAAGTACTGCAAAATACCTAATTATGTAATTTATTTTTTTGCATTGGTATTTATGTAAAATAAAGCAGGAAAAAATATTCCATTATAAAATCCCAATAACATTTTCGTATAAAAGAGACAAAAGTAGTCCTTGTCAAAACTTCTATTAACATAGTCTATGCAGTTTAGGTAAGATGCCGCTAGATGGCGTTGAACCATTTTTGTGCATGATCTTGTTGCAACCAACATTCTGTTACTATACGGTATTCGGTTTCTTGGGCCTGTTTTTGATATTCGGCCGAATTTATACACTTGAAAATGAAATTATTATTTTTTGTTTCATTATAAAAAAAGTTTTTCGTTAGTGAAATTAATAAGTGGTATTTTTCGTGCCAATTTTCGTACGTGTGTTAATCAGGTCGAATAGTTTGGCCCAATGTTCGATTATTCGGACACGCTCCTGGCCGAATAATCAGTATCCGACCTTGGGCCCAATATACCGTACGTTGCAACATAAGTATTTTATTAAAAATCGAGTTGTTAACAGAAATTGTTCGAGTTGTCGCAAAATTTGTAATATATGAACTTGTCATTGGAACATTCAATCTGTTCATAATAATAAAAACGCACATATCGACTCATCCGTAGAACAAAGATCTATATGCAAAAGTACTTGTTCTCAGGACATAGTACATTTCGTTCGTTCTTCTTCGCTGTGGATGTCAGATCGACGGTTGATCAATTTTATATTTTCGAAATGAAATAAAATAAGAATATAAAAAAAGAAAGAAAAAGAAATAAGATATATAAATTCTCAAAACACTTTTACGTAGGCCTTAGTTTGAATAAGATAATTATTCTCGTAACGTACTTATTCCCTTTTCGCTATAAAATCACATTGGACTCTGTTCTTCGGATGAGTCGATATGTATAGCCCCGCACTAAGGAAACCCTGTATCGTGGGTGCCATGGATACACACAGAGACAACCACAAATTACACCCAAATTCACGAGAGAAATAAATGTAGACTATACAAATATTTCTCCCAGCCCAGGAATCGAACCCGGGTCCTCTGCGTGGCAGTCCGGCATGGTAACCGTTTGGCCATGCAGGCAGTTCATGGACAGTAACGGCGTTTATCGTAAATTTAAATATCAGAACATGATAGTACGGGATAGTACGGAGTACATACCTCGTTTCGGTGTATAAGATCTAAAAAACCAACTACAACCTTTATCTGTGACCTACTGCTTCTCCATAGAGAAGTATCAACAACTTACTGACAAAATTGAATAATTTACACACACAGCGTTAAACGGTGGACACTGGCGTGTTTGTATGAAGTGATGCAAGTACATGCATGGGTAGTTCTAATCACGATGGAAGTAATTTGCCAAAATTCTGGCATTTAAATTTTTTCCATATTTTAGGTCGATAATTAGCCTTGCATGTTCGTAAAGATGTTCGTAATGTATTGTTCAGAGGGACAATAAAAAAATCCGAATTATGACGATTTGAAAAAAGTGATCAGGGGACTGATAAAATAATCTTTTTGTTTTATAATATCAAGTGACGGTACGAACAAGTCGTGTGCCTGGTGGTAACCTACGCACCTGTCTATAACAGTTGCAGTGCCACTCAGAGGTTGAAATCGCAAAGATCCGAGGGACACTGCCACTGCTCCTGTCACCCTGAGGCATGAGTCGACAAGTCCCATATAATATAATACATAATTTCACCAAAAATCAGGAAACGTATGTAAAACGAAGCAACTCACAAAATATTGACGGGATCAAACGTCTATGACGAAGCATAAATTATTATATTATATCAATATAAGCATAAAGGCAAAGACAAGTCCAGTACTGTCATAGTCTCACCAATAGTGGGTTTACAGTACCACTACTCGTATATAGATAACCTCACTACAGAGTACTAAAAAACCGACCTAAAGAACCGAGTGGAGAACTAGGGAATGAATGATCATTCCCTAGTTCTCCACCCGTAGAGGTGGAACATTTTCTTCAAATTTAAATGGGACAAATACTGAGGTACCCTCTTTAAGAGGAATCATCAAAACCGGTTCACAAATTTTCAAAGTTATTGTGTAACATACATACAAAAAAAAAACATACAGAAGATGGAGAATCTCCTCCTTTTATGAAGTCGTTTAAAAATATGAGAAAAAGTAAATGAGTAGGTTTACTTTAAAACAGTATTTACTTGGCTTCTCGACCATTTAGAACTTGAAAACTAGTTTTATATCGTGTAACTGAGCTACCGATGATTACCTTCTTCCGCAATGAAAAAGAAAACCAGTTAAATATTTTTACACAGTCCGATCTAATTAAGATATGCGAGTAAAAATGTTTTCACACGGTTCGATTTAATCAAGATGCACGATAAGTAAAAATCTGAAACAAGGGCACATAAAGAGTCTATACTACCTCAGGACACTGGCTTTATTTTAGAATTTATTTTTTTACAAACGAAATTAAAAAAAATTAAAAAATTTATATGGTTCTATTTAGTTCTTTAGGTATACGTATCCTATTTAGTTCAGATGACATAAAAAAAATTATTAGTATTTTTTTAATTTTTCTATTATTTTGGTTTATTTGAATTCTTGAATCTGTGAAAGAGTTCGTCCAGGGAAGACTGCCACCTTACCTATTTCTGCCGCTAATCAGTAAGGTGACCATTACTGTGTTCCGGTTTGGAAGGGTAAGGGTGCTGGTGAAATTACGGGCACATGGGACTTGTGAAGTTATGTCTCAGGGTGACGGGCGCAGTGGCAGCGACCCTAAGATCTTTGCGATTTAAAGCTCTGAGTGCAACTGTTATGGATAGGCGTGTCGCTTACCACCAGGTGCATGACTTGGTATTATAAGAAAAAAAAACAATTGACCCGGCCGGGGCTGAACCCGGGACCTCAGACATTGCGACACCATGAAAACATTTGTGCAATCCACTCGACCACGGCGGTCGTCAAAACAAACAAGCGTTATATAATTCGCCTTCTTTTAATTAATAAAAACTCACGTTTGTTTATCCATCTTGCAGTAACGAGTAACTTTTTAATTTAAATGTATTTTTGCGACTTCCCAAATAACCTTCACCGGGAAACTAAGTCATAACCAACCATTTTTGGCATTATTGGGCCCTTGCATAACGAATTAAAGCCCAACGTCAAGTCGGTTAACATAAAAGCGCTTATAATACTAAAAAAAAACCTGCGAGAACTTTCCAGAAACTTCTAGAAGGTATTTACTTTTATAACGGCGACGTCTTGGAAGTGCTCTTTTTCTGCGCTAACGTTTTGAATTAGAAATTAATATCCTCGGTTTCGTGCTCAAAGTTGTTAATAAAGTAAAGGAGTCCACGGTATTATAACGGTTCCCTGTGCATCGTGATCGTATCCATTTGTAATTAATTCGCTTTCTTTGTTAAATTAAGTAGAGGATTATTTAAAGTTTACACTTCACGCAAAACACACAAAGGTTGGATTTTACGCAATGGAAATAAAAGATTGCGATTATTCATTGTGGTTAAAAATACTTTTAATAAATTAATCGTTGTAATTAAGTTTTATTAAATGTGAGGATGTTTCACCACTATGATATTCATTATTTTTTGAGAAATTACTCCACTAGTTTGTTATAATTATTAAACAAAGGTCGAATACTAAGAAAACGGTACGAACCAACGGACCTCACATTTTTTTCCACGCATTTGTTGCAGATCTTTGTTGTGGTAATTATTGACTGTTTTCGTTGTAGCGCCATCTGTGAGAAATCTATGAAAGATTTTTCTTCACTCAGGGATGTACCTTTACAGCTACCAGCCGCCGGTTGGAGTTGAACCAACGTTCCCCAGCAAACCGTGGCAGACGCTATGCCAACAAAAGCCACGGAACGAACCAACGGACCTCACGAATTTTTCCATGTGTTTGTTGCAGATCTGTGTTTTGGTTTTCAACTTTTTTTGCTGTAGCGCCATCTGCGAGAAATCTATTAAAGTTTTTTCTTCACTCAGGGATGTATGTACATTTACAGCTACCAGCCGCTGACTAGAGATGCCACTTTAATAATTGTAATTAATATAATTGTTAAACAAAGATTGAAAACGTAGAAATAATTCATTTCGATCCGGTTGAATTCGAACCAACGTCTCCCTTACTAACTTTAGCAACTTCAATTTCGCGCAAAGGACACAAAAGATTGCTAAGGTGTAATTTTCACAAAATCACCAGTTTTTTTAAATTTATTATAGACATAAGTTTGGCCACAATCTCAACTAATGTTAAACGACGATGTGACCGACGATTGTACGCATTTGCATAAAAAATTCTAGTCACTCTAGCCTTGAATAGCCCCAAATTGTACTTTTCGGGAAATACAAAGTAGAGTATGCCATTCCTTTGCCGTACGCGTCAGAACGGAGGAAGCAAAGCGCTTAGTGCGTATCGGTGGTATATCAACGACATAAGGATGAAATGTTCGGGACCTTCTAATCGACCGAAGGAGGAACACTGAGAGTGGAACTAAATTGAAAAGTTTCTGCGCACACTCCCCGAAATGTATCCAATAGAAAACCGACAAGCAGGCTACTTTTCTGTGATGATCTTGATTTTGTAGCTTCGACTCCACAAGATAAATTCTTATTATTTGTTGTCTTTAGATGAGTTAAAGACTGCTATTTACGCAATGGGCATGAAAGGATGTGATTATGTAATATCAGTAAAAAATAATGAAAAAACACGAAAGATTGTGATGATGTAATTTCTACAAAATTACACGTAATTCTCATTCATTGTTGGCTTTAGATAAGCTTTTGTTCAATGTTGAATTCCATGTAATGTATAGATAAAAAATCACCCATAATAAATTATATCTAATCCTTATTATAAGAGCTTATGTAATGACCAAATGAACATTTAGCACGATGTAATCTTTTTGTCACAAATTAATCAAGACTAATGTGATAAAAAAAAAATTCATTATCTTACGTATATCACTGCATAGGTACGTAACTATGTGTCAGACTACAACACCAATTGCCTGGTCACTCTGGGATACTTTCCAGAACGCTAGGTGTTCTAGGAGATCAGAGCCAATTTAGAAATATTCATTTCCAAAATTGGTCCTACCGGGAAACTATTTTTTTTTTTTCTTTTTATTTAAAAAATAAGTGCGCATTTAACTTCCATCTCATCTGATGGGAATTGGCGATGAAGTCAACGATGGATCATGCACACCTAAATAATGCCACGGAGAAAAGAATAGGCCTCAGTGGCCGAACGGTTACCATGCCGGACTGCCACGCAGAGGTCCCAGATGTCGTGAGTTTGGGTGTAATTTTTGATTGTCTATGTGTGTGTCCATGGCACCCGCGACCCAGGGTTTCCGTAGTGCGGGGCTATGTTGAGTGTGTGCGTTATTATTATTAGTCACTCTTGCCTCGAAAAGATCTAAGTTATAACGTTCAAGGAAGAAGTCTGTAGGTAGGGAATTCCACTCCACGGCCGTTCGCCATATGGATGTGGAAGCGAAATGTTTCATTCGAATCGTTCTGTAGCAGTAGAGCTCCTTGTGAAAGAGTTTGTCCAGGGAAATACTTGCCACCTTATCTATTTCTGCCGCCAAGCAGTAATGTCAGCATTGCTGTATCCCGATTTCGAAGGGTAAGGGTGCTGGTGAAATATAGGCACATGGAACTTGTCAACTTACGTCTCAGAGTGACGGGCGCAGTGGCAGTGCCCGTCAGATCTTTGCGATTTAAAGAGCTGAGTGGTACTGAAACTGTTATGAACAGGCGTGTAGCTTACCATATGGCGCACGACTTGTTCGTCCCGTCACTTCATATTATAAAAAAAAAGAATCGAACCTGAGACCTCGTCATCCAGCGCCTACAGTATAAACCGAGGTCGGCAAAATTGTAAACATGCAACGCAATCTCTATATACTTATATACAGTGGTATAATTTGGCAGATATCTATGTATACGTTCATAGTATTCAAAACAGTGCTTTGTACATCTGACAAAATTTACCATACATCAATAAGTTTAAAGTGCACTTCATGTCGGAACTAAAACCAAGTTAAAATTGTACTTTGAAAAATCAACCTTAATTATAACAATGTACATTATACGGATGATTTTTGTCACATTCGAAGTGTATAACAGAATGGGTGGGTTTTAGGGTATACATAATGGAGTACCATAATAAATGTAACACTAACGGGCAAGTATCTGACATCATTACGTAAAAAACAAGTCCTTCATTAGACACCTATTATCCCTTGTACAGCCAAAATTTACTAACACCAAATTAAACCTTTTGCGACTTTACATCACAGGTTCACGTTCATCGCTTGCTAAGAATTCAATAGTAAAAAAAAATATAATTGAAACTGGGAAATGAAAAGTGAATACGAGCTCTTGATAGAATATAAATGGATTATGTTATACTGCTCATGATGCAGGTATTCGAAATTTGAATAATTTCGGTCTTTTCGCATCTACAAAGGACAGGAAATGAACTCCCCGTTCTTAATTAAGTTTTGTACTGTGTTCTCATTATGAATGTGTACAAGTTTTATTGTTAAACCCTTTTCATATTTTCATAATGGCGACTTGAAATGGGAAAGAAATTTTGTTGAGGTAAAATTACGGTATTCTATAGAATTAATAAATAATTATATTATACATTTTGATCGAGTTAAAGAGATTGGGCTATTATTCGTCTACCGTTTGGCTTATCATCAAGAAAATTAAAAGAAGTAATTTTACCATGAAAAAAGTCGTCATTATATGAAAGAAGTCTTCTGCCTACATTTAAACTCAATCTCAAATCTTCAAAGGTAAGCAAATTATACTTGAAATCGTCATATTGATTAAACTCTACTGCTCATTCGCAAGGCAGATTCCTCTGAGAAAAATGAGCAGAAAGTCTAAGTGTTGCATTTTGTAAACATACATTTGTACACAACATCTGTCATTTACGTGTTAGCTTAATGTTAAAATATGTAAAATACGTGAGAAAATTGTATAAATAAAGCTAATTTATTAAGGTACTGCATTCCGTCGTTTAATTGCAAATTGTCAAAAGAATGTATAATATGTAACTCAATTGTTTTTTGTAAGATATAGTTGGTAAATAGATTGTTGGTGGCGAAACCTGGTTTTAACCAATCAGTGACTTCGACCAATCATAGACCAGTTAAAATGGCGGTGGTAAAGTACGGTGCGACCACCAAAAGTAGCATTTTGTTTTCTGAGACTCTGTCTACGTCGCAACGCAAAAGTGTACACTTGTGTAAAGTGGTAAGTAAACGTTTAAAAATACAAGAGTTTTAATTTTACATCGTCCTGCTAGGCAACGGGTTAAACATACAATATTTATTTCAAACATCATAGGTAGAGACTACCTGCACGAACTGAACGGGTCACTACCACGGATTTTTATCATCCAACTGTATCATTCAATGGGTGTCCTCTAACATCGTAAGAAGTAGACTTACTTCAAAGTTTCATATGCGAATGGTCCACTTCTATGAATTGACCACAGTAAAAGCTTATAATTGTGTAATACAGTTAAGGGACTCACCACATTAAAGTCCACGTAATAAGAGAGAAACAGTCGCCCGTTTAGCGTCAGCCGTCAAGCCGATGCAGTGTTAATAAGTGTGTTGACTCATTATAAGTTGATTTAATGTCAACAACAAGGCGAGAGAGCGAATAGGCATTATTTAGCACTTATGTTTTAATAAAAAAAACTTCGTTGTTCTTATTATTAGACAAGAACTTTTGGGTCTTTTATCGGGCATTATTTAATTTATTAATTTTGTAAACAAATATTTTAATAAATACAGGGAAACCAAATTCTTACACATATTAACTACCCTTTAGTTATTATTACGTTCTTTTTACTCTTGGTACTCACTTTTATAAATAAATAAGAAATCTATCTTTACGTACTTATGTAAATTCTTGCACTATAAAAACTTAAAGAAACAGAGCTTCCAAACATTAAATGGATTTTTTTATATAATAATATATATATTATCATATAATTTGTCATTAATTATGACCATGTTTTCCTTTAATGCAATTTGTTGACTGAAGAAAAAGGTTTGCAATCTCTGCTTCTTTGTTTGCCAAAGAAGCAGTGATCGAAAACTTTCTATTTTTTCTTCTAATCCTAAAAACAAATGATGCAGGTACTTACTAATAGTATAATTACCATTATAAATAAAGCAAACGTACACTAATAACATATTTATAAAACAGATTTAATAAGGCGAGTGTGAGCGGCCAAGTTAATAAGGACCGACCAAAGCGGACTTACCACGGCCAAATTATGGACGTCGTAAAAAAAGGCCAGGTCAAGAATACTCTTAACCGACAAGCGTGTATGAAAGCACTGATGCGTGTTGTTGAGGCGAAAGACATGTTTCAGGATTGTAACAAGTGGAAAGCTATAAGTTCCTGCCACTTTGTTAATTCAACATAAACCTATAAAAGTAAAATCTCGGTAAATAATCATCCCGGTAAAAGGCGTAAATCACTACCGACAAAGGTACAGGTTTGTACTCTCGCAGCTGTACTTAGTGCCAACAGCTATACATGCAAAAGGTGCTACATAGAAATAAGCTAACCGTGTGTTAACTGTAGAGTCGACAAAGGAAACGGAACGAACTATCTATCTAGACCAGAGATTCTAAAACTTTTTCGTCTCGATGGCTACGTGCTAATATTTTCTGTTCTGCGTGTACCGTATATTTATTATAAATATATTGTGTTAAACAGCAGATATAGTGTATAAATAAAAAAACATGTTGATATTAAGTTTTATATATTTATCTAAACGAACGAACGAATCTTGTTTGTTGTGAAATTTTTACTTATTTATTCATACATACGCCCTTAGATTCCTATTAGGTTAGTGTAGTCTAGGCTCTACTCTATGAGTAGAATTACTGGCTGAGTGAATATAGTTTTATATTTAGAATGTGTTTTCAACTTTAGAAAGAGGAGAACGTCTTGAGAGTTCGAGATGTAACCTCAGTAAGAAAATATGTAAAAAAGTACAATAAACCAAGTTTTGAAGATTATCCCAGTTTGTATTTATAAAAGTACCTCTCGCTACGCAACACGAGCTACGTCCAAGGCTACAGTAGACAGACTATCGATCTCCAATTAGCATCCTGATAAACCTCAGTTGCTTCATTTACATCCATCAATCTTTTCATACAGGTTCGCTTATTATTCCCACTACGCAAAATCTTTTAGAATTGACTATAGCGTAATTTATATGCCTATTCTAAAATAATCTGCGTTATGTGGATTATTCTATTTATGAAAGTCAAAATTTTGGTAACAACCTGCCTAAATGGGTTCCACCCACGCATGGACTACCCAATAACTGATTTTTTTTTTGTCGATATAATATGCCACTTTGAGAATCATCGATCTAGACTGCAGCGAACGCCGTTGTCATAAATAACAAAGTGATGACAGTAATAAACGCCCAGATGCGTCTTCGTGCCAATTCTGAAAGTACCTTCTACATAGAGCTGGATATGGTACCATTAAGTGTAAAACATTGAAGATATATAAATACATATAGAGAGAATGTAACCTCCCTCTGGAAAACCTGAATCAACAAAATTAAAAGTCGAAACAAGTGTAGTTAAAATTTTATTTGCATTTTTTATGCTACTGTGGTAAAGCAATCGCTAGTGACACATCAAAAATATGGCATAAAATACATTGCTTGTATGATTTCAGAGGCAGGTATTATCCACTATATAAATATTAGCTCCGTGAAGTTTAGATTAATATAATCTGTCAATTTCAATCGCCTATTATTGTTACACATTATAACTTTCTCTATTCTAATATCTAAATGTTAAGAGCGGTGGTAGCCGAGTGATACAACTGTTGTTTCAATTGGGAGGTCGACGGTTCAGATCCCTGTCGCATTACATACCTATGACTTTAATTTCCAACGCTCAATTTATATTGCGGGGGAACGGAATAGAAGCGAATTTTTGTGACGATATTGTACATAACATAATGAACTTTATGGTCAATTGTGTAACGTTCAAACTAGATACGAGCCTAAATCTTCCGCGGAATGCGCGAGCATTCTCGAACATGCGCGAGAAATCCGCGGAAGATTCAATATTCAAATATTCAAGATACAAAAATTTGCTTCCATTCCGTACCACCGCAATATAAATTGTGTCTAAGTTGATGACCTTTGTCAGTGTTTAGTGAAAACGGTGACGGAAAACTTTGTGATGGAACCTTTTTGTGATACCAAGTGACACTGCTATGTGATACCAAGTGACACTGCTGGCAAACGAGACGCTTGTCCATAGCTTAAATAGCTTAAATCGCATAGATCTGAGGGGTACTGCCACTGCGCCCGTCTCACGGAGACGGGCGCAGTGGCAGTACCCACTGCGCCCATATGGTAAAGATATGATTATAGAAGAGCGTAGCTTCCTATCGCAGGTAGTACATATGGTAAAGATATGATTATAGAAGAGCGTAGCTTCCTATCGCAGCCACTGATATGTTAATAATTTCAGTGCCAGTGAGTACTAAACAAACTGACCTCAAAAGTTCGCGGAATTACACCTATTTGACAAGTTTTATTGAAATCGGTTACTGGAAAGTGCGCGAAACCTGATTCATCCACTAGTGTGCCACCCATAGAAGTGGAATATTTAAATTCTTCAAATTTAAATAGGATCAATACTGAGGTACCCTCTTTCCAACCAAAAAGAATCATCAAATCGGTTCACAAATGCCAAAGTTATTGCGCAACATATGTATATATAAAAAGTACAATCGAATTGAGAACCTTCTCCTTTTTTGAAGTCGGTTAAAAATAGGTTCCCATTACATTTATTATAAACACTAAACTGTTAAGGGAAATATTATTTTTATTATACCGTATGTTTTAATAATACTTTTACTTTTTGATGACGATATACCTCATCGACTATCACTAGTTTCTCCAAAACAGTCCACTCACCAAAAAAACGAAGCCTATTTAGTAGCTGTTGCAGAACTAGAACTTTCCCTTAATCAAACAAAACGTGTAAATTTGTAAGCAACAGACGATCGATATAGTATTTCTTATCGATCGACATGTGTGATCAGACAAAATAGAGTAAATTTATAAGCAACGGACAATCGACTTTGTATTTTTTGTCATCGTCAAAAAATCGAGCAAATCTGTCTGGCACCTTTACATAACTTTATACTGTAGATGAACATAAAACAATGTTAAGCTGACAAGCGCCTCTAGTGGACACCACAAGTTATTTGCTATACAAATATTTAACCCAGTCACTGACCGCGTAACAGTATCGTTCCGTATCAGTATGTGACGACGATGAGCACCCATAAGTCTTGAATCCGGCAGGACGGTATTTGGACCTGCACTGTGGAGGATTTCAATGCCACATAAAGTACAATCAATGGGGCAACACTCACGAGTCGAATGAATCAATGCCACATAAAGTACAATCAATGGCGCAACACTCACGAGTCGGAATGGGGGACTACTCACGAGTCAATATTAATAAGAACATGTCCAAAAATTAATTTGGCTTAGTGTTCATTGGAGGTGGGTGGGACGAGAACCGATGACCGTATGCCATCCGTGTGGCTGCGCCGAAGACACGGCTCAGCACACAAGGCATGTCCGGCGTTCGACGAGCAGCGGTCAACCCTGACCGCAGTGGTGGGGCACGACCTATCCCTGTCGACCGTGGTGCGAGCCATGGTCGGCAGTGAGAGGGCGTGGAATGGCCTCCTTCTGCACCGATGTATTGTCGCGGAAAGAGGCGGCGGAGCGGGAGCGAGAGGAAGACCCTTCCTCTTATCCTATACGCCGCAAACGTTTAGGGCGCAGGCGGCTGGCCTATGCCCGCCAACTGCCGCCCTGACAGTGAACCCTGGGTGGCAAAACGGGGGCTTTGTC
This sequence comes from Hyposmocoma kahamanoa, assembly GCF_003589595.1. Lineage (NCBI taxonomy): Eukaryota > Metazoa > Arthropoda > Insecta > Lepidoptera > Cosmopterigidae > Hyposmocoma > Hyposmocoma kahamanoa. Next base: position 1,094,887 of record NW_020653726.1, on the reverse strand, counting down.
ACTCACTGGGTAAGGGTTCACGGGTTGGTTGGCATGCCAAGTATTCCCGACATGCCACTAACGACGGAGTGGAGAAAGTTTCCCAGAGGTGAGTCCGCGGTCGCGGACAACCGCAGGCGGGGCCGTGGATCGTAAACCACGTGGCCACAGCCCCGTCTCATGCGGAGTGTGGGAATACCCGGGGGTTTTTAGTGAGTAGGAGTCTCACATAACCACCGCGCCTCCCCGTGACGCGGTGGTATCCATGACGGATTTTCCCCCGGAAAGAAAAAAAAAGTTCATTGGAGGTAACGATTTGTCTTCCAACTCATCTGATGGAAAGTGACGATGAGGTCGACGATGAAGCACGCACACCTAGATAAAGTCTATTCACTCTCGCCTTGAAAAGGTCCAAGTTATAACGGTCAGGGAACAACCTTCAGGCAGAAAAATTCCACTCCATAACCGTTCGCCATATAAATGTCTACAAGATAGGGGTGGAACCCAAGCCTACTAATATAGTCCTAAATTTAAAAAAAATCATCGACACTATCAAAAGAACAAAAAAGCCAAGAAAAGTTATTTAAAAAAAATGACATTTCTGGATCTATGGTTGAGTTCTTAATCTCTGCTCGAAATTCCAAGATTTATTATACAGATTTAAATCAGTGGCCACACCTGCATCACTGGGATATAAATAAATCCCGGAGAAAATTTTTGTTCTGAAAGTTTTTGTACCGGTCTATTAAATCGGGTCCGGTCGGCAGATAATTAGTTACGACATCGCCCACCGCCATCATTTGCAACAAGCTGTTATTTTTTTTAAAGATCCGTAGGCAAATTGTCTCGATGTTCTCAATATTTATAAAACCATCTACTTTTTATTTACCGCCTTAACAGAAAATGAGAAAGTTCTCAATTCGTGTGTATTTTTTTTGTACGTATGTTACACGATTGCTCCGGCATTTTGTGAACTGATTTTGAGGATTCTTTTTTGTTGGAAAATTAAAAGTATTAAAAAAGTATTTAAAGTATTAGCCATTTCAATTCACCACATTCAAACTAGAATGATGAAATCAGTTTTTGCGGTCGCAACGAATTTTTGAGGTCGTTTTTTTTCCATAAAAAAGTTGTTTTGGTGCAGTAGAGCTCCTTGTGAAAGAGTTCGTCCTGCCACCTTACCTATTTCTTCTGCCAAGCAGCAATATCAGCATTACTGTGTTCTGGTTTTGAGGGATAAGTGTGCTGGTGAAATTACAGGCACATGGGACTTGTCAACTTATGTCTCAGGGTGACGGGCGCAGTTGGCGTGCTTCACACATGCATGCATGGTTTCACACATTGCTGTGTATATGCTCCCGTAGTTTGTGCCATACTCTTTTACTTACTAGACTTTGAAGATGTCCTCAATCCATCTCTCTGCAAGATATCTATAAATTACGTATGCGACTGACGCAAGAACTAGCTACTTACAGACCAGGGTATCCTCGTTCGGAAGCACAGCTTTTTACCATTTTTATGTCTTCTCCAGCAAAGTTTATATGTATAAATAGTTGAAAATTTGTGAATTGTTTATACGCCGAGATTTCATGTAGAAAATTTGCTCCATTTCCATACTTTCAAATGACAGTTTATAATCTGGAAAACTTACATTTTTCTAAATCGCGTTTATTTTTTATTTGAAAAACGTTTAATATCCTATTATTACAAAAACTCGACATGACAGTTTCCAATTACATTATCACTTTGTATTGCTTTAAATACGAAACCTGCAGAACCCTATCACAACGCACCGTTTTCACACCGCTCTTTTCTTTTTTCCTATCCCAGTTGAATTTGTTGACAGAGTGCTGAGTGAACTTCATTATTTTTATTTGGCGAGTACCCCACTGTGTGCACAAATTAGTCTGGCAAAGGATAAACTGAACTTCTAATATGAGTTTGCTGTGTTCACAGTGGCCAGTGACTGGGTTTAAGTATTTGTATGGCAAATAATTACTGGTGGTCACTAGAGGCGCTTGTCAGTTTAACATAGAAGTTTCATGTTCATCTACACTATAAAGTTATGTAAAGGTGCCTACAGATTTGCTCGATTTTTTGACGATGACAAAAATACAGCGTCCATTGTCCGTTGCTTTCAAATGTACCCGATTTTATCTAATCACACAAGTTGATCGGCTGCCTACAAATTTATACTTTGATCAAGGGAAATTTAGAGTTCGGCAGCAGCTACTAATTAGTGTTTGTTTTTTATTTTCTATAGATTACTTACTGTGGAATGTTTTAAGCCCTTGACGCAAAAGTACTATCTGACATATTTCTGCCGTCAAGCAGTAATGCTCACATTACTGCTCGCATTACTGCATTACTGCTCGCAGTAATGTGAGCATTACTGCTCGCAGTAATGTGAGCATTACTGCGTTTCGGCTTTGAAGGGTAAGAGTGCGGGTGAAATTACAAGCACATGGGACTTTCAACTTACGTATGTCTCAGGGTGACAGAAGCAGTGTTAGTGCTCCTCAGCTCTTTGTGCTTTAATCTCTGAGCAGCTTTGCAACTGTTATGGACAGACGCGTCTCTTGCCACCAGGCACACGGCTTGTTCATTCATTATTCATGCGCCCAACTGTGAAATGTGTAATGACTTGACGATAATGACGATAAGAGTAATAATTGAGGTTTTAAAATTAAATAGTATATCAAAAATATTTGTTACCTTATTATCACAAAAAGAAAAAAAAACAATCCATTATACATTCGATTACTGAGCACGGGTCTCCTCTAAAAAGATGGTTCTGGCCTAATGCGGGTTGTGGTCTTGAAATATTTTTCTTGGAATATTTTCCCAGAGTTGTGAACCGTCTTCAACATGCAGGTTTCAATCACGATGTTTTTTTTTCTTTTTTTTTTATAATATCAAGTGACAGGACGGACAAGTCGTGCGCCTTATGGTAAGCTACACGCCTGTCCATTGGAGGGGTACTGCCACTACGCCCGTCATACTGAGACATAAGTAGACAAGTCTCATGTAATATAATACACCAGCATCCTTACCCTTCAAAACCGGAACACAGTAATGCTGACATTACTGCTTGGCGGTAGAAATTTTGTCGTACCGGTGGCAATACTTCCCTGGACGAACTCTTTCACAAGGAGCTCTACTGCTATTAAAATTTCACTTATTCTTCACTATTACAAATGTCGTAACTTAGAAATTAAAGTCATGCACATGTCGCCACTGGGCTCCGAACTATCTTACTCTTAACTGAAAAACTACCATTCTCCCACAGAGCATCATTAAAAAAAATAAAAAATGGGAATCATATAGTTATAATATATAGACGACTCAGATTCATCCTTACCACATTTTTTTGTATGTAAACAAACTCCGTACTTGTGATATGAATTATATACCATTAAAATATGAACTTAATAATTTCAAACGAAACCGTCTATTTAAACCCTCGTCAAATAACTGAACATCCCCAAATTAACAAAGTTAACCATAATGTTTTTAACTATATAATAATAATTATGTTGAAGGCGCACTGGTTTAAAGCACTATTTAACGGCCATTTTAAGTTAAGGATTTGATTTTATTAAAATGTAGATCAATAACGTTGAACACTTGTTATAATCCGAATTAAAAAAATGTTAAAAAATGTAGAGACAACAGCCACATGGACCACATACAATGTTTCTGAAATATGCGGATCAGTGCTCTCACACATGTTCGTCTGTTGAGGATACTATTTTAATATCACCCCTTTAATTATTTAATTTCAACTTTAAAGTAACACCAATTACATTGACCTATGAGGCTCAATATTATTAACTGCCTCCGTGGCTGAACGCTTACTATGCTGGTCTGCCCCGCAGAGGTCCCGGGTTCGATTTCCGGACCGAAGAAATATTTGTATGGTCTACACTTATTTGTCTCGTGAGTTTGTGTGTAATTTGTGGTCATCTATGTATGTGTCCATGGCACCCGAGATACAGGGTTTCCCTAGTGCGGTGCTATAAGTGTGTGCGTCATCTATTTATTTATTTATTTATTACTATTACAAGTCAAAAAGGGGAAAAATAAATAATTACGTATAAAAGAACCGACTTCAAAAGTATGTAGAATTACTCCTATTTGCTAAGTTTTATAGAAATCGGTTAACGAAAACGGATAGAGGTGGAATATTTTCTTCAAATTTTAATAATTGACAGATGTAGGATCTTTCGAATCTATTGACATCTCTCTTTTCACAAACGAGCAATGACATGTCTATAAACTTTACTATAATCAAAAGATAAAACTATACAAATTACCCAGTTTACTGTAATATTAAAATGTAATGCACACTCAAGTATACTTAAATAAACCACGAGGTAGAATTTAACCTTATATGTTTAGTGGCAGTTAAATGTAGCTAAAAGTTTAGGTTTAACTGTTGTTTCTTTAGTACGGGTAAGTGGTTTTAATTAACGGTTGGGCTAGTGAATATATTAAGCAAGTGAACTGTATATTATGAGAGTAGAAGTAAAAGTTTTTGGTTACAAAAATATTTATTGTTATAAAGTTGGTTTCAGTTAGTTTCGTGGACTACCTCGGGACCCTAAAAGTTTATATTGTTGGCGCTGGATGAGGGGGTTCCGGGATCGATTCCCGGTAGGACTACATTGGGAAATAAACTTTTCTAAATTGCATCTGTTCTGGGTATTCTGGGAAGTGCACCAGAGTGCCTGGCGAGATATGTCGCTATTCACTGTAATTAAAATTTTTATTGAATTGATATTCAATTATTTTTTGTGAAATTACTCCAGTGGTTTGTTATAATTGTTAATACAAAGATCGAAGCCGTCGGTTCGAATCCGGCCGGATTAAAGGAATTTTTCTGAGTGTTTGATCTTTTGTATTAATAATTATAAGAAGCTAGTGGAGTAATTTCACAAAAAATTATTGAATATCAATTCAATAAAAATTTAAAATACTCTAGCTAAATTCGGACATAGAATGTCTGATAATAAAATGTTGCCAGGCAACCAGTGATAGCATAGGTAAAGAACATTTTTTCGATTCTCATTATTTACCTTTGCACTGCCCACGGCCTGCTTGCGTAATTGGAATTCAAATAGGTAATTGGGTTATGTAGAAATAACACTTACCTCGCCAATTCAAATTCAAATAATCATTTATTCTATAGATAAACTTCTGACACTTGAAAACGTTATTTAGAAAATAACGTTTTCAAGCTACAGTTTGTTCAATGTGCTGACTTCCCTGAGGACTCAGATACGACTTCAAGAGAGTATTATTATCAATAATCTAATTATATTTCGTGGAAAAAAAAATGTGGTAACCGTAAAACAGTCTAGAGTGAAAACATTTAAACCACAACGCACCTACTACGCTCGCAATAACACTTCTTAACGACTTGCTCACCCATCAGAATTTAAGTATATTCCTTCACAAATAGTATGTTATCCGGCGCGGGATACTTCTGTTCGTGAACTATTTTTCGAGCATTGGTGTCATGTAGAGTGGGTAGCATGCTATGGGCGCGTTTTTAATTTAATTTTTTTTTATTATTCAAATCTAAGGGGCCATTTGACCTCCATCTCACCTGATGGAAAGTGATGATGAGGACGACGATGGAGCATGTGCACCTAAATAATACCTATTCACTCTCGCTTTGAAAAGGTCAAGTTATAACGTTCAGGGAACACGTCTGCAGGCAGGGAATTCCACTCCATAGCCGTTCGCCATATGAATATGGAAGCGTAACGCTTCGTGCGAATCTTTGGAATATCCATAACATAGGGATGGAAACCCCGATGATGGAAAGGGGAAGGCGGAATTAAATCGTATAATTCCATCGCACACTCTCCGTTATATATTCTGTAAAATACCGATAAGCAGGCAAATTTACGGCGGTGTTCACTACTAATTCGGAGTCACATATAAGCCTCTTGTCACACTTGTCAATTGATACCAAGGTGGCCAGTTGGTATGTGTGAAGTAACGCCTCTCCCTGGAAAGGATGCCAAGCTTCCTGGCTGCATTTTAGGTTATGGATTCTATGTATCTGCCGAAGTTCAGATTGGATGTCAGGTCCATTCCAAGTAGCTGGAGTTATCAAACCATTAGGCATTATTAGATGCTGTTGTACGTTGTGTTAATTACGAAAAAACTGCTTTCCCTAGATCCGTACCAAACAATGAGGCTTGACACTCTAGAATTAAACACTTGCCGGATATTTCACGTTCCATATTGAAAATAAAGAAAAATGTAACTCCCTCTCCTATCTACCTGTTGCCGGGTTAATCAATCAACCGATTCTCCCAACCCCCTTATAAATATTTGCATTAGACCCTCTAGATCGACGTTTTGCAATCAATCCGTTATAAACTGACAGATTAATTTATTTTTTCACTTGTTGTTTTATAAAATTATTCGATTGATTTTATGGTTTACAAACTTTGTGAATGAAACTTACTCTATACAGTAACATATTTGAGAATGTTTACGAAAGAAGGCTGTTTATAGAGCGCCACCTACATAGATATCTCATTTGCATGCAACAGGTTCTATCATAAACGCATCGACGTAACAGCCAGGTTCAATATCGAGATCAACCCCAACAATCCCTCCTGGAGGGGGTTGTTGGTAATAGTTATCCCGAAATTCCCCAGTGTGTAAAGTTAGTTAAATTAGACATTAGTAGAAAATCGAAAAGGTCAAAATAGTCTGTCAAAATATGAACAAAAATATTTTCGAAATTCCTACTGGCGGGGTTTTGGAAACAAACCTATAATTCGTACCTTAAAGGAACAAGAGGATTTAAACCATGCGCTAATGTGAACATTGACTGAAGTAGTGAAATAAGAATCAATAAAGTTTATAATAAAAACACAGCACAACTAAGGTGTCATACAACCAAGAAACCAGACAAAACACGTACAAAAGGACAATGCCCTCTTTACATCCTATACAAAAGCTTAACAAAATCCAGAGGCAAATCTGGAAACACTTACACTTATTTTCGTTCAAAACCGAGTCACCCTTAAATATTTATAGAGGCTGTCCCAAAGGTCGAAGCAAAGCTATACAGCATATGCGTGAGCAATACGGTACCCTTCCGATCCCACGAGAGTTTTAAAATTTAGTCGATTGTACGTGAAGTTGGTATTGCAAGGAATAGTCGTATCTTTAGAAACAAACAATGTGTATATACCTGAATCGTTAGATTTTGTCATAAATTTATATTGACTTTTTTATGACGTAACAATATGTAATGTATGACTTCAGCTATAAAGTGTTATATGTATGCCTGAATTTCTCAAGCTCGTATCTTATAAAGAGTAATTATTCAGGAGATGGCAAACCTTGCTATTTATTTTAAAATGAATAGAGACGAGTATTTAAAATGAGTACAAAGACTTTGCTTAATAATAGTCTGTCACCTGGTATCACGAACCAATAAGTACCAATGCTGTGTTTCAGATTATAAGTAGGGAGATACAGTGAAATCGAAACGCAGAACACTTAAGACCTGTGCATTTTCCCACGGCGTTCAATGTATTGGCGGTATTAAGCGTACTTGTTTAGTACCATGAATGGCTGCATGCGGTAGTATCCACTTCAGTTGAACCGTTACTTATAAAAAAAACTCAGTCAAGTCTGGGAATTGTTAGGACCGATTCGGGAAAATAACGTTTCTAAATTTATTCAGGTCCCGGTTTTCTTTTTAATACCCCAGAATTGATGTTACAGTTGCAGTGCCACTCAGAGCTTTAAATCACAAAGATTTAAGGGGCACTGCCACTGCGCCTGTCACCCTGAGATATAAGTTGACAAGTCCCATGCTGACATGACTGCTTGGCGGCAGAAATAGGTAAGGTGGCAGTACCTCTCTGGACGATCTCTTTCACAAGGAGCTCTACTGCTACGAAAAATAACTTATTACTATTCTAATCACTATGCATAATGTGACTACATTGTGACGTCATAGCGACTTCCGCACGTCAAGAGAAGGGAAAAAATTAAATAAGGAAACGTTTATTATATCTACTTCTTTACTATTCTACTGTGGCACCGGACCCAAGTCTTTGTTTTGTATCAAGGGTGTTAATTTGGACGCATTACTTTAAGAATAGGTAAACGCCAGTGTTTAAATATGAAGGAAATATGATGTGAAATTAGCCTGCAAAATTGGTATATTCAATCCACTTTTTGCATTTTAGTAAATTTGTGTTTTAGGATACGCGTTTGAGAATGTAAGGCGACGATAGGTTACTGATAAGTGACCATACCTATGTTTGCCGTCAAGCAGTAACGTGAACATTACTGCGTCCCGTTTTTGAATGGTAAGGGTACTGGTGAAGTTACAGGCACATTGGCCTTGCACACGGGCGCAGTGGCGTTGCCAAGCAGATTTTTGTGATTTAAAATTCTGAGGGTCGTATTCTAGAACTCTACTCAATGCTCAAGTCAGGATTTGAGTATGGTTTAAAGCACTCGAAATCATACTCAAGTACCTGCCATTAGGGTCGTATTTCCAGTGCTTGTGTTTCCATTACAATCCCGACTTGAGCATTGAGTAGAGTTCTAGAATACGACCCTAAGTGTAACTGTTATGGGCAGATCTGTCGCTTACTACTAGGCGACTTGTTCGTCACGTCCCGTTGGTAGTTTAGAAATGTAACTAATCTTCGGACCCAAAATTGCGACTGTATATTTTTTTAAAGAAACAGTTCCCATGGGCACTTCTTACTGAGATTGTATTATGTTTATGTCAAAGATCTGAGGGGCATTGCCATTGTGCCCAACACCTTGAGACATAGTGGTTGACAAGTCCCATGTACCTGTAATTTCACCAGCACCCTTACCCTTTAAAACCGGACGTCAGTGATTCTCACATTTTCTTTTTCTTTTCTGTTTATTGTGTATTTGTGTTACATCAGTGAATAAAGTGCTTATTTATCTATCATTACTACTTGGCGGCAAAAAAAATTAAATGTTATTCTTTCTTTTAACGGACATTTTTAATTAAATATACTTTGTCATGTAGAAATATTTTTCCAAAGAACTCTCTAATTGGCGCTAGAAAACTTCTCATTAAATTTATTATACAGACAAAAGTTTCAAGTGTTGACGCCTCAAGCAATTTTGATATTAGAATCTACCCTAAGACTCGTGTCAGCTGCAAATGTGCCCAAAATAATTTCCATTATTAAATTATAAGCCCCCTTTTGCTGTGAGCATGACAAGTTTAATCATGCAGTTGATTTCAGCTTTGTCGCTGAAATTAAGCGATGAAATTGTCGATCACGAATTTAGCTATGAGCAGAAATAAGTTGGTAATTATGTACTTGTTTAGAAGATAGCTTCAAGTATACTGGCGGATAAGTACGAGTGCCGAAAATGGCAAATTAACTAATTAGGTTTAGGCATTTCATACGATTTTAGTTGACGGTTTATTACAACGCCACATCCATGTACACAATGCCGACATTAACAATTTTATTACGATGAGAAACCAGCCGTATGAGATTCATGTTATACTAATAGTCATAACTTATCATTTATGTCAAAAATATTTCATTGTGATGTGGATTGTTTTCAATTACTTCAAAAGTTAAATTTGCTGTTTCCGTTAGATAATCTTCGTAACAAAATTACTCCTTACTGTTCCATGTTGCAAAACCATATTAGACTAAATTCAACAATTGCATGTATGTGTAAGGGCAGTAAATAATTATAGCGACATTATTGGCTCACCTCTCAATACCCGTAAACAAACTCTTAATTTATTAAAGTCAGTCAATTAATTACTTTAACAAACGTAGGGTACGCATCAATTTCCTATCATATTGTTATTTATCGAATTCTTAGGTTTTCGCAATTGTTACATATAGGAAATAAAACTATTTTTCCGGATTTAAATCGCGTATATTTGTTTTTTCAAACAAACCGACGTTTCGGGCCCTTTACAGGTCCCATGGTCACGGTTGACTGAGGTGGTACAGTCTTCAGCCAGTTATGTCTAATATTGATGCAAACCACCCAATTTTTTCACGATAGTTACAATAGTTATTAATTAAATACCTTTTTTTAATTTTACAAAGAAACATTCCAATTTACGCTACATTAAGTCTTACAAATTATTTTATTGAATGAATTTTTATTAAGTTAAATTTATTATTAATTAATAATAGAAATTAGAATAAACTAAAACATATTAATTAGTACTGCAGTTAGTTATGTCTGTTTGGGATTTTTCATTAGAGGAAATACTGGATCCCAAACTGGTGGTACGGAGAAACCATCTTCCCTGTTGAAATTTGGATGTTTATTAATTTCAATGGCCTCTCGCAGCATCCTGGGTAGATAACGGACTTCTTTTGCAAGGACCTGGGGTTTGTCAAACTTCATTGAATGTGTAGGTTTATCCATGACATGCTCGCTGACTGCAGACTTGTTTACGCGACGGTGTTTGACATCAGCTATATGTTCTTTGACGCGGGTACAAATACTGTTTGTCCAATATAAGAGAGACCGCACTCACAGTCAAGCTTGTAAACTCCTGCATCCTGTAAGGGGATGTTACATTTCACGGGTCTCAGGAACTGAGAAATCTTCCTCAGGGGCTTGAAGTAGGTCTTGATAGATGCACGCCTGAGGACTCTTCCGATCTTTTCTGTAACACCTCTCACGTAAGGTAAGATGGCAGGTCTTCGCTCGACTGTTGGTGGTTTCACACGGTGCCTGCGGCATTGGTGTGGAATCTTCAACTTATTCGCACGTAGGACTTGCTTTATATGCTGAAGTCCCCTGTCAGATGATTACTGTCGCACACACCATGCGCATAATAATGTTATAGTCGCGTCATAGTACGAAGTGGATGAATGAATGGTCACAACGCTCCCAATAAAATATCATAGTTTTAAAGCATTATAATAAGCTTACATGCGCGTCATGGTACGAAAAGTTAATGTAAGGTTAAAGTAATATTGTTTCAATAGGTTGTGGTAAACCCTCAGTAATACTGAACGCATCCAAACGACCACAAAGCCACTCTTTATGCGACTTCACCCAGTTTGAGCTGCCAAACTGCCGTGAGGTTTATATTTTGATAAAATCATCGAGTAATCGCTTTCGAGATCGACAACGACACATCAGACTACACATTTTGGTTCGCCTCAAGTCGCCTCCAGTGGTACGACACAAGATACGTCAATGTGTAGCTTGATGTGCAGGCGTGTGTACATTAAAAAAAATTAAAATTAAAAATTTATTTATTCTGAATTTGATTCAACAATGGTAGTAGGTTCTACTCGTGTTGAAGCTTAAAACAAAGAATTTACAAATAAATCAGTGGGTTAGTTATATAAGATTGAATGATATTTAAAATAGATAGTAACAACAAATGTGCAATTACATACATTGTAATGTACACATAAACTGGTGTGTGTGCGCGTACGTGTGTGCGTGCGATCGTGCATGCGTGGGTGCGTGATTGCGTGCGTGCGTGCGTGCGTGCATGCATGCATGCATGCATCCGTGCGTGCGTGAGTGCGTGCGTGCGCGCACGTGTGCTTGCGAGTGCGCGTGCTTGCGTTTGCGCGTGCGCGTGCGCGTGCGTGTGCGTGTGCGTGTGCGTGTGCGTGTGCGTGTGCGTGTGCATGTGCGTGTGCGCGTGCGCGTGCGCGTGCGCGTGCGCGTGCGCGTGCGTGTGCGTATCTGTTTTAGTGCGTACATGTGTGCGTGTTTAAATGATTTGTAGCGTTGCTAATTATAGTATGCATCCAAAGAGATTTTCCGCTTTCTCATAACAAAGGGTTTTCAACCATTGATTTAACGTACATATATGTATACAATATATATATATATACTCAAACCGATGTAGGCAAAGATTACTTGCATGTTTCCTTCAGTTACAAAAGTCTATTCTAAGCTATATAATATAATAATACTTACATTTTCATTGATCAACGCATCATAGAAGACTTACCTGAAAAGGCGAATTATAATAAGAATAATAGGACATAAGTGAGAAAGTCCAGGAAATTATGTGTCATGTAATGAGCAGTTGCTGTTGTCACCTAGGTTCTTATATGGCGTTTGTTTCTGATTGTAAGTAAGGAAATGATACAAATGTTCAAAATGAGTTACTTAAAACAGGAAGGATATTGTGCATAAGTGACATGTCAAAATATTTTTTCTAACCATAGACATTTTAAAAACAGAATGAAATGTACAACAAAAAAGGAAGGAAAGGAAGGCAGGAAAAAGAAAGAGCGAAATCGAATAATTCTGCAGCAAGATGGCGCTTCAGCCCATAACAGCAGAGTCATTACATGTACATGTACATGTAGGCAACATTACTAACCATTTTAATACCTGAATTGGTACAAACGGCACAATCAGATGGCCCGCGGAATCACCAGATCTCACCGCTTAGATTTTTTTTGCGGGGATATGTTAAAAATCAAATTTACCTTATATCCTATGCGAATGTAAACGAGTTGAAGGCTGAGGTTCAGAATACGATTTGTAATACAATTTATCACAACACGTTAATAAAAGTTACTCAAAATGAATTCGTTAAAAGATTCATTTAATTAACCAATTTTGTGAGAGAGATTTTATTCTTATAATTACAAGAACATTTTGTTAGTTATTGCTGACGTTTAATAAAAAAATCATTTTAAAAATAAAATTAAAATCAAAGCGGCTCTATAGTTTCTTTGTTCGAAATATTTCAATCGCTTCTAGTTCGAACATTTGAAAATGACCAAGTTTATAAGCTTCTTGAAATTGACGTAATGGATCTTTTTCCATCTTTTGCGCATGCAATGTGTAGAAAAAGGATAGTTAGCTATTTGATTATTTTGTGTGCTTTTGTAATTTATATTTACGATTAATTTATATATAAATTAAATAATATAAAACTGTACAAAATAACACTTTTAAATAAGAATTATAATAACACAATATATCTTTTTAGTGAAAATATGATACAAAATCATGTTTTTACACTTTACGGCAGTAATTTTTACGACTTATTATTTTATAGTACTGCAAGATTGACAACCGCGCTGTCAGTCGAACAAACGAAGACTGTTGCGCTTCTTTGCTGACACTTTTTAGCGCGAATCCGACGTCCATTTATTGGTAGGTCAATGATAATATGTCGTACACAACGCAGCGTTAGCGCTTGCGCGCAGCGCATTGTCTGGCATCGGTTTTTAAAGGTTACAATGAGAATGAGACAAAAGAATTACAGGAATGTAACGACATAAACCTGGAAAGAGCGCAGAGAGCTGTTCTTAAACTAATCATCTTCCGTCCTTTCGATTACCCGATCCGCAAACTCCTAAACGAATGCGATGTCCTCTCTGTCAACTGTTTATCCAACAAATAATTTTGAAAAAGCAATTACTCCATTTGATTTGACTTTAACCGACCACAGGCGATTCGATACCTTTTCATCTCGTACACAACTTCACACAGCACTCTCGCATAGATTCTTTTGCTTCTTCGGTACATTCCTTTACTTTGAATTAAATTCTACTTTGCATTATTTCGCCATGAATAAAATAGAATGTAAAAAGACCGTCAAATCCTGGCTTAAGAGTAAAACTTACAATGAAACGGAGGACTTGCTGGGAGTGGTTTCATAACTATATTTATATATAACTGTTAATTTTTAACTACTAATTATTGTATTGTTATATATAGAAATACGCGCAAAAAGACATAAAATACAGGTACACATTTACTTAGTTTAAGCATCGCAATTACAGATTAGGTTCCAATATTAAAATGTCTGCTGTACCATGAAGATTGTAAAATATAGGTTCCTTTCTTATTGTTTATTTAACACAGTCATTGTTTTAATTACATTTGTTTTCCTTATAATGGAATGTTATATTGAAATTAATTTGCTACATAATATCTTACTTGACAAAGAGCGTTTTTCAGTTTGTTCTATTATATTAATTAATATTATTATTAATTACGAAACGTTTGACCACAATCTAACCGGATGTTAAGCGACGATAAGGCCGACTATGATCCACGTTTGTTTAGTAAATGCATGTTCACTCTAGGTTTGAATAGCCCTAAATTGTGGCTTTCGGGAAACACAGATGCTGGTAGTATTTCATTCCTTTACTATGCACATAAATATTGATGCAAAGCGCTTCCTGTGAACAGACGGTAAGTCAATGACATTGGATGGAGTGTTACGGAATTCCTAGAAGACTGAAGGATCAACGATAGAGAATATAACATCAATGATATAAACTAATTCAACAGGTAGCCAGCTGATTTGATGACAGTTTAATTTTTCTCTGAAAAACGACTATACATTATCAAAGAAGAAATATAAAATTTACCGTTTCATTGTAGTATTTTTTGTATTTTTTTATTACAATACTGAGCGACAGGGTTATTCATAACAGTTGCAGTCTAAGCCCGTCGCCCTGAGACCTGAATTGACAAGTCCCATGTACCTGTAATTTCAGCAACACCCTTCAAAACCGGAACGCAGTAATGCTGACATTACTGCTTGGCGGTAGAAATAGATAAGGTTGAGGTACTTTCCTGGACGAACTCTTTCACAAACAACTCTACTGCAACTAAACAACTACTTCCGCTGGATGAGTAGTATACATACAAACTATGTTTACTGAATTTAAACAAGTAGACTGGGAAGACTCAATTTTGAAGTTTCCTTATAAATCTCACCATGGTCTTAGGACGAAGGGCCTTTGTATATATTTATATTATAATGCTCCCTAAGGCTAAGGGACCCATAACTTGGGCTCACGCAGGGAACATGTGGGGTTGTACAAGATTTACCTGTAAGGGTTTGATTAAGAATGGACATTGGCGCATAGGGAGATGTTTTTCACAAACAAGACAAGCCGGAAAGCACCCCAAAAACTCCACGACTGACGCGGCTGAACCAGGACTGAAACGGATAGAGGGAAACGTGGCGGCTCTGTCTAGTATGGGCGGACCGCGTGCAGATTTAGTTATTTCCTTCGTATTATTACAGACTGCGCCGAGACAGCAATATGTAAGTGCGAAATAATTGCGTTACTTTGATCCTTTGCTGTATCGTTAGTACTGAAGCTTTCCTTATGAAATTAATGTATAAGATATTTAAGGATTCACTCTATAAATTATACACTTTAGAAACACAATTACTTGTACTTTCTTTGTTAGAAATCTAAATAACAAAATAAACTCTTAGTATGGCGTAAATACTTCATGGAAGGTCATCAGTTTTTTGCACATTTTCAAAACGTGTATTGTTTTAATAATACGAGGGATATACCCAAATTTGCACGCGGTCAGCCCATACTAACCAGAGCCGCCACGCTTCCCCCCTGTTCGCTCTAGTCCAGGGGGCCCACCGTAACCTTTCCAAAAACAATCTTATTTCAATGTAAGCTTATTGTTATATTACTCATATTCGTACCATGACGAACCTATAACCAAGTAATGTGTTATTGCAAAAGTGATTGAAAGAACGAATGATTTCCCAATATTGTCTATTCCTTACTAAAAATAGGAAAGAGATAACGCTATGTGAACTATATTATAATGCCATCTATTTCTTTTTTGATGTTCCGAATCGTCTTTTCGTAGTATAAGGTTTAAGTATAATGTTAATTACATTCAGAGAATTTTGACTGTTAAGAAAAGTATGTAATAATAAAATCTATTAAAATAACGTTGTTTTCAATAATTATTCCGTATTTTCATGAAGAAAAATAAATAAAACAAGACTTTTGGTAGTCACGTTGTGCATTCGGAACTATAGTCTAGTGCCAACTGTTAGTTTCGCCAAGGAGCATATAGATGGCGCTGTTATAATTTTACGAAATAAACCTCGCGTATTAAACGTTTAACGAAAAATTATTTACTATGTGCTATTAAATAAAAAATAAACGAATTATTTTAGAGCTATATGTAAATAAATATGTCCAAATTAACTTTTGATTGTTACAAATCAATATTAAGACATTAAAACTGGAAATAATATTGTTTCCATTGCATCCGTGTAACTGTTTTAAGATTGCTAAATTTGACATAAGAGCAATAATTATTGCTTTAATGTTAAAGTCGCGTGATAGTACGAACTGAGTGAATGAATAGTCACAAAGCTGCCAATAAAACATCAGTTTTAACATTACAATAAGCTTACTTTAAGCGCGTTATGGTACGAAAAGCTAATGTAAGGTTAAAGTAATATTTTTTAAAGAGGTTGTGGTGGGCCCCCTGCTTTGCCCGTCAAACGTGGAGGTTGTATCGCTTGGGCTTGCTTACACACACACGGCTGTAAAAACGTATGCCACACGCACATAGAATACCTAAAAACAAAAATGGCGCCAGAAAGTCGGTGCCATGATTTTTACCACTATAAAAACTTTTTTAGAGCAAATATCATTTTGAATTTCAAGTGACAACTTTAATGTAGTTATATAAAAGTAAATTTTGAGGCAATCTATGTAGTTTTTAACCAATCTCGTTTCTTTAAGTCACCTCTTAAAATAAGGAAATAATTTCCAAGCTAAAATAGATGACATTTATTGAATTTCTATTCGAAATGCCTTCATCCGGCAGTCGAAGGTAATTCTAGAGCATCTGACTCAATTTGATCACTATAACTGCGTTCCAACTGTCGCCCAGTAACCGCGGCCCGCTCGCCAACCAAGTCACGGAGTGTTCTAAGGCCTCTTCTTAGGCGATTTGTAATTATTGAATTTTATTACTTCCGCGGACTGAAAGTAGAGTATTTATGATAATCTATTCGTTAGATTATAATCATCGTTTCATTGACTGGCCTCAAACTAGGGAATTCCCAGAACAACCAGACCAGAACCAATTTAGATAGGTTGATTTCTCAAAGTGGTCCTATCGGGAATCGAACTCATGATCTTCTTTGGGTTTATTAGCAATTATCTCTCACATTTTCACGGCTTTGTGTGGCACTGCAACTGTTGTGGGTAGGCATGTCGCTTACCATCAGGCCCTTGTATTGTAAACTTGTTTGTCCTGTCACCTGATGTCACAAAATAATCATCATTAACTCTTCATATTTATTTACTAATTGTTATAGTTTACTGTGCATTTAAAAAAATAAGCCAATGAATTTTTTTTTTTATTATTTAAAAAAAAAATTCATTGGCTTATTTTTTTAATATACCTGTGATACAGGTACGTAGTCCTTTTTATTAACACTAGGCAGCAGGAAATTTTGGGTATTTATTAGGCGCATTTGACTTACGTCATTTTTTAAAGCAAAGCAATAACGCTTAACAAATACCGTGATTTTTAAATTTTTCAAACATATTCACCAAATTTAGGTAGTTTAGTTTCTTGTACTTGTAGTATTTACTAAATATTAAATAAAAAGCTTTCTATTTTTACAAATTTTATGTATTCTTGAAACTTGCACTATAAAAAAAATCAGGTTATCAACTATAAACGGAAACTTTTTTTAAAATAATTGTAGGTTTGGTTAATGTAAGGCTGTTCCTTTGTGTATTGACATATTTACATGTTGGGTGATGTATTTTGTCGTTAATTATTGTATTTTATTTTATCTATATGTTTATTTAGATACATAGCTGGATGGGACATCTTATAAATGTTACGAAAATATATAGTTTTCCATATCTATATTAAATAAAAATAGTTTAAAATCGTAATTTTTAATAGTGAAGCACTCTGCGCCATTTTTTTGTGTAGCAAGTGCTGGCATTCGCAAAAATGACACTTAAAAGGTTATTTGAGTGTATTTTTTAGATCTGAAATTGCTAACGTGTTAGACAATCGCACTGACTTCCAAAATATAGAATTCCCTACAATACAAGTATCTTGCCAACGACATTAACTGTGGGGGCATTCAATTCTTTGGCGAAATTACAGGCACGTGGGATATGTCAACTTATGTCTCAGGGTGAGGGGCGTAGTGGTAATGCTCCTGAGATCTTTATGATTTACGTCCTGTCTCTTAGTATCATACAAAAAAGAACACCTATCAGAATCAATTTTCAATGTTTCTTTCCATTAACCCTATCGGAAACTACTAATCAAGCGTTTTCGGTCACCGAGGTTATCACTACGGGGACTATATCTATCGTCAATATTACTAGTCAGCATTACTTAGACAGAACACCAATGAAAATCTAATAATCTAGTAAAACCATTGATATTAGAAAAAAAAATGTGTAGCGGACTGGTAGATTTTATAGAAATAGAAATTTACAATCTACAATTTACAAATTTATAAACCGCTATGAGAGAAGCCTTAACATCAACTGAGACTGCGGACCGACTTCACTAAGAGGTGTTTGTATTGAAATTGATTTATGGAAATTTTGCGGCGAAGACGCGTCTGCGGCACTGGCGTTCAGATCGTTAAATGCATAGATAATAATATTATTTTGTGCCCTGTTTGCACATTAAATTAAATTATTGTCTCGGAACAGTATTATTATTCAAAATTCAATGCTAAGGTTTTGTATCTAGTAATGACTGAAGACATAAGGACTCTGGAATTTGGATGGCGGCCATCTTGTTATTTCGAATTACGAATTTTTTTCACCTGCGCTAGAAACTACCTACGATGGCATTTTAGTTCACCGACCCTGCTGGTAGGTATTATACTTTGGCCGGGCAGCAAGGGTCCCACATGAATCGGATTTTTCTGGTGCTCACCGGATGAATTAGACAATGTCTAATGAAGAAATCTCTGTAGCAACATCAATAATAATTGATGTTTTTAAATTTGCAGACTTACGTTTATTATATAGCGTTTAGGTGATTTCAATCCAAGTGGTGGAGTGTTTAATAATAGATATTAAAAACAAAATCTCATTTGCATATTGTGGTTAACGTGTTAGCATGTCACTTTAAAATATTCAAAAGATGTACTCCACTGTCAACGTGTTGTCATT
Organism: Hyposmocoma kahamanoa; assembly: GCF_003589595.1. NCBI lineage: Eukaryota > Metazoa > Arthropoda > Insecta > Lepidoptera > Cosmopterigidae > Hyposmocoma > Hyposmocoma kahamanoa. Next base: position 1,075,940 of record NW_020653726.1, on the reverse strand, counting down.
CCCGCGGGCTACAAATCCTGAGGGAAATAGCGACAGTCGGTGGTCGGTTGTACAGACAATCAGTGTAGGGGAGTTTACAAATGCGGCGAGGATTTAAGGAGCGTAAAAAATGAAATATTACGAATATGTCACAAGAGGATATTCGACAAGATAGCGAACTCTTCAATTTTAAGTTATATGTAGTTTTTAAAGTATAAATTGCAAATAGCAAATAATTGCAAATTAATATTTATAGTAGATTCATTTGAGATGTAAATCCAGAGAATATGAGTTGGACGGAAATAAAAACTAAGAGGGAGGTACCTATCGAGATAGAGAAACGTTTTTAAATCGATCAATGAGACCTTGAAAAGTTGCTTTGTCTGAAATAAGAAATATACGCGATTTAGATCCAAATAGTCCCATTTTCAACAAGGAGACGTTAAGAATAGTGTGGGAAAAGGAACCTTATTAAAGACAATAGACAACAGAAGGTAAATAATACATCGCGAAAGTTTTCTAAGAAATATTACAGAGCAGGAGATTGAAAGAAAGAGAAACAGGGGAAGACTTATATCATATAATGGAAAAATTAACGTCGCGTCGCATCTGTAACTCAAAATCAGCGCTCTGAACACTGATGGTGAGCGTATTGATGTGATCTCAAGAAAGGAGAAGATTCAATGCGTAGATAAACTCCCCTCAAAATTCAGACTTAAAGTATCTTTATTTTTGGCTCAATTATGCATATGCAATTATGCATATTGCAGGTTAAATAATAATATACAGAAATCATTTAGGGTTTGCTGTGTGTGTGTATTTACTTTCAAACATTGATTTTATAATATACATAAAAAAAGGATATGTAACACACACACACATACACACACACGCACGCACGCACGCTAGCACGCACGCACGCACGCACGCACACGCACGCACACACACACACACACACACACACACACACACACACACACACACACACACACACACACAGCCCCGCGCTAGGGAAATCCTGTATCGCGGATGCCATGGACATACACATAGGTAGACAACAGCAAATTACATCCAAACTCACTAGGGAAATAAATAATAATAATAATAATAATAATAATAACGCACACACTCAACATAGCCCCGCACTAGGGAAACCCTGTGTCGCGGGTGCCATGGACACACATATAGACAGCCACAAATTACACCCAAACTCACGAGAGAAATAAATGTAGGCCATACAAACATTTCTCCCGGCCCGGGAATCGAACCTGGGACCTCTGCGTGGCAGTCCGGCATGGTAACCGTTCGGCCACGGAGGCAGTTTATAAATGTTGGCCATATAAATATTTATCTCGGCCCGGGAACCGAAGCCGGGACCTCTGCTTGGTAGTCCAGAGATAATAAGTTAAAAAGCAAAAATCCACATTTTGACTTACAACAATTCCTTTACGGGGCTATGTAAACGCTTCCATAATAAGATTATGGTTGATATAAAAAATTTACCATTCACAAATTGTAAAACTATAATGAAACAAAAACATTAGTTATAGACCTTCAGCACACTTGGTTGAAATAAATCCGTGGTAGAGAGCCGGTTAGCTCCTGTAGGTAATCTTTATCGTTAGTCGTAAATGTTGTAAATAATAAATACACACATCAAAAAAAGTTTGCGATCACTTCGAAAAACTGAAATCTTTTTTGTTACTGTAGATTATATTATGATTTTTTCTTCTTTTTAGATTCTTTATTTAAAAATAAATTAGAACATAAAACAATGACCCCGTTCAATTGTTTTTTCATATAAAAAGGCTTTCAGTCCTAGCTTACGCTCATTCAGAAATCTGATTTAGTCAATTATAAGCGATTCAAGATATTTTTCGCGGAAAGTTGTGATTGAAAAAATGCCAAGAGGATTATCAGAGGTTTTACGAGCTAGAATAGTAACTTTGAGGGAAGAAGGATACACCACGAGAGTAATAGCACGCAGACTTGCTATATCCCAATCCTGTGTCGTGGCTACGTTGCAGAGGTATCACGGAATGGGGAATTTAGCTGACCGACTCCGCAGCGGTCGCCCAACTGTTTTGACAGCTGCCCAAAAGCGCTATATTAGATTGCTGGCAGCCCGTGATCCAACAATCAACGCCACTAAAATAAAAGCAGAAGTCAGGGCCGCCTCTGGGCTTGAAGTTAGCACGCAGACCGTTCGCAATTGCTTGCACCAGGCTGGATTACGAGCACGGAGGTCTTGGCGAGCTCCGCTCAATTCCCGGCAACGTCAACAACGAAGATTGCAGTGGGCTAGACTTCGGCAAAATGAAGAAGGTGAGGACGAAAACATTTGCAAAACTGTCTCTTCGTTGACGAATCCCGAATCAGCACTCATCCAGATAACCGACGTGTCCGTGTCTGGAGAAGACCAGGCGACCGTGAAAGACAAAGACCTGCCACTGGAACAGTTCAGCAAGGCGGAAAATCGGTGTCCTTTTGGGGTGGCATTATGATTGGAGCTAGAACGCCTTTGATCCCGTATCGGGGCTTCATGACAGCAAACATGTACAAAGCAGTAGCTATTGATGATATCGTCAGACCATTCCGAGTAAACCATGGGCACCAATTTGTACTGGTCGATGATAATGCGCCCGCACATCGAGCTCAACGAGTCAATGCTGCTCTTCAAGAATACGATATCACACGATTAGACTGGCCTGCCGGCTCGCCCGACTTAAACCCAATAGAGCACGCGTGGATGCTCTTAAACGAGCAGTATGGAACCGTGAGCCACGTCCCCAGACAGTTCCAGAGATCAGGGAAGCCGCTATTGAAGAATGGGATAGATTACCCCAGGAAATGCTGGATAACTTGATCCTCAGCATGCCCAGGAGGATCTTCGCATGTATTCGAGCCAGGGGAGGAGTTATTTTATATTGAATTCACACCTTTTAATAATAAATAGTTGTTTAAGTTTAATTAAACAGTCTTTTTCTTTCTACGAAATTTCTATCACTATTACATTATGATTAATGGCTCAATTTTTTAAAATAAATAATAAAAAATAGTTTTATATTTTAATTTCAAACAGGGTATTCCTATTTAAAGAAAGCATACAACATAGATTTTTTCTTGATAAAGTTAAATTTAAAGAATTATAGGAGCTTATGCTATTGATCGCAAACTTTTTTTGATGTGTGTATGTACAAATGTATACACCAAAGAACATATCAAAAAACAACAACCCCTGGAGTTTTATTCACTATTCTCAGAGGAATCTGCCTTACGAATGAATTTAATCCATATGACGATTTAAAGTTCTTTTAATACGGAACAATATGAATAATTAGAATTCCGTCGCGCACAGAAAAACATCATGACGACGATGTTAACAAAATTAGCCTTTTTGGGTGGTATTGGTCAAATAGTACCAATTTGTATTTGATATTATGCAAAAGCGGTCCCCTAACCAAACACTTATTCGTATGGACATTTCTAGCATCAGCTGGCCGAAATTGTAAAATATTCAAAAGATCTACAATATTGTCACGTTTCTCCAATACGATAGAATATCTCCCGGAATACATGTCCCAAGGGACGTGTGCGACGGGCGTCGGTCGATTAAACGGTCAAATTAGTGCGGGGTAGACAACAGCTGGGACCCTATCATATTTCTATAAGAGATATTTTGATACTTGACGATCAACATTTTTTTGGAACTTAACCTTTAATAGATTCACATTTTCCACGTACTGTGATTTATTACACTTTTTTTACAAGCATCATTATCTTTTAATCTTATTTTTTTAACTACCTTAAAAAAAGAAAGATGCTCTCAATTCGACTGCATTGTTCTTTTTCTTTTTTTTGTGTACTTTTTATTTTATGATACAAAATGACGGGACGAACAAATCGTGTGCGTGGTTATAAGCGACACGCCTGTCCATAACAGTTGAAGTACCGCTCAGAGCTTCAAATCGCAAAGATCTGAGTGTCACTGCCATTGCGCCCGTCACCTTGAGACGTAAGTTGAGAAGTTCCTTGTGCCTATAATTTCACAAGCACCCTTACCCTTCAAAACCGGAACGCATAAATGCTCACGTTACTGCTTGGCCGCAAAAATAGGTAACGTGGTAGTACTTCCCTACACAAAGTCTTTCACAATTGAGGAGCTCTACAGCTACCAAAAATCGAGATTGACCATATTACTAAGCTATTCAATTAAAGGAAACTAAACGTTACATTTTGTAGTTCATATTTTTTTACCGAAACCATAGCACCATCGTTTTAGTTCGAATTTGACATTTCTAGCTGTTGCCATTACTGAGTTCCAGTTGAAAGTTAAAAACCTGTGCGAGATTAGCAGAGTGTTCATTCAGTCGCTCTCACGCAAGTTGCGTCGGTCATGCTAGCTTACTTACTTACTGTATTTGATTTGAATAGAGAGATGCACACATTCGAGTTCGTTTAATAATTAAAAAATCGTAATATATCGAGTTCTTAGGTTTTCGCGATTGTTACACATAGGAAATGAAACTATTTTTCCGGATTTAAATCGCGTATATTTGTTTTTTCAAACAACCCGACGTTTCGGGCCCTTTACAGGTCCCATGGTCACGGTTGACAGTCAACCATGTCATGCCATTTCGGGATCCTGGGATTTGAAAAATGAAAAAACATACTTTAAGAGGCCAATTCCATATTTTAATAGTAATTTGCGGGAAAAGTGAATTTTACGTGTAAAAGCATCCGAATATCCGATCAGTAGTCATGGTAATGATACAAGAAAATATTATTAAAGATGATAAAAACCCAATAATGTAAAAACAACAAAATGGAAACCTATCAAATCCCAGGTGCGGTAACATAAACCGTGGCAGTTAATGTGTCTATTCGTGGTACTGAACATTATAACGAGTGACAGTAATAAATGAATACGATACAAATATTTATTGGTTATATGAATGATTTTATATTGTGAATTGTAGGCTGTTGGAAAAGTATTGCATTACGAAAATGTTTTATGGCTGTTGCTCATGTAATGCAAATACTCTTAAATAAAAGCAGTATACTCCAAGAAGATAATCAAGTCACCAGACTTGTCGCGACATAAAGCGAGAGAAGCCAAGCCATCTCGCGCTTTATATCGCTCTCGCGTAAGTCGCGCCCTGTCATGCTAGCTCTGCTGGTTGTAATCAGTTCAAAACACCTTATTATTGTAATGTCATCGGATTTCCACAGTATACCAAATTTCAAGTCGATCGGACAACTGGGAATGAAGTAGATATTAATTTTATGCACCAACTGCGAAAAGAGCTAATTATCTACAAAACAACTGAAAGTTATTTATACTTAATGGGGTACATCGACAGAATATGTATTACACTTGCCTGAAAACTTAAATAATTGTTTTAATTTGTAATACCATATCCCATTAACTTATGAATGATGTGTACACTCCACACATCAATCATAAATTATTTGCCACACTAGATTAATAAACAATTTGTATTCGAAATAATTAGAATTGGATTCATATAACTATAAATTAATTTAAATATTTGTGAGCTATATTATCAATAGGCACTTACTTCAATACTAAAACATAATAATATTGTTTTCACCTCACTAGCTCGGAAAGGCTTTCTTTCTCCTTAGGTTTGATTCATATCGCCGAGACGCAACGCAACGCGACGCAGCGCTACTTTAAAACGAGCAATACAACATTAACTTTATTCTCAACAAAATAAGGCAACATTTCATTAAACAAACTGCTGCAGCGAGCTGCGGTAGGCACACTTTATGAAATGCAACCTACTATAGAACATATTATCTATCTAATAAAGTATATATAGCTTCTATCAAAAGATAAAAGCAGCGCTGCGTCGGCGACGGTTGGCGGCGCAGCGCGACGCTTTTTTGCTTTGCTTTCAAAGAAATATCGACTTTGTACAGTAAATATGTAACTCTATCATGTATTTACCACGCAATATGCCTTTCAAAGAAATATACCCTATTGTTGAGAAGCTAAGTTACACTTGCATTGCTGGAGGCGGAACAAGTCGCTGACGGTTATCGCAGCCGCGCGAAGGCGCCTACGGTCGCCAACCGTTACCTACCGTAGGTGACGCAGCGCGGCTTTTCTCTTTTGTTGGAAGAAATGTATACTTTATTTAGTGGAGAATATGTTCTATAGTATATTGCATTTTATAAAGTGCGCCTACCGTAGCTCACTGCAGCCCGCCGTCGCTTACTGCATCTTCGTTCTCATTTGTTTGTTTAATGAAATGTTGCCTTATTTTGTCGAGGATAAAGTTTATGTTGCATTGCTCGTTTTAATGCAGCCCCGCGATGTGAATCAACGCTTAGAAATCTGCGCGCAAAAGCGATTTCAGCACGCTAGCGTGGAAAAGGTTTTTGAAATTCGAACTTGACGATGGACTGTGGTGCACCTAACTTTTTCTTTCGATGAAAAAAAAATATAATGACACGTTCAACTACGCGATTTGTCTTACATTACTTATTTATATAACTGCCTCTGTGGCTGAACAATTACCATGCAGAGGTCCCAGGTTCGATTCCCGGGCCGGAAGAAATATTTGTATGGTCCACATTTATTTCTCTCATGAGTTTGGGTGTAATTTGTGGTTGTCTATGTGTGTGTCCAAGGCACCCGCGACACAGAGTTTCTCTAGTGCGGGGCTATGTTGAGTGTGTATGTTTAATACAAATATTTCTCCCGGCCCGGGAATCGGACCTAGGGCCTCTACGTGGCAGTCCGGCATGATAGAATAGAATAGAATAGAATAGAATAAGCTTTATTGCACACAAAACAAATGGAAACATTACAATATATAAGTTAATGGAAATGTACAATCGGCGGCCTTATCGCTAAACAGCGATCTCTACCAGGCAACCTTACAGATTATTATAGAATTTAATTAAATACAGGTGAAGGGCAGCTAATGGTGCACAAAGCAGCAACGATACATAAATTGAACTTAATAATCTTTATAAAAACTTACTACATAAATAACATACATACACATAACTACTATACTAAATATATATCGATACATATACAATACATAGAATATACTTATGATAATATACTACTTATATATATTTTAGAATTTGGATGATAAATACTTCAACTAAGTGATAAATAATATTCCTTTACCAATTGTTTAAATTTATCAAGCGATTGGGCACGTCTTATAGTTTCCGGTAGGTCATTCCATAAGCGAGCTGCTTGGACCGAGAAAGATTTATCTAGAGCTTTCGAAGAATGGATAGGTATCTGCAGCTTTAGGTTTTCCGATGATCGCAATACACGCAAGTGAGTTTCGTGAAGGAAGGTAAAACGCTCTTTAAGATAAGCAGGAGAAGTGGGGTTAAATAGGATATTGTAAAGAAGAGAAACAGTATGAGCATTCCGGCGAAGGCGAATTGGCAACCACTTGAGTTTAGTACGAAAATCAGACACGTGATCATATTTACGTAAGCCAAATATGAATCTAATGCTAAAATTTTGGAGTCGCTCAAGTTTATTCAGTTGCTCTTCAGTGAGATTGAGGTAGCTGACATCGGCATAGTCTAATAGAGGTAAAAGAAGGGATTGTGCTAGTGAAGTTTTAGTGGCAATAGGCAGGAAATTTCGAAGTCTCCTTAAGGATGCAGCCGACGCAAACATTTTGCGACTTACTTCTTGTATTTGAGGACCCCAGCTGAGATTTCTATCAATGAGCACTCCTAAATTCTTAACGCAATCACTGACAGGCAAGTTCACACCATTAAACGTAATTGGTGGGACATGTGACCACTGTATTTTTGAAGTCATACTTGAGCTACCAAGTACAATGACCTGTGTCTTTGAAGGATTCACCCTTAACCCATAAGACCTGCTCCAGTCATTGATATGTTCCAAATCAGCGTTGATAACATTAATGGCATTATTAAGATGATCTGGAGAGGCTTGACAATAAATTTGCAAATCATCTGCGTAAAGGTGATAGGACGAAACTATTTTTACGGAAATACAGTTAATAAACACTGAAAAAAGCAATGGAGATAGCACGCCACCCTGAGGGACCCCGGCAGTGATATCACACCAAGAAGAAAAGGAATCCTCGATGCGAACACGCTGCCGGCGACCACTCAGGTAACTGTGAAACCAGTCAATTGCCGTTGGAGATACGTTAAGAGAGCGTAATATGCCAAGCAGAATATCAAAGTCCACGGTATTAAAAGCGTTACTAAAATCGAGCAGAGAAAGAACCGTAAGCTTTCCATGCTCTATACCCGACCTAACGTCATCTGTAATGTTAACCAATGCTGTAGTGGTACTGTGGCCTGGACGGAACCCAGATTGATATGAGTTAATGAGCTTATTCTTGCATAGAAAAGTGGATAGTTGCTTGTGGACAAGGCGCTCAAAGACTTTAGACATGAAAGGCAATATAGATATTGGTCGAAATTCGGAGAAGGACACTGGGTTAGCTTTCTTGGGCAAAGGAGTAATTTGAGCCTCTTTCCATGACGTTGGAAAGATACCAGTTGTAATGGAGTGGTTGAAAATATGCGTAATGACAGGGATGATCTCATCAAGGATGGGAAGGATCATTTTGCGGCTAACACTGTCACTTCCTACAGCATCGGAGGTTATTGACATAATGCACTTCCTAACATCACAATCGGACAATTGACAGAAATAAAAAGGTGAGTGATCGAGGGTTGGAAGTGATGAAAGAAGATTCAAAGTATTAAATTTCAAAGCAGGATCAAAATAATGTGTCGAAGAAAAGTGTTTATTTAAGAGATTAATGTCGATATTATTAGATGGTGATGATTGACGTTGTTTTCCAACCCCCATCGATCTGAGAAACTTCCAAACTTTAGCCGGTTCACCATTCTCAACAGACTTATGAACGTGTTGGCGTTGTGCATTCCTACACACCTTATTACAGTAATTGCGAATTTTTACAAATTTTTCCCAGTTTACAGAGGTAGGCCTGAACTTATATTTGCTTTTGGCTGCAGCTTTTTGTTCAGAGATGCGCTTTATATCCTCAGTGAGCCACGGAGAGGGGTGGTGCTTCATTTTTACCGCACGTACTGGCGCATGCACATCGTACAAACGTATAAGACTAGAAACAAAGTTTTCCAGTTTCTCATCAACTGATTTAAAGCTCAGAAGTTGCGACCAATCAATGTCGGCGGCATCCTCGCGGAGTTTATCCATATTTATACCAGCAAAATTGCGCAGCATTAGAACTTTCGGCTTCACTTTGGGAGGACGAATTTTATATGAAAGAAAAATTAAATCGTGGTATGAGAAAACATCAGCAGGAAATTGTCCATGCCGAGCAATAAATTCTGGAGAAGAGACAATGATAAGGTCTAGAAGAGACGGGGTACAATTTGGAAAATTATGGGTAGCATTTAATAAAGGAATGAACAAATTGTTCGACTGTACAACAGTACGAAAGGATGAGGATCGGAAATCATTTTTAAGAAGACAGGTGTTGAAATCACCCATAATTATTGCATGACTGTAAGAAGGAATAAGGTGTTCTAATTTGCTTTCAAAAGAAGAAAAGAAGTTAATGCGTGAAGATGGTGAATAGTAGACTCCTAGGAGGATTTTCAAGCGGTGAAGGGTCACCTCAATAAAAAGGTGCTCAGTCGCGCTAGTCGTCGTGGGCTGTGGCGAAATATCAACTGCCGAGAACGGTATGTGTGAACGAAGATATATAGCAACACCACCCCCACCACCGACCGCGCGATCATTCCTAATAAGGTGAAAGCCTGGCAAAGAATAAGAGGTAGAAGGGAGACATGGCTTGAGCCAAGATTCGGAAACAAGTATAGCATGGATATTCTTACAGTCAAAGTTTGCAAGCATGTCTGGGAAATGAGCCGGAATGCTTTGTGCGTTAATATGTACGACGTTGAAATTATTGGGAACATCGGAAAAACATGAACTGAGTGAATCAGCTAGAGAAGGAATACTAGAAAAGCTATCATTATCACTACTGCTTATCGATACGAAGCTGTCCGTATCGCTAAGCTCACCCAAAGACAACATAAAGAATAGTGTCAATGAAGTTAAATAAAATTGAATACTATATAAATATTATGTAATATCTATACAATATGAAAATAAATGAAATATGATAATATATATATATAAAAATAATAATAATAATAATATAAAATATGTTAATATTAATAATAAAAGTAGTTCTATTATTTGTTGCACAACCACAAAACTGCCCACCCGCTAAAAAGTGTTCAAAATGTAAAAAATAAAAGAAAACATAGAATACAAGAAATAGCATGAATTCCAGACAACAAAACAAAAAAAAAAACAAACAAAATAGGAACACTAATTCGTAGTGGCATAACAAAAATATTAATTGCCACAACGGGAACACAACACAAGAATTACAAACCAAAATAAACAAAAACACATTTAAAAAAAAAAAAAAAAGTAAACATGAGATTAGTGTAACGAGAATAGGCTGTATAGCGTGGTCCGTTGCCTTACCCTTATAAAAAGAATGGTAAGTGACTGACATTGACAGATAACATATTTTTAGACATTAAGTTAAGAACCAAAAAACAGGTATTCCAAAAATAAATTACAAAATAAACACAATATACAACGTTCTTTAGAGGGTCAGCAAGCGGAAATTTATAAATTATGATACGAATCCCGTTACGTCTCAGCACGAACTCCAAACTCATTAATACACTACTTCTTGACGACGGCGGCCCGCCTGGGTTTCGAGGAAACCTTCTTCGGCGATTTTGCTGCAGCGACCGGCTTTTCCAACTCATTTACCTCGGTTATGTCATCGATACGTCGACGAGAGTTGTCAGAGCCGAGGACATATATGTTGCCCGCCGCTGTCCAGCATTTATTAACACCGTACTTCTGTCGTGCCGCCATAAAAGTGCAGTGACGTGAATGAGTCAAAAACTCAGATATAGTGACACCAGAATTCTTCAATTTTGATTTCCTGAACCAAACTTGGTCACGAAGAGTGACCTCCTGGAATTTTACTATGATTGGCCGGGGTTTCCTCGATGCAGTAGCGGGCCGCCCCATCCTATGGCACCTCTTTATACCACCAAGAGAAAAGTCTCCTAGTTTCAGACTGTTTGTGGCCATCTCAACCACAACCTGAGCTGTGTCCTCATTCTCCTGCTCCGGAAGACCATGGATCATTAACATCTTCCGGCGCCCCAGCATCTCAAGATTGTCAACAGTTCTTGAAAGAGTGCGAATTTGTGTCTGCAGAGCATTGAGCGAATGGGTGACAAAAACTTTAAAAGAAGAGAAGTCAGCAGCCAAACCTGTAGCTGTAGTAGCGGATGATGTGGATGGAGATTTCTGCAGCTCTGCCTCAAAGTTGGCCATCCTAGTTTGAAACATTTCCATCATTTGTGACAGTGATTTCTCGACTTGCTCCATTTCAGTGTTCTTGCAGGAATAGGAAGGAGATAACACTTGAGCGGGTGGGTTGTAGTGTTAGTTACTATTATTGATCATAAATATAATTAAATTATGATTTATTCCAATAAAATAAATTAAAAATTAAGACTGCTTTTAAATTTCAACTTTCTGTTACAACTACCCTCATAAATATGCATGCTAACCGGCATGATAACCGTCCGGCCACAGAGGCAGTTGAATGGCGAATGCCTATGGTGTGGAATTCCTTAAGTGCAGACTTATTCCCCGAACCTTTTTAAGGCGAGAGTGAATTGGGATTATTTAGGTGTACATACTCCATCGTCAAATATCGAACAAACTTAAACTTAAAAAAAAACAAAGAGAAATTCCTGATTGTTCCCGCTGGACTTGAGCCAGGGACATGTTCGCCTAGCGCGGGCTATCGCTCAACCAACTGAGCTACGGAACGAGTCAGCAGACCCTACGATTCTCTCTGTACTGCTTTTTTGCCCTAGCGCCACCGGTGAGAAACCTGAGAAACCGCTTACAGTTCAGCCGGATCGAAGGATTTTTTCATTATGTTCGATGTCTGTATTATATAAATATCTATAGTCTTCACCGACCGCGTATATCTATTTGCAAGGAAAATTTTAAATTTTGTGACTACAATATAGTTTGCATTAAAAAGTTGTCAAATATTTCGCATGGAAGTGGTACTACGTTTACGTTTTTATAAAACGCATGACTAATTTTTAGTAACAGTAAAGCTCCTTGTAAAAGTGTTCGTCGAGGGTAGCACTGCCACTTTACCTATTTCTGCCGCGAAGCAGTAATGTCAGCATTACTGTGTTCTGGTTTTGAAGGGCAAGGGTGCTGGTGAAATTACAGACACATGGACTTGTCAACTTATGTCTCAGGGCGACGGGCGCAGTGGTAGTGCCCCTCCGATGTTTGCAATTGAAAGCTCTGAGTGGCACTGTAACTGTGATAGATAGGCGTGTAGCTTAACGTCCCGTCACTTGATGTTATAAACAAAAAATCGTTATAAGTCTGTGAGGTGGCATAGTTTTTTTTCCGACCCTCAATAATTGTTCCCTAATGAGCGGCCTGTCTCGCGGGAATTAGGAAAATTCAAAAGATAAATTAACATTAAAAAGATAAAAACCAAATCTCTTATTAAATAAAAATCAGTCTATAGCAGTCAATTGTATTGCATAGTCACATATAGCAAGCACCGCAAAAGTGAAATCAAACAATACCAAATTCCAATCTCATGGGAGGCTCGTAAAAGCTACAATATTAACATAGCATAATAATATGAAATTGATGATTAAAAAATATCTATCTACGCCGATAACTATCAACTGGACACTTTCCAACAGCCTGATTAAAAACCAACCGTCTGAATGGAGAACTTTTTAGGGTTCAGTCTTAAAGTCTCATAGCAATTTAAATCTTTTATTTTAATTTTCTTTTAGGTTTCCTCCTTTGTTTTTATTTAATAAATCAATACGTGCACGCCCGTGTGATCATCATCATCATATCAGCCAGAAAACATTTACTGCTGAACATAGGCCTCCCCCAAAGATTGCCAGACTAGCAGGACGCTGCGTGTATTCATCGGTTTGGAGCTATGTGCCCTGCCCACTGCCACTCCAACTTGCTAATCCTTTGAGCTATGTAGGTGACTTTCGTTCTTCTACGGATGTATGCATTTCTGCCGAAATGCCTAATGAAATGCCGAGTATTGTTCGCTCCATAGCTCGTTGAGTGACTTTTTTATGAGACCTATAAGTCAGTGACCACGTCTCAGAGCCGTAGGCTATCGCTGGCAATACGCACTGCTCGAAGACTGTCTTCAAGGACTGCGGTATTGCGGACGAGAAGACATCCCGGAGCTTTCTGAAAGCTGACCAACCGAGTCGGATTCGACGATTGACCTCGTTTTACACGGCAATCCGAGGGCGCACATACAAACCGCGCAGCTACGACGTGCCAGCTCTACGGGTGTATCATAGGAAACATATTGCATCCAAAAATACAATATGGTGGCTACTGAGCAGCGTTTTATCAAACATTTGCTCTACCAGGCATGAGTTGCAAAGCCAGTGAAAGAAAAAAACGATTGGTCATTTAGCTTTAGTAGCTTGCACAAATGCAACAGAGTTCTGGGCCATTTGGACACTTTCTAGAAAAATTACGTTTTTCTTTTAGTATAATTCAATTTTGTTTTTTCAATGTCTACATAAAAACTAGAAGCCAAGAAAATTCTCTGTTGTAACCACCTTGAATCATCATTTCGAACGGTGGTAATAGTGAGAACTAAAGTCTCACTAGTACCACCAGTAGCACTTGTCGGTAGTACTAGTGGGAACCAATGCCTCTTTACGTGACATACGAACCCAGCTGCAGGATCTAATACTTCAGAAACTTTTGCGGGCGTGGACATTGTTATGTCCCCACCCGCAAAAGTGTAAGTTGTTACTTACGACATATAACGATAAACTGTAAATAGACATGATTTGACATTTAATAAACGGAACCAAATACACTGTCCAATAATATCCTTCGTAAAGTTTCCCAAGCCGGATTCGATTCCACTCTCTCATTAGCAGAGGGAATTATGCGAAGTAATAGAAATTAAAAAGTGCGTTTAATACACTTCTTGTCTTTGAATGGATAGAAATTAATTGCAATTTCTTTCTATTGTGGTAAGCCCTGTATAATCTTGGGAAATTGTTCGCTTTGATGAACCGTAATAACGCTAGCTAATATTATAACAATAATGTGATGTAATCACATTTTCCCTTGTCTGAAGCTTTGGATTATCCCGTACAATGACAAGTCCGAGACATTCAGAGTAGATTTAATTTAAATAAGCTCGTTTCGTACAATACCAATACTATGACGACCTCGGTGGCCTAACGATTTACGTTGTAGGCGCAGGATGCGGAAGTCCCAGGTTCGATTCCCGGTAGAACCAATTTGGGAAACGAACTTTTCCAAATTGGTTCTGGTCTGGGTGTTCTGGGAAGTGTCCCAGGGTGAATTCCGTTGATTATTATTTTATAAGCCCGTTTTATCCTACCGCTGGGATAAAACGGCCTCTCTTCGATGTTCCCATTGCTCTCGATCTACGCAACATTTGGCGAGTCCTTTAAAAAGGAGTCTTAGTTATCCCGCCACCACTTACGTGGTCTACCGCTTCTCCTTTTCGAGTTGTAGGCTTCTACTTCGTGATTATTATTAAAATAATCATAGCGGGAATAAACATCTAGAACGAATAAGCATCTAGCATCTAGAAAGCTAACCGCTAAACCATCGAAGCCGTCAATAATTCAAAATCCATTGTTCGCGTTAATAAGAACGCTGAAGGTGATTTTCTTTAATTTTGTGTTCGTAAAAGTTTTGTGCATGGATGTAACATCCTATATAGAACACTACGTTATATCATGGTTATTCTTTCAGTCAACCTTCAGGCGTTTCCTCGAATCACACGAATAGAGTGAAAGAGAGAGAGAGAGATAGGCGACAAATAGCCTAAAAATATAAAAATAAAACGGTAATAGTTAGCTCAAGCTTGGAATAGGTTCGACCCTAAGATAATTACAAAAAATTAAATTATAACATCAATTTAACCGGCGCAGTTATGGTTAAAGGACTTGAACATTGGGAACTATGGGAGATAAATTAATTTGCATTATGAAATTTGATGAGAACCGGCCAATATCTGGAGGCCATTTCGCGACCTAATTCGAAGACGCAATTCTCAACAAAGAAAATGTAACGTAATCATGATTATAGAATCTCTGTAACAGATTGAATAGTTAAGAATCAGTATTCTTAAAATTCAAATTCATAATTGATCTATATGATGAATTAAACTTAAATGTATATGTGATAAATTTATCGCGATATCACTTTCAGAAATCTATGTATCTTTTAATCATCAAAACCATCGATAACATCATGAAGCGATTAAGTTTATTTAGGAAACTTTTTTGGGAATAAAACAGCGGGCTGTTAATTTATTGACTTAAATGGATTGTTTGCCATAAATTCAATTGAATAAAGCATTTTAAACAAAATATCACAAGTTTTGATTTTTCAAAGCATCTATCTAGCTAGTAATCTAAAGTGAAATGAATTCAGTGTACATTGCTTCCTTCAGATCCCAAGTAGCCAAATTTATATGAAATCTTATCTAACACCACTGGAGTTGTTTTTTCTTTATCTAGACCAAAGTGCGGTATTTCATCCTACTAGACAATATTATGACAAGTTTCGCGTCAAGTGTCACTTGTGACCTTTTGCCTTTTTTTTTAGACCTTTAGTCGCCTTTGGAATTATCCGTAGACATAGTGTTGATAGATCACCTCCTATAAGACTCAGTATATATATATATATATATATATATTTTTCAATTTTGAAGAAAAAAGAAAAAAGGACGACCTGAAGGGCTTGGACTCTGTATTTATAACTTCCTTACGCAAAAATAGGAGTGTTGTAAGTTAGAAGCTTGTACCTGTATGATTTTTGGTGGCATTGCAGCTTCAAAACGACTGAAGCGTATTTTTTTATTTGAAGGCTAATTAAATCGGGATAGTTTTCAGCAATATTTGATGAACAACGGTTCAGTTATTTAAAGCAGTAGTGGCAGCAGTAGAGCACCTTGTGAAAAAGTTCGTGGAAGCAATGCTATATTACGTATTTCTGACGCCAAGTGGTAATATGGGCATTACTGCGTTCCGATTTTGAAGGGTAACTGGTAAGGGTGCTGATGAAATTACTAGCACATGTGACTTGTCAACTTATGTCTCAGGGTGACTGCGCTGTTGTAGTGGCCCTCGATCTTTGCGATTTAAAGCTGCAACTACTATGGACAGGCATTGTGCTATACCTATGCATGTTCGTCCTGTCGCTTTGTATCGCAAAACAAAAAAAATCTACACATAAATGCCTATCCTATAATAGTACAAATAGCACACTTGGCGTAATAAAGCCACGTCTTTGAAATTACGACATTTCTCGGGAGAGGTTTAAAGATTCTACAAAGTTAAATTGTTAAATTTCAAATTCAGTTCACATTACTTTTGTAACTTTCATTTGTGATGAAAGCGCTTTTATGATCACATGGCTTTACTACGCTAAAGATACAAAATTTGGTGTTATAATTTAATATAAAAAAGTAGAATAAAAACTAAGACGTGCCAATACTGTCGTATTAAAGTAAATAATTTATATGCGAGCTGCACGTAAGTAATTTGAAGAAGAAAAGAAGATATAGTGTAAAATTTTGTCAGAATATGCTTTTTGTCATAGGCGTTTTGTATTAGCATTGTAAAATTAATTTTACAGGTGCTACAGAAGTACTTTAAATATATTTTGCAAGTGGAACGCGTGCAATCTTTTCAAAAACAAAATGTAACCGAGTTTTTCACTCCACGGCGACGCTTTACATTTACTTCAAAAGTTTTAAAATGATTTACATGTTTGTTGTTTTAATAAAATTTACATATTATTATTTATTAAATACTCATCTTCAATATCTGCATATACCTCTATCGATATGCCACACAGAAGTGTCATGATTCATCGATTAGTCGTAATATTAATGGATTCTTCCATTGTAGTACCTATTGACCGATATGGTGATTATAAATTCAAATTTCAACACATGTTCTACGTCCAATTCAAGCAGGCAAACAGCCTAAGGTAGAATTGATATTATGTTTATCCGATGCAGTGCTACCGCTTAAACCAATGTTACCAGTAAGTACGGCGGTATTGAGCAGTTAAAAGACACAACATCATTGTACCTTAAGACGCTCAGCTTGTTCTACTATTGCCTAAGGATATATATGTGATAGTTATAATTTTCAAACGCTTTAACTATAAAAAACATCGCTAAACTTTTGGCTCTTAGAAAAAATTAAAATTGAAATTTTATTTTTATTGAATATAGTGATGTTTTTGCTACCATGTTCCATATTTTGTGATAATACTCCTATACGTTATAATTATTTGATACTAAGATCAAACAAACACAAAGCAACATTTCTTAGATCCAACTGGGCTCCAAACAGCATCTGTTGCATCAACGTGGCTACTTACCTACTGCGTGAAAAAGCTTTCAGTTCCCACAAGTGGCGCTATGGCAAAAAATCGTTTAAACTCGATACAAAGATACAACGAGCAAATAGAGAAATTCATAAAAACTGCTGGCTAGATCTGTAGCTCAGTTAGTAGAGCGGTAGCCACGTTGGGGCAATAGACGCTGGTTTCAGTTCAATCGGAAAGGATTTTTTTGCTTGTTCGATCTTTGCATTAATAATAATTTATTTTTATTCAGCATTTTTTTGTATAAAAGAGATGTAACAAAAAATGCCTGTTTATTTAGGAAATGAAACTATTTTTTCAAATTTGTTTTTTCAAACAAGTCGGTATGTTTGAAAAAACAAATATACGCGATTTAAATCCGGAAAAATAGTTTCATTTCTTATGTGTAACAATCGCGAAAATCTAAGAACTCGATATGCCTGTTTATTAATTACAATGTTTGGGAAGTAGGTATGTGTAGTGTATTACATTCCATTCCCGTACGCACAGTATAAGAGGAAGCAAAGCGCTTCGTGGGAATGGTTAGTATATCAATAATCTAAGGATAGAGTATCCCAGAAATTCCAGTCGACTGCAGAAGGCACGTTGAAGAAATTGTGGTAATAATTATTTTCTTAGGATATCAAGTGACAAGACGAACAAGTCATGCGCCTGATGGTAAACGACACGTCTATTAATATCAGGTTGCAATGCCACTTAGAACTTTAAGTCGCAAAGATCTGTGGGGCACTGTCATTGCGCCTATCACCATGAGACATAAGTGGACAAATCTCAAGTGTTTGTAATTTCACCAGTACTCTTACTTACCTTTCAAAACCGGAACGCAGTAATGCTCACATTACTGCTTAGCGGAAGAAATAGGTAAGGTGGCAGTACTTTCTAGATGAACTCTTTCACAAGAACCTCTACTGCTACCAAAATAATACTGATTGTGGTTATAATATTTGGTTTAAATTACCTTGTTGTAGACATTAGGTAAACATTATGCAAAACTATGTTACATCCCAAAGAGGATAATGATGTGACAGAAGCATTATCTTCTAACGTTAAACTACTGTTTTCAGTAGCTATAAGCGGTCAAGTATTTTGCGCTTTAGACAATTGATAATCTAACAAAAATGGTGTGGCAACTGCGGTGTCTGTCGGGGTTTAATCTATGACTATGACTGTAATGCTCTTTATGTTTTTATTCCATTACGGCTCGCCCCACCGTGAATGTAAGTCCCGCTTTACGCCTTAGTGTTTGTCGTTAAGACAACTTACTGGCATAGGTAATATAAACCCAGTTACTTTTGCCCTGCTCAATGTTTTTTCAAGATTGCAGTTTTCATTATTCCAAGTGCTTTTGGAAAACAATTTTTCGATCGAATGTTGAGATGGTCTCGCATCCCCAGCCCTTATAATTAACTGGTACAATGTCTATACGTAATTCAAAATTAGACCAACTGTCTTTCTGATGAAAGGGTACGAGGTTAATTCTAACCAAATATGAAAAGAAAAACCGACCCCAAAGTTTGTTTTTGTGTTTTTGTTTGGTTTTGTGAAGTTCCATCTATTTGCCAAGTTTTATTGATAGCGGTTAACAGAAAGTAGGTGAAATTCAATAAAGTGGTTTTATCGCCTTATTTGACACCCTTAGAGGTAGAATGTTTTCTTAAAATTTGAATGGAGCCACTACTGAGGTACCCCCTTTTCAATAAAAGAATTGGAGTAATTAAATAACTCATAAAAAAAATTGAGAACCTCCAAACGTTAAAAAAATGATGACAGCATTGCGTGGCGATCATATGCGTTTTTGAAAGGATGAGCATGAACGACTGCTAACAAATAAATGTCTAACAAATAATCTTCAATCAACTAATTTACAGCATTGTCTTTGACAATGACAAATTACAAACTATAAAACAAAGACTATGGTTTCTAAATTGTCATCGCCGTGAATACACCTTTTGAACCTGATTTTCTTGAGTTGGAATATTCAAGTCACGATTACACTAAAAACAAGCTGCCATTGCCGAGTTGATGTTATCCAGACCGCAATCGGAAAGTTTAATAAATTTCATTGAAATAAATTAACCAACAAAAGGCGGCTCTTCACTGTCGAACTCATAATTAAATTTCTGTCCATAAGTAACAAAATAATCTTTGTAGGCAGGACAGTAATTAAACAAATTAGTCCAGAGTTCGGTGGAAAATCTCGTGACAAATTCCAAGTTTGTACTAGGTACTGGCTCCCCAGTACGTGAGTAATTTACTAATGCACCGCCACCGTCCCTGGTATAGTTGCGAAATGAATAGGGGGACGCGGACGGTGTGATGAACAAGAGCGATTAGCGGATTGATAAATAAGGTAGCGTAATGCATAATTCATCGAAAACATAAGCATTCCATTTGAAATACGTTGCATGTTTAGAGTTTGTAAATTTATTCACGTTTTTAAGTTCCCTCGTCTTGATTTTTCTCATGGTGGTAGTGATTTTAGGCCCATTACACCTGGTCACAATCTATTGAGATATGAGACTGAGTGACGGGGTGCACAAAAAGAGCCTCCCCGCAACAATGGCGTACTACTATATATGCCTAGTATGTCTGGCGCACTAGGCCGATTGGTAAACCCTTTCACCACGATGTGGCAAACATATCCAATACACAACTCAACATGGTGGCTACTTGTGGCAAGATCAGCGTAGCTAAGTTCCGTTGCCAACAAGTAGTGCGCCTGATGGCCAGCTACACGCCTGTACATGGCAATACTTCCCTGGACGAACTCTTTCACAAGGAGCTCTACTGCTACTAAATATTATATAGTGTAAGCGCATCATGGTACGAAAAGTCAATGTAAGGTTAAGATAATATTGTTTTAAGAGGTTGTGGTAGACTCTATAGCGAATATTTGATTAGTTTATGTCCTGATTTTAAATTATTTAGATCGTGGCTATTAAATTTCATTGAGTTCGATCAACTTATTTTCAAAAGTCGCGTATCTCATTACAGTGTACATTACCATATCGTTAGCGCCTCGCCAGGCGTGTGAGCACGCCCTAGCATCATATTTGCCGCTTTCATTACAGATATTAAAAACTATGCCGGGATCGGATTCATCCACTAATTAAGAATGAGACGAGATGCATATTAAACACGAGAATTTTGCTTGGCTCCGTTTTGTTTGCAGTTGAAATGCATGCAGGTGAATTCCAATGTTTTTTGCCTTTGGTTTTGTATTTCTTAATTAATGCACAATTCTCCTGATAATCCAGACAAATCTTACATACTCGTATATTACAAAATATATCGTATTATAAAATGTAGCTATCTGTGTGTATGATCCTTACTTCTAGTATACGAAATTCATTTCAAATATGTCTAGTAATAATAAGGAAGATTTTTATATGAATATAGTATGTCATCATTATCATCAACCTATTTATACCTTTCACTGCTGGGCATGGGTCTCCTCTCAGACAAGGGTAAAGGCCATAGTTCGCCACGCTGGCGGCTTAACCGAGAGTTGTGAACCTTCTTCGACGTGTAGGTTTCACCACGACGTTTTCGTCCACGGAAAAGCTCACGGTAAATTACGCACATAAAATTCCGAGAAACACGGCCTGTGCTTGGGAGGAAATAGGTCAAACCATAGTCTAACGCGATTTTTTTTTTGGAGTATGTTTTTTGTCGTGTTTTTATTAGTCCTCGGTTTGAATTAATACAATTTAATAACATTTCAATACATTTGATTATCGCAAGTTATTCAGAGTGTAGAAGGGCTTGGATCGACATTTCAGAGCGTCAGGCATGTTTACGCAAGCTAGTACGCACGTTCTGTGCCATCATGAGACGTTATATAGATTCTTTTTGTGGAAAGACCTCAAGTCTTCCAGGACAGAGTAGCAATGGTTTTATTCAGGGTTCGAAACAAGATATTTATGTATTTTCTTTGATTATTATCTGATATATATCCGGTAATTATCCAAGTTGGTTCATAGTTTTGTCTCTTTAGTTTTTAGTGTTTGAATATAAATTACAATACTTACTAAAAAAAGACGTGTATAAACATTAATTGTTTTATTATTTGAATATTACAAAATAATCAAAAGCAAATTTATTTTGTGATACGAAGTGCCGGGACGACCAAGTCGTGCACCTGGTGGTAAGCGACACGACTGTCCACAGCAGTTGTAGTGCTACTCACAGCTTTAAATCGCAAAGATCTGAAAGACTCGCATTACTGTTTGGCCGCAGAAATAGAAAAGTGGTAGTATTTCTTAATAATTCTAAGACTCTTAGGGTGCGTTTAAATTAGTCACTGTTAGAAGCGCTGCAGCCGCGCGACAGTCGCGCTGCTGAAGTGCGACCAAATTTTCCGATGATCTTTTTTATCTAGTCAATTGGAATAACTGGCGGAACTGCTAGCCCATATTGCAAGGTATTGCTTTACATTCTCTATAAATTCTTCAATTAAATTTTTATCCATCATGTTAATTTCAAAAATTTATATGTTCACCTCACTGACCGTGACTGCAACCAAGCGTGACTGTAGCGTCAGCAGCGTGTCTAACAGCGGCTAGTTTGAACGCGCCCTTACATCAATAAAAACAAAATAAAAATAAAAAATCTTTCGGAAAAGGATTTGGTTTGTGACTTTTTTGATATTGACATTTTACATATTTTTTACATTTTACATAGATACGTTTCAGATACAAATACATGGCACGATATTAAAAGCTGTATCATTTTTTAGCAGGTTCCTCCTCCAAACAGTAATGTGAGCATTACTGCGTTCCGGTTTTGAAGAATAAGAGTGCTGGTAAAACTATAGGTACATAGGACTTATCAGTTTTGTCTTACGGAGACGAACACTGTGACAGTACTCCTCCGTAAACACGATTCACAACTCTGAGCGGCACTGCAATTGTTATGGACAGGCGTGTCGCTTACCAACAGGCGCATGACTTGTTCCTTCACGTCACTTGGTCTCATAAAATGTTCTAAAATTGTATTTTTCTACTTTAGTCAACGAACTGAAATGAAATAAAGAATTATTACTTATAAAAAAATGTTTCTTCTCTAGACAACCCGAATGTTCATCAGCCTAAACAATATTAAGTTGAAAGTTAAAAGCCTCGGCTCGTTTTAAAATACTGTCTTGAAAAATAACGTTCATTGTTTCTTTTCTTTTCACCGAGACCTGACAAAAATTTAATCTCTCTCTCACTATAAAATTTCCACTAGCATTTTCAACTTTGAAATTTAATTTGCTAGCCGCCAGTATCAAGAAAAAGTCTAATCATGTTTTAATTAAAATTTTCTGAAGGTAATGAAGCCAATTTCCTTTTAATAATGACAAAGGTCTAACTAATTGGTCTCGAGTCTAGACTTTTTATCAATGATGTTATTAGTTTGCAGAGTAAATTTATTAACGAAAATATGATGTAACACGCGGTGAAAATTTTGTAAAATATTTTCTTACATCTCATTAGTTCCCCATATTCCGTTTGGTAAATTTGTTATTGTAGAACTAGTTAGCTTTATATTTTGGACACACATTTCTGTATCTTATTCTAAAACCATTACTGTTAAACCTGTTGAATTATCTTACTGTGCGTTTTGGTTGACCTGAAAGTTCAAAAGAGTTTTATGCAAAATAAATGCCTTACTTAAAAAAAAAACTTTGAGATAGTAAGCAAATATTGTGTCTAAAATCTGCTAACGGGTTAAACCTTGGAACTATACAGGGTACTAATAAATTAGTTACGGATATTTTAGAACCAAGTACTTATCTCATTACAGTGCAGTTCGGTGCACGTTCGGAAAAGGACGCGCTCCACTACGCAGTGAAAATTATTATTATAATTCGAGTTTCGCGCGGCATATTATCCCGCTGCGCGTAAGTGGCAATGGGTTATCAACAACTCATATCCAATGAGCTTTAGGCGTTTATCGAACACGCCATCGATACCATGGACGACGTAAGCATTGTACAGATCTGCAAATCAAACTTCAACGAGTATGAGATTTGCAGTGGCAAGATGGTGGAATGGAGTCATGAAGAGTCTCCAGGATATTATGACACTCCTGAAGGAGACTAACCCAGACGACGTGCCTACATTCGTGGCGAAGGAGCTGCTCAAGCCGCCTCCAGTCGCGTTCGATCACGTCGATGACACCAGGCTGCTGAAGGATATTACTTCCCTGAAGTCAAGCCTGGCCGCGTTGCAGCTTAATTTGGAGGCTTCAGATAACACCATAAGTGAGCTACGTGTCCAAGTTGCGTTATTAAGCAATGCTGCTACGGTATGTAGAAGCCTCCAGAAGCCTCTAATATAAACACGCGACCTTTGGCGCAAAATGCATCCATCAGCAGTGTCGAGTCGGCACAAATGGTTGCGTCACCGATCGCTGCTGCCATCGCGCGTGATGCGCCACTTCGAAACTCGAGGGGCGGCAATCGGTTATGAGCAAAAACAATCCTCGTGAGCCTGTCTCTAAAGTTGCAAAACCACAGAGGCAGACGGACCGGTGCGGTAAGGACGGCTTCATAAAGGTGGTGAAAAGGAAGAGGAAGCCCACCAGCCGTAACCAGTGTGACACAGCACCGAACTTCCTGCTGCGTCCGGCCATACTGATGACGCTGCTGTACCTGTCACGACTGCATTACTCCACGAAGTCAGAGGAGATAGTGGAGTGCATCAGACATAAAGCCAAATACACCCTGAGGGTCGAGCGGTTAGAGTCTCGCCACAACTTAAATTTTAATTCGTTTGTGGTGAGAGTACCGACCGAACATCTGTCGACATTCATGAAGGAAGAATTTTGGCAAAAGGGTGTCATGTATCGGCGATTCTGCGGCCGGTTACCTGACACCAGATTGCGCCACATGTCGCTGACAAGTGCAATTCGTGTAGATTAGTTAGAAATAGTGTTTTATTGTATTGTATGTATGTTAGTCCTTAAGGTATAAATGTATTATATGAGTATTTTATTGTATTATTATGCATGTTAGTCTATGAGGTATGTATGTATTTATGAGTCTTTGTAACCTAAATAAAAACAAATTAATTAAAAAGTAAAATAAAAAATAAATAAACTACTATAACTTTGAAGTTACATAGTCGCAATATATAATGTTTTAGTTTTTCGAGACATTTGAGAAAATAAGATCATTTCTACACATTCTGCTAATAACAATACTGTTTAGTGATTCAAGTCTAACACTAAACTGGCCACTTAGGCCACTTCAGTGCTAAAATGAAAAAAATGTGAATGGTATTCCACCATTTTCTTTTCAAAATGCACAGAATTATTGCTTAGGTAGAATTATAATAATAATTTCTTTCTCTTCAAACATTGTTGTACAAGAACAAAATCAGTCAAAGACAACAAAACGTTTTATTGTCTGTGAAGGCTGGAGCTTAAATTAGAGTACTCCATACCTAAGGTCTTCAGCCTCAACCTACGGACAAAATATTCCTTATTGACTGCGAAAATTTATTCTTAAGAATGATTAAACAAAGTTTACCTTACAACAAATTCAAAATAATACAGAAAAGTAAAAAAAAAAAACGGGAAAAATAATAATTACTTGACTACGGATGATGGATAAATCTGAAGTAAAAAATTAATTACGTTTGGAGAAGACGAAATTATATTTATTTTGTACGGGAAGGTAAAATTTTTCAAATTGCGTAAATAGTATTATTGCTCTGTTTTTTTTAATTAATATAATTGATTGTCGACACTAAAATAAAGTACCCAATCGTTAGGCACCTTGTATGTAATTTGAGAATAACTATATTTTAGTAAATAGACGCTTCAAAAGTGTAACGGAAATTACGAAACTGGAGAATTTTGCTGTTCACGTAGCACATTGCTACGCGTACTAGTTATACATATATACTTATAGAAGACGATGTTACTTATTATTGAAGGTGTAGATGTAAAAACGCAACATTAAACTAATCCAATAACATAATATATTCAAAATAATCATCGTCATGAAAAAATAAAGCTTCCTTGAGCTGTCTTGATTAAAAACTTTTAAATATAGAGATTATTTAAGGATCAAGTAATATTTTACTTCAACATAAAAGAAAAATAATAATATCTCCTATAAATACTAAGCTAACAAAAAGTAGACCAATTTAGGTGCTTGTTGCTATATTGGATACTTATTCCATAATTTACTATACGCCATTCTTGGTCATCCTCACTTTCCTTTTCCTTCTATTTTCCTCCTCAATTATAATTCTCACAATATCCAAACATATTCCTGCTTCTATTCTCTATAGTATTTTGAAGATTTCTTTCTTTCAAATTATAATTATGACCTCGCTAATATAAGAATCCCGAAATTTGCTAATAGTATTTTAAAAATTTCTTTCTTTCAATTGTAATTATGACTTCGCCAATATAAGAATCCCCAAAATTTACTAATAGTATTTTAAAGATTTCTTTCTTTCAATTATAATTATGACTTCGCTAATATAAGAATCACGAAATTAACTAATAGTATTTTAAAGATTTCTTTCTTTCAATTATAATTATGACTTTGCTAACATAAGAATCACGAAATTATCCCGAAATTAGCTAAAGGAAGACGTTCTGTCTCAGCAAGCAAAGTGCTCTTTGACGTGTAGAATATAGGTGTTATAATCCAAAAATACTTCTCCAATTACAAAACACTGAACAAGTCTACATAAAGATACTTTCTTTCCTTATTTCCTGTTATCCCAGACAAGTTCTCTCGTAAATAAAGTTGTCGAGGGCCCTCCACGCGCCGAGACGGCGGGCTTTGACAACTACAGTCGAGTCGCGTTTGGCTTCATTGTCGCTTGCTTAGAATTTATGACTCTAGGGGCAAAGAAAGTATACCATATGCACACGAGATGTCATAAAAAATATATATTTTTTTGATAGTGCCATATTCGAGTTGTGTTGTAACCTAAAACATCTTGCAAAGCTTTGTTTAATGGGTGTATAATGATTAATTATAGAAAGATGAAAAACACAGAAAAACTTTTTGACTTGATAGAACATGAACTGTTGCGGTGAAGAAGGATGAGAAAATCTCTCACTAGATGTCATTAGTAGCGCAGAATACCGATTCCCAGTACAAAGATCTTCACATACAATACATGTGAGAGAATTTGGACAACTCGATAACTTGACCCGTAGCTCAGTTGGTAAGAGCAATACTATGGTGCAGCATGGTCGTGGGTTCAAGTCCCTTTCACCCCAGGACACTTTATGAACTGATTTCGATTTCTTTTTGTTGAAAATTTTCATTCAATGGTCGCATTATAATTTAAAGAATATATTCCGCCTCTAAGTGGAAAATTACGGGATGTACCGATTTATTGGATCTTACTTTCCCTTAATCGATTCCAATAATCTCAGTACAGAGTACTAAAAAACCGACCTCAAAGTTTTTTTTGACAAATAACTTTTTTATAAAAAAAATAACCGACCTCAAAAGTTCGTGAAATTACATCTCGGTTACCGGAAAGTGCGCGAAACCGAACTCATCCTCTAGTTTGCCACTCTTAGAAGTAAAATATTTTCTTCACATTTAAATGGGACCCACACTGAAGTAACCTCTTCCCAACAAAAAAAAGAATCATTTAAATCGGTTCACGGAGTTACGTCGTAACATACATAAACAAAAATACTTAAATATAAATATTAGGCAGTACAATAGGGGAACGCTTTAGTCTAAATTGAATTGTCGACGACCATTTCTTTTTACGACTTCTAAGTTTCGTACATTTGTGGACCGTCTACCTGCTCACCGGTTCGTAAACTCAAAGTTTCATTATCTATTTTCTATTAATTAAAAAGAACTTTATCCTACGTCTTACTTTCAAAGATACGGCGTTGTCTCAAAATGAAGATGGTTACTAGCAGATTGCTACAACCCGCCAAGAAATAGATCGCACCTGGCTAATGAATGCTGAAGAAATATTAGTCGAGGGCAAGTTTATTGACCGTCTCCAGCTTTCTTGTAAAATCACGGAGACGTATTGAGTGAATATGAAAAATAATAGGCATCAGCTAAAAACGTGTACGTATTTAACCTAGTGAAAATTTTATGTAACAAATGACAATGATGCACCAGACCAATTGTAATCTACAACAGAACTAGTGGGAATAATGGAATTAAAACAGTATTTTTACACTGTACGGAGGTTACTTCTGATTTGACTGTTCTGGGTAGTGCCCTGGAGTTTATTTTGTATCTCTGGTATTCATAGTATAGAAAACCGTTTCAGGCTACTTAAAAAACCTATGAAGTCTTCCAGGTATGCTTATAGGTATCACTTCGACAGAGCTACTGGGAATCGTAAATCTTAGTAGAAGAAAAATACCAGTAGTTCTGTTAACAAAATTGTACAACAGAACTAGTGGGAATAATTGGACAGAACTTACAGAACTACTGGGAATCGTAAATCCCATTTGTTCTGTTAACAGAACAAACTTTTCTTTTTAAATTCCATTTGTTCTGCTAACAGAACAAATGGGATTTAAAAAGAAAAATATCAGTAGTTCTGTCAACAGAACTGTGAGAATAATCGATTCTAATAAGATAAGTGAGGTATATGTATGAGATAAATAAGATAAAAGTATACTACACCTGTATATCAATGTCTAGAGCGTACTAGCTATCAACAAAATTTCGTGTAAATCCATTTAGTGGATTTCGCAAGACTAAATGTTACTCATCCGGACATTCATATTTATAACATTAATACGTTTGTGAATATATTAAATTTGTACCATCAATCCATTACGCTAAATATAAACTACGTAAACTTCACTGAATTAGATAATATGCATAAAATAATTTTCATACAGTCCAAATTGATAGACGTAATTATGAATTTATTATATGGTACAATATTAAAGCGGCTTTCCACGGTCTATAATTTTACAGGTTTCCTCGCACAACCGGTCCTGTTCATTTTTTAGTTACATATTACATGCATAAACCGCTACGGACGCGTCCGCTATACCACAGACGAACCTCTTTCTATAGTGTATAAGTACGAGCTCGTTTTTTTTTTTTTTTTTTTTATTGTGACTCGGCAAAATGACTGCACCGCGCCTGATGGAAAGTGCGAATACAGTCCAGAGATGAGAGTAACGGATGGAAAACACAAATATCTTCACTCCGTCACTATCATTTTGCCGGTCTGGCCAAATGCTTCTTCACACTACGTTTGAAGGACCCGATGTTATAGAGGGGAGGGAATACATGCGCCGGGAGTTGGTTCCACAATTTGATGGTTCGGCATAAGAACGAATTGCCAAACTTTTTAGTGCGGGACGGTATTGAACTGACCGTCCAACTGTGGCAACGCAGTCCGGCACGGGTGGTCCGCTGATGGAAAGGAGAGGAAGGGATAAGGTTGAATAACTCTTCAGAGCACTCACCGTGGTACAGGCGATAGAATACGCAAAATCGTGAGAGGTGGTCGGTAAAAAGCACTAGAGATGAAGTACTGACTTCACTGGACGAACCCTTTCATACGGACAGCAGTCTATCACACATAATTCTGCAACCAAGCAGTAATGTGAAAATTGCTGCGTTTCGGTTTTGAAGGGTAAACTTTTTGATTCTTAATAATATAACTTGTCAACTTATGTCTCAGGTTGTCGGGAGCAGTGGCAGTGCCCCTCAGATATTTGTGATTTAAAGCTCTGAGTGGCACCGCACAAACGTGTCGCTTACCACCAGACGCATGACTTGTTCATCCCGTCACTTGAAACTCCTATTATTTGACTTACGTCAAGTCTGACTTAAGATTTAATTCAATTATATACGGCTTATAACAAGAACGACTCAAATTCCGAAATGTCAACTTGATGTGTTCTTGGCTCATTATATTTGATTAATTAGAGCAGCTGTTGCATTATCAGACAATGCTTTTAATTCATCCCTGAGTGGGGACCTGTAACAGAGCTTAGGCGGCACCTAATCAGTGGCAGGTAATTCAGCTCGGCTCGTTGATTGGATATCGATCCACTGCACTTTCGCAATACTTCTGTCACTGAAACCTGGTTAAAAACCGAGACAGGTCTATTGGAGTTTACTTCGTAAATTCGCTTTGCTAGTTTGAGATAAAAGACGTGGTACTTACGTATAACAATGTGCAAATATTACAATTTTGTTTCCCAATAGGATTATTACAATATAATAGGAATAGGAAATAAAAGAATAATGGGACCAGTCCGGTCAAGTCGTTTAAAACTAGCCACAATCAACTGAACAAAAAGAATATGAAATCAGTTCGCGGATATCAGGTCCCGAAGTCTACTAATTGTAAATCATCCCAGTAGTGTCTAATAGAGTGTCAATGGCAGGGTTTTTGTACGTTTGGTACCCTGCTAAAAGTCAAGAGTCATGGCTTGTCAGTGGGTAGCTATCGAACGCAACTGCCATAGCAATCGAGAGTGCGTCCAGGGTAGTACTGCCACCTTACTTACCTATTTCTGCAGCCAAGCAGTAATGTCAGCATTACTATGTTCCGGTTTTGAAAGGTAAAGGTGCTGGTGAAACTACAGGTACATGGGATTTGTCAACTTATGTCTCAGGGCGACGGGCGCAGTGGTGGTGCCCCTCAGATCTTTGCAGTTTAAAGCTCTGAATGGCATTGTTATACTGTTAAGGACGGGCGTGTAGCTTACCATTAGGCGAACGACTTGTTTATTCCGTCACTTTGTTATAAAATATTTTTTTTTTGTATTCTGCTTTTCAATGGCGAGGCGATGGCGTAGTCTACTAAGTATGTGATCTTTCTTTCGATTCGTTTTTACTTACAATTTAAGTGCCTGTATCGATTATAGAATATTATTTTATAAAAAATAATTTGAAGATTTAATTGCTGTTGAAACGAGCCACTAATTAAGATAATGTACCTACTAACAAAGCGTTCTTATTTCGATCCGAAAAAAAAAATTAAGAATGGAATTCAACATCTGTTTACGAGTGCTCTCTGGAAAAAAAGATAACAAGAGCCTTTGCATGAATAGGAAATTAATAAGAAAACATACTACATCACATTGTCATATTATTCTGATGAAATCCTTGAATATTTTTAATTAAAATTAAGTAGTCACAACGATTCTTACAACTATACTCTAGCGAAATCGACATAGAATGTTTAATAGGAAAACGTTGCCGGGAAAGCTATGATGGCAGGTATAAAGAATATTTTTTGTTTCTGTTCGTTATGTAAACAAAGAAGTCCAGGATATAGATAGGCAATAGAAGTTGCATACCTACGTTGACATTGTCGCCGTACTGGTTTCGCTTAGAACATCAAGGTGCGAGCTGTCATCAATGTTGTCTGTTAGGAGCTTTTTCCAACATTTAGGTTTTATCACGATGTCTACCTTGAACGTTAGCGATCGGTGTCTCTACCCAATATTCAATGTACGATGCCACAGGGATTCTCTCATCTCTGCTTAGAGCAACGGTTTGCTGTTAAAATTTTATCTACGTTTCCACAATTGCCAATTTAATTAACTCGGAACTTCTATTAGCCTAATTATTAGGCTCGACTTGATTACACGGCTTTGTATTTTCCCTTCAATGGAACATAATATGCCATTGACAACTAACAATGAACATCACCCTCATATAGGCTTCTAACTGGACTGTATCAGATGAACCAGAATTAGTCCTTTGTAGCGTACATACATTTCATAATTACATTTGAGGTATAAGAGTAAGCGGAGGTAAAAAGGAGACCTTACATTTTTGTGACAAGGTTCGTGTAATCGAAATTAATTGCCAGATTAGAAAGGATTTATCGTTTAAGCCGGCTTGATTAAAGACTCTGAATTTTATATGGCTGTAATTCAACCATAAGGACCATTGGTATAATAATGCTTCTGAAATCAGAGGTCTGTGGTTCGAATTCCTGTGTTAACATGTACCTAGGACTTCAAATTCTAAGTTTAAGTTCAAAAACTAAATTACAAATGTCAAGTAGACATAGATATAAATCAGCAACAGGCTACGTCACATAAAAAATCAAGATTGCAATTCGTCAGTCTTAGTTATTTTTATTTAACTATAAAAATGAATAAAGCTCGGAATTGAAAGCTGGTTCAAATGTCCCCATAACACTGACAGCATTACCGCGCTGAATAGTAAACGAAATTTGTTGCACCAGGTTAGATCCGGAGCGTGGATCACAGCTCTATTTCTAAGCTTTGAATTCCTTGACCTCTTTATCCCTAGTCGTCGTAAATCGTATATTGGTCCCAAGGCAGTGTACTTGACACGTTTTAATTTTGCAGCAAACTCTGCAGCTAACCCGGTGAATCTGACGTTGTGACTTAGGTGGGGCGGTGCAAACGTACTGACACACTCAGCGTCCCAGAAAAGGCACCGATCCATTTGCCATGGAAACAATGTAAGCAGTGTAAGCTTTTGCCATCTGTACGTCACAACACCGAGGGTCCAAGACATAAGGTACGTTAGTCAATACCAAAGCCCGACGAACTAAATCACTGCTTACATGAAGTCTTGAAAACCGCCCCGCTGTACTCTGAAAACTAAGGCCGTAGCGGTCGTTTAAATGCATTTGTGAATTCTTGATGTCTCTCGTTAATGGTGAAAGAAATCATCAAAAGGAAACCTGCATGTAGAAGAAAGAAGAAAGTACATAACCCTTTAAAAACGCATGAAGTTCCAAACTGATTTGTACTAGACTGGCGAAGGTAAGTTTGGCCAAAATCCACTACTTTGAAACGACTCGCGGCCGGCAATGAGACATATAATGATAATGATGATGAAGTGAAATTTAACCATCTCTAAATATATGTTTTTATACACACTGATGTGAACGGTAATGATTTAAACGTTGTGTATATGAATAAAAACGGCACCAGTATAGTAACGAGTTCAAAATCTAATGGCTTGCGTTGCTACACAGGACAACTCTTACATGATAGAGTCACCACACAACTCAATATAAACCTTGAGTTGCTTACAGTAAAGAAGTAGTTTGTGATCCCTAATTACAGTCATTAAAATTAAAGCTCGTAATCATTACCAGGTAAAAGAAAACATAAGGCGAGTAATGATTAAAGCATGAAACACACAGGACCCGACCTGCGTCCGTCTCACGCCCGCGCGTGGTATGTTGTCGTCCATATAAATACTACACCTGTCTTGCTCCCGACTCGTCACGCGCCCGACTCGCACTTCTACTCTGTGTGTTTCGTGCTTTATCTACGAGCGCATGTCAGGCTTAAAAATTCAGCGCTATTTGTGAAATTTCAAAGAATCTATTTCTCTTGTAACTTATCCCACACTATAAAGGAGAATGCTAGAATAGCCTACATCAGATACAGGCACATCATATTGGCCAAGCGTGAATCGCTTCACGCCCCACGCGTCATTGCTCCTGGTGGGCGAGCGTGCGTGAAAATGTGATGCGACATTAAAGTTGTCAACGTCTAATTTTACCTTAACACCTTTCCTTTGATAAAAAAGTACGTGGTAAAAAAAATCTACGTAGGCAGATACTTTAGAATTTGTAGCAAAATAAGCGTTGATATTATTTTATATATTATATGAAAATGATCCTGCCAAATTCTGTGTTGGTCTTTTTTTATAACATCAAGTAACGGGACGAACAAGACGTGCACCTGATAGTAAGCTACACGCCTGTCCATTACATTACTGAACGTTGATAAGTGCTTAGTTATAACATTTACCAACAAACGTAATAAAATAATTTATGAGTACACCCTAGAGAGACATGTCCTGCAACGCCGGAAAGTGGTTAGAGACCTCGGTATATTATTTGATGAAAAATTAAGTTTCAGAAATCACTTTGATTGCATGGTTGGCAGGGCTTACCAGACACTGGGCTTTGTGATCCGTGCTACTAAGGCTTTCAAGAAACCATATAGCTTTATCCATCTTTATAGCTTATTGGTAAGAAGCGTTTTGGAGTATGGTACAGCGATTTGGTCACCTTACTACCATGTACATTCCAACAGAATTGAGGGTGTGTAGAGGATGGCTCTTAGATCTCTCTTTTATAGATTGGGTCATAGTCGTCGTCAGATGCCTGCCTACGAAACCAGATTATCCCAATGTAATCTGGTATCACTAAGTGTCCGTCGAACAATGCATGATTTAATATATCTCCATAAAATCTTACACTCTCACCTTGACTCTGCTAACTTATTGTCTAGTATCAATATTAACATTAGATGTAACCTTCGGTGTCCTCGGGCTTTTGTCCTAAATGTTTTTAAAAATAACACGTCATTTTACAATCCCATAACAAGAATGTGCCGCACCTATAATGACTGAATTAAGGATAACATACAGTTAGATATATTTAATTCTAAGTGTCATATATTTAAAAAGTCTGTTGCGGGTGTCCTCAAGCAGTCTAGTTGAAGTCTCGCAATTTTATTTTAACACTTTTTCTCTATGGTCTTTTCTTTTGCTCTATTTGTACCAACACAAAATTTGTAATTTATAATTAATTGACAGAAACTTTCTAAACATGCTGTACGTACACTCTCCTGGTTGGCATTCTGGTCCAAATATAGTTTTAAGCAAATTTATTTGTTAAATCTTTCTTGAATGTCGACTGTTGTGTTCGTCTAATAAATAAATAAATAAATTACAGTTGCAGTGCCACTCAGAGCTTTAAATTGCAAAGATCTGAGAGGTGCTACCATTGAGCCCGTCACTCTGAGACATAAGTTGACAAGCTCCATGTGCCTGTAACTTCACCAGCACCCTTACCATTCATAACCGGAACAGTAATGCTGACGTTACTGCTTGGCGGCAGAAATAAGTAAGGTGGCAGTACTACCCTGCACTAAATCTTTCACAAGGAGCTCTACAGCTACTAAAGCTGGTCGCGACGAGTTTTTTTATTGTGATACTGGAGTTTCGATAGGTAGCGAATGAAACAACCACACTACTCTGTAGCAAGTTTATTACTGTTATAGGTACTGGTGAAAACGTTTAATACCAAAAATGATCGCCGTAGCTTCTTTTTGAATTTGGCTGTAATTTCTCTCGCTGGCCGATAACGACCGCGAAGCAAATGCGATCGACCGCGCCGAGCCTGCTTGGACCCACGTCTACGACAAGCGTAAGCGGCGCCTCCGGGTCAAAGTGCGCCAGCACCCGCTCGCTGGCTAGTTCGCGCTTAATGTTGTCGATTGCCGCTTGCTACCGCTCGCCCCATTTCTATTCAACACCAGTGCGCAATAACCCGTGTAGAGAACTTAGCAAAGCTGAAGCGTTAGGTACAAAATTCCTATAATAATTCACAACGCCTAGGAACCTTTGTACCCCTAAAATATTTTCAGGCGCCGGCGCTTTAATAATAGCTTCGACTTTTTTTGGACAAGTTTTTAATCCGTTACTATCTATTACGTAACCCTACTTGGGTTACGTAATAGATAGTAACGGATGTTTAAACATTTGACAAATGACAAGTGAAAATTTTTAGCAATCGTATATTCACACCGTATAGTAATCCTTAATTTTACAATATATTTTTTCCTAAGTGATTGATTCAACAATCACTGTTATGTTGTATAGACTCTTAGGCATAACTGACACTGACGCAGAGTCGAAGCGTCGCGTCGCGTCCTGTTTTTCAACAGCACCGGCAGGCGACGCGCGACGGCGCTCGCATTAATGCGCCGGGATCACAGTTTGGTCGGCGTCTGACGCCTAGCGGCGCACAAGTGACGCGCGATTCCATATTTGCAAAACACAAATTTGTACCTTAATAACTGGAAAATGTAGATGAATATGCTATAGGCGAAAAACATGACGCGTCGCAATGCTTCGACTCTGCGCCAGTGTGAGTTGAGCCTTAAATATTTTACAAACAAAATTTGGCCATAAATATTTATGCTAAATACACGGAAGAAAAAAACAATGGAAGTGCCATAAACCTTAATTACTATCAGAACCGATGTCGCCAAAACTCACACATTTTTAATTTGAAACACTACGTGATTTGATTGTTTGGTCGTAGTTTCAAATTTAAAAACAAATAACAAATTCTGGATAATTTAAATGTTACCCTCTTGACATATCGTTGGAAGTTCAATATCATCAATGCCTATTATTGCAATTTACGACGTTTTGATATTATATTGATATTTCAATCAATGTACTGCCATCTAGCGGTTTATTGCTGAACGACGATGAATTGATGTTAATTTAATTCTCCAAAAAGAAGCGACCATATTGCAGGGGTATGAGCTTTACTTTCTTTTCTTCTAACAAAAAAAATATTTCGATAAACAGAAAATTGAAAAATAAAAGACTTTCCGATGATATCATATATCACTACGGGTAATCTTTTTGGTGGGGCTATCATTTTTGCACTCCAAAACAGCACAATAAAGCATTTTCTGGGATTTTAGAGAATTTGCACGAAAGAACGACACAACCGTAACATACAAAGCGAAAATGGCGGACTGAGCTCAGATACCTAGGTCTTTCGAGACCTATAGTTGGCACGCGTCAGGCGCTAACTAACCACTTCTGTATTTATTGTTCTGTGCTTAAATAGGATAGTTGTAAAATTTGACACATATAATTTAATTTAACTGCCTCCGTTGCCGAAAGGTTACCGTGCCGGACTGCCATGCAGAGGTCCTGGGTTCGATTCCCAGGCCGGGAGAAATATGTGTACGGCCTACATTTATTTATCTCGTGACCTTGGGTGTAATTTCTGGTTGTCTGTGTGTGTTGTCCATGGCACGCGAGACACAGGGTTTCCCTAGTGCGGGGCTATGTTTAGTGTGTGCGTTAATTTGTTTCATGTAGTTCGTATTTTCTGTTTCAAGCAATAAAAGCACTTTTCACGTATTGTCACATGTGACTTTATTTATTATTAGGATATAAAATAAACATTAAAACGAATTTGCCAATTCAACTAAATTTTCAACTAAAATTGCCATTTAAGAGTAAAACGAGAATTTGAAATGCGACCGGAACTTTATGCGGTACGCGGTAGTTTTAACTTGTTTTAGAAAATGACGGCAACACTGTCACAAATATATCCCATTCATTGGTATTTTGCACAGGTATTTTCTGTATAATAACCGTTGGAGCCGCAATCCATTGTCGCAAGACATTTATTAGTTCAATAAACGAGACGATCGTGTAATAGCAATACCAACATATATTCTATTATATCCTGTAAATAATGTTTAGTAGAGGGAAAAGTACAATAAATATATTATTTGCGAAATATAAACATACGTATACAATCTAGGTGGTGTGTTTTAATAAGTGAATTTAAAGATTATAAAATATTTTTATTCATAGTAGTTCTTTTGTTAATAATCAATTGATAAAACTGCTGAAAATTCTATTCAATTCAATTTATTGATGAATATAAAATTAACAAAAGTCTTAAACCCATATAAAACCACGCGGTACACGATGGGAAAGATTTCGACAGCCGCCCGGCCGCCGCGCGATGACCGCCTAGTGTACATTACTGGCGAATCTGAATTGTATTTACTAGGTAACAACATTTAAATTCCTTGGAACAATACAACCGCCGCGCGGACGCCGCGTAGACCAAATTCAAGCAAAACTCGCCCGCGCGCTCATTTAAGTTAAAACGTAAAATCTTAATAGCTAAAGCATATTTTGCCATGACAGTCATATGCACGCGGTCGCTGCGCGGTGGCAACGCGGTTTTACATCACGTATATTTGTTTTTCTAAAAAAAAACAACGTTTCGAACCTTTTACAGGTCTCATGATCACCTCAGAGTCAGCCGTGACCAAGGGACCTATAAGGGGGACGAAATGCTGATTTATTTGGAAAAAAAAAATATACGAATTTAGATCAGGAAAAATAATATTTCATTCCCATTATAATCTGGATATTTTAAAGGTAAGAGAGATCTTTGTGTACCATTCTCAGCTATATCTTCTTCACTAATCATTTGGTACGAGGGCCCAAAAACATAAGCCTGTCTTACACCAAAAGTAGAAGATTTAAGATCTCATAATTTGAGAGAGATAGTTATATGAGAGATCGATTACCGAGAGTTCGACGATACGAATCCCTATGACAACACGTACCTATGACTTCAATTTTTTAAGTTACGTACATTCGTGATTATTTAAAACATCGTCATAACGAATTTACGAACCTGTATACCGAACAAGGTTCACAAGCTTTGGAAAAATGAAAAGTCCGCTACCCGCCTTGAGTGTTGCGTACAATAGCTTATACCCTCTTTTCCTTGCAGGAAAAAGCGAGAGTGAATAGGCATTATTTAGGTGTGCGTAGTCCATCGTCGTTACTTTCCATCAGGTGAATTGGAGGTCAAAATACGCACAATTTTCTTTTTTAAAGCGAGGGTAATGACGTATCAGACCGGAAATAAGCGCGATTAAACAATTTAATAGGTATTTGAACACCTATCTACGATCCCGACTCTAAAGTCAGCTCGTGACCACGGCCAGTGTAATCTTGCCGAAACGGCGTGATAATAGGTACGTGTGTAAATATCTACTTTGTTTTTTCTTGTGACCGCTAGAGGCGCTGTATAATTTGCCATAAAAATTTGTGAAGTAATTTACGCGGTCGCTAGCGATAACTGTCACAATCAACTCGTGGTAGAGGAACAGGTTATTAAAAAAAAGGTATATAATGATGGCTGTACACGTTACTGCGGAAGGTTGAGAGAAGAAAAATGTCATGACTTCGTAGCATCAGGGAGTGGACCGTTAAACAACTATTCGGCTAAGGCAAAGAAAGATATAGAAAACTGACAGCCGACCTTCGATAATAGAGAGGTATTTGAAGAAGATACACGTTATGGTCATAACCATTACTGGACACCGCGTGTCTCTATCGATTGAACGTGGTACATAGGTAGACATCTTCGGTAGACCGTAATGTATATGGTCACCATAGCCCCATACCTTTCCACGTACAATCTATAGAGACACGCGATGTCCGGTAATGATTTTGACCGTAACATACAGGTGTACCTGTGCAGGTAGACCTCTCTGGTAGACCGTAACGTGTAAGGGCGGTATCCGGTAATGATTTTGGTACTGTAGCATCCTACAATCTTATGTTGTATCTAACGCGTAGCTGTGTTTTCATACATCATTTAAAAAGTAATAATATGAATTATTAACTAATATTAAGAAATTCATAATATTTTTTAAAGTATGTATTTATACTGGCAATTGAGAACAACCTGTCTAGCCCTGGACCAAAGATAGAGTGTACGATGAAACGAGCTCGAGAAGATGCCTATTCAAACACACCAAGATATTTAAAAAAAAGGAAAAGAATTTAAAAAAATATATTACAGTTGGTTTGAAATCTTCATTATAATAGTAGTATTAATACATATAGTGCAAATACTTTCTTATATAAAAATAATATCTGCCAATCCGAACTCAGTAAGGGATCAAACACATGTTCCTTTCAGGATCTTGCGCTATATAATACATTTGTTACACTCTCAAATCATATTTCCGACAATATCATTTCTTGAGTCGACGTACCATGAAATACGTCTTGAGTGACTCGGCGCAAGATGCCGCCACTAAACTTGTAAAGTTCGTTCTGCTGTACAAGCGAAAATATCGAATGCTTACGATCGTCACTCACTACATCCCCTATACACTAGTTCCACTACACCCTTATTTGCTATCGCCTCAACTTCAAAACAAACATTAAAAAATAGGTTTTACGTAACTGCAGAGTGTACTGTGTTCTTTAAAAGAAACCAAACACAGCGCATTTTCACCACGTTGCCTGCTTGCATATTTTGTATTGTACATTATATCGTACGGAATAAAACTTAACTTTTGAATATTTCGTGACAAGGCGTCAAGCAGCAGTGTACGTGAGCAAAAATATTAATCTATTTATATTACCCACACACAGATAATTAATACTTACAATAAAAGTCGGTTTTCATTTGCGATATTAAACAAGAGTGAACAATCTTGTTCACAGTAAATATTTCGATTTGGTTTGTGTGACTTTTAGAAGATACTCCGAGAATTTAGATAGGTATAGGTATATGTAAGTATAAACTGTGATGATATTTTTGTTTAAAAAGAAAAAAGCTATTTCAAATATAATTCAACTTCTAGCTTCAAAAAAGACCTTGTGTGTACTGGAAACATTCATAGGAACATATGACATGTGACCTGTACATTATTCTACAGACACGGTAACAACATAAATAATTTAATACACTGTTTCTGTAGTCCCAATTATCCTAGTTTGTTGAAATATTTTCGCATCGTTTTAAATTTCAATGTTTTTGCTCTTACCTAAAGCCCATTTTCGAATGCGTTTCAAGTGATCTGTGGAATTGAAATTACGGATTCAATGTGCTTGGAAATCATATGAACAGAGAGAATAACTTAAAATTACACCTTTTGTATACCGACAGCAATCATGCATACAAGTAAAGTATAGATCAAGCATGTCTTCAACGCCTCCTAAGATATCCTTAACTTTGAAAATAAACTGTAGTAAGAGAGACAAAGAAAGAGAGAAATAGGAAGTAGCTTCTGAACAGAATTAAGTGAAATAGGAAATCTTCGCGAAAACCTAAAATAAGTTTAAAATCAAAGTTTTTAGAAAATTATGTACTAATATATTCATTTGTACTATAAAATAATACGAGAAATATCAAACAGATGTTATAGTCGAGATACTTACGCCTTAAACTTAAATTAATAATTATTCAATTTTTATTTTTTTATATACTAAATAGTGGTAAATTTGAGATACCCTGTTCAAGGTTTATAGCTCGACATAGCATTCAAACTCGCATCTTCTACTACAGCACTTCAATGTAACAACTCGTGCTTTCGGAAACGAACCTCTGCGTTGTAATATTTCATCCCCCTCCGCCCAAATCATGGAACTTCTTTTACAGTGATTTGATGATATTGCACTTTGACGGCGGCAAAAAAAAAGATGGATGGTGTATGAAAAGAGGGTACTCGTACCCGTCTAGCTGGAGGTTAAGTTGGGATTTTCAGAATGATTAAGGACTTATTCTTATTGCGTGAGACGTACATGTAAACACGCTTGGTGGGATAGACAAAAAGAGATTGCAGATCCTCGCTAGCTACGACATATTTTGCAACGACATCCTTCTCCATTGGCTTCAATCTATTCATACACGACACGTTCGTCTAATCTAAAAACTCTCAACTTGGTGCTTTTAGACACGTCTATAAACTTGGTTTTAATATTGCATATTAGATTTTTTTACCATTTAATTATCAATAGGTACTGTCTAGGCATGGAGTCCCATCCTCGATCATATCGTCACTTGGACGTACTTAAATAGTGTCCCACACAAAAATGTCACTACTTTGTGCCTTAGTGCTATTTTTTTTATTATTTATAAATATTTATAAGATATAAGTGCGCGTTTGACCTCCATGGAAAGTGACCATGAGGTCGACTGTGGAGCATGCACACCTAAATAAATATTGATTCATGTCAACATTTTTGTTTATATGAAAGTATGTACAGCTGTGACATTAGTTTGTGTCATAATGAATTAGTACTAAAAATACGCGTTTTAGGGAAAAAATTGGTAAAAACTTACTTTTGCAAAAACTTCAATGGCATTGATATGTACTTGTATCACTTTGTACAAACACGTCGGTGTCCATACAATCTACTTTCATACAATGTAACGTCCAAAAATGTGTGTGTGTAAATCATAGAATTTTAGCAACACGTTGTTGATACTACTACAAGCGGACCCCGGGCTCCGCAGCAACCCTGCTGAGGACGCAACCGGGACAACGCTCAGATGAGAGAGAGAGAGTTGTTGATACTTCTCTATGGAGAAGTAGGAGGCAACTATACAGAAAGCACTTGGAAATTGTTTTTTTTTATATCTTTATAGCGAAACAAGTTACCCCATACTATCATTGTTCTGATAATCTTAGGGTGAACGTGGTTTACTTTTTTTTTTTATTGTAATGGTACAGAAAATATATTACTGGGTTATTTTCAAACAAAATTATTTTAAAAGTGAACGTCAGTAAATCTGCATTCCAATTATACCTGTACATGGCATTCAGAAAAGTATAGATTGTTCGATCTATGAACAAAAAACAATAATAACAATATGTAGAAGAATTTGAAAATAGAAGAAGGTCTTAAAATAGGTCATATGATACCTACATTTAATGACGAAGGCTGTCACGGAATATATCATGGTTACAACAAATACCATAAGCTACTACACATTCGGTAAACTGGACTATTTGCAGGAACATTATTACTTAGGAAAGCTTGATTAGCAAATAATTGAGGTCGGTGAATTAAATGAGTTGGCATCCTTATGCAGATCTTCTCCAGTAATATGACATTCACCATTAACTATTTTGTGCAATGTACATAAGTCACCGGTTACTGCCCTTGATCGAGTTAACTACGTGCTTGCCTTTTGAAAACAATTATTTTACATAAGAATTTAAATCGGTTATCAAAGAAATGTCGATTCCGGGACAAGCAAAGTCTTTCAGAATTAATAAATACACAAACAACTCCTCTTATTTGGAAGTCTTAAGTCGTTAGTTTTAGGATTAGAATCATGCTTCATTTTTGAACAGAACCTTCAAAAATAAAATGTATCTAACTTTGCGATACTTCAGTTAATTTCTTTTAAATTTTGTTAAACCATTTATCTTCCACTCCAAGAATCATGAATTTAGTCAAAATCCTTTAACATCATTTAAGTCCGCCTTTTCCAGTTCCATTTGCTTTACAAGTAGTAATTATGCAGCTTCCACGTTGAGTAATAAAAAGTATTTAATGTAAAGTTCTTTGTTAATTGAGTTTAAATGAAAGAAGCTTGTCTGTGAATTTGTAACATATAGTACAACCAAAATGGTCTCGACATTTTTTGAAATAACGTATTTTTTTAAGTTTCCATCCTCCATTGTTTCATATTTTCAAACGACAAAATATTAAAAAAAAATATATTATATAAAAACAAAATATTTTCATTCCATAGCTTCAAACGAATATTCTTAGGAAATTTTGGGTCTTTTATCTGGCACCATTTCATTCTTTTATTTTGCAAGCAAAGCATTTTAATAAATAATGTGAAACAGAATTCTTAAACATATTTACTACCTTTATGTAATTATTACTTTATTTATCCTTGTTATACTCACTAGTGTAATTTTTGTTTTTACACACTTAATCTATTTCAAAGGTTTGCATTATAAAAAACTTAAAGAAACAGGCTTCAAAACATTAAACGGAAATTTTCATAAAATTATAACATATGTATAATGAATATAATAAATTATATATAATAACATTTGTAAATGTAATTTATTATTAATTCTGTTTTCCTTTAATGTAATTCGTTGACCGAAGAAAAAGGTTTACGATCACTATTTTTTTGTTTACATATTTTCTAATCCTAAAAAAATAAGTACAAACACATACAATACCAAACGTCACCTTGTACGTCACGTGATAGGTGATATTACGCTAACTGTAATAATATTCGTCCCATATTTTTGTTCTCATTAATTGATAAATTATTCAGTAGTTTTGGTGTGATTGTGTTTTTTTATAAAACACTCTTTGACTTTTCACTTTATGTTGTTCGATAAAGGTGGCAATTCGTAAATGGTTGCTTATAACTATATTTGTATAATTAAATGGTGAATTATCCCAAACTTATAAGATAAAATAAAGCTAAACAAAACATAAGATAAAATAAAGCTAAACATAAGTGCCTTGCAATCCAATCACTGCTGGCTACCTGGCTCAGTTCATCCGTTCATCTTGCCACATCATCACACGTGATACCGTGTACAATAGTACTGCACGTTTTTTTACGTATAAAACTTACTTAATAAGTAGTGGCGCCAACATGAGATATAGAACCGTTCACACGGTGTTTGTCCCAAAAAAAAAATATCATGTGAACACCCCGCTGTCTATACGTTTATAATATGTGAAAAACGTGCAAGACATCGTGAAAAGAATGTAAACCAAAGCTTACACTATGTTGATGTGGTCGCCGTTCCAGAACCAGCCCTTCTGCAGACACGACTGGCCCACTGGCACTTCAGCTTACTAAGTAACCCCAAACCTTTCATTTACCGTCTGAAACTGACATCATAGCAAGCGCGGAATAACGAATGGACCTAAATATACTAAAAAGATAATCAGAAATGTTGGCTAAAATATGAACTGAAATGTTATGAATGAGGAAATAAGTCATGCATTTTATATAAGATACAGAGAAAAAGGTATTTCGTATTATAGTGTCAGTCTTCGTGTGTACTTTGATTTGCATAAGGTCTACTATGGAACTAATAATAAAGTAAAATAAAATAATCGTACCATGACTCCTGTCTCCCGCCGGTGTAGGAGACCATGAACCTTCACCTCTTCTATTTCCGTCAGTCTCTTCATATATGCCCATTTGTTCACGGTACTTTTAACGCCCTTTTTTAAGGTTATACCCAATTTCATTGAGTTGTGTACACAATGTCTACCTCTCCCTGCGCCTCTATCCACATTGCTCTATAAATTTGTGCCATCAATCGTTCAACATTCATTCTTTCTAGATAACCAAATCATCGAAGCATCTCTCTCTTTACCCTGGTCACTACATGATCTTTCATACCACATCGCTCTTTTACAAAGTGTAGTAACACAGTAACACTAACAGTGGTTCAGCATTCTGTTTTTAAGACTTATATCGCACATATTGCGTAAAGCTCTCATTTCTACAGCATTCACCCTACTTTTATGCGACATAATGGAACGTCATACGAGTATACTTTTTCCATAGAGACTTCTAAATAAATATAGATAAAAAGGAAAGTTATTGTCTCTGTCTCAAAAATTTTGTGGATCGGAAATGAATCAATTTTTTTCGCATCTAAATTGCGTATATTTGTT
Source organism: Hyposmocoma kahamanoa (assembly GCF_003589595.1). Classification (NCBI taxonomy): domain Eukaryota; kingdom Metazoa; phylum Arthropoda; class Insecta; order Lepidoptera; family Cosmopterigidae; genus Hyposmocoma; species Hyposmocoma kahamanoa. The sequence continues at coordinate 1,031,421 of NW_020653726.1, read as the reverse complement.
TTTTCAAAGAAACCACCAACTGGAGCTTTCTCGACCCTGTCGCGACTTAATTAAATTGTTTAAGAAATTACGTTGTTAATATGTAATTTCTTCTTCATTTCGTATCGCTGACAAACACCGTATTGCCATGTTGGTGAAAGGATTTGTTAATCAACGTAAAAGTACTCCCCGGTTGTTGCTTAACGTACAGGGATCACGAATAGCTGTCATTGCGGGGAGACTCATTTCTAGCACCCTGTAATAATGTACCTCTTTTGCCGTCCGTGGGCTTTCAGAACGGACGCAAAATGACTATTACTACCAGTTTATTGTACGTTACAGAAATCACCTTCGGATTGAGTTACCTTCGAGTTGGAAGTTACCTTCGGGTAGAAAAATTACCATGGCATGGAAAGCTACCTTTGCTGAGCTTCCTCCGGGCTCATACACTTGACTACGTCCGGACTAGGACGAAGCATTTCCGCTGAACGGCTACCAACTGCTGCTCGTCCTGTGACCCTTCTTCTGCGCCGGCAAATATACAAGGGAGTACCATACTTGGAAGCGGGAAACCTAAAGTCTTAAGTGTCTTATGTACTTTTAAAAAAATGTAAATTTTAAATTGTAATTATATATTTTTATTATTATAATTAATTCAATTTCTCGGATTTCTTGGTTTAATTTTCTACCCTCATAGGGAAAATAAAACTAGGGAATCGAACTCGGTGCAAAATGCCATTCCTTCTTAACCCCCCACGTAATAAGAGGGGACTTAAAAGTTTGAAGACTTTGTTTGTATATATGCCAAACACATGGCCTGATCTTAAAGCGACTTTTTATTTCAAGACTAATTTAATTTGGATAGTTCTTAGTCTATGTTTGATGAGCATCTTCCAGCTGTTTAAAGATTTATAGATTGTTCTTTCTCTTCCTGCCCTTATGCCACGCTAGGTGGGATCGGCAGAACATTGTATTTTTCTTCCATTTTCCCTTCATTTCCGTACTGACACCTTTTTTATCCATGTCATCTTTCACACAATCCATTATATCCTTCCACATTCAAAACCAAATAACTTAACCTAACACTCGTCTCGTCACATGACATTCTTCCCTCCGCATGACATGAAAAGATCATCAGCTTGTTTCTCAGTCAGTGTAGTTTATATCATTACATGTGATCACGTGACTGGTATTTCGTGTTGCTGTTCACTGATTGGTTATTTATGGGAAATTTGTTTTCTTTCTCAGTCACATGTCATTTCTGTTTCTGTGAGCCTTTATTTATGTTTCAAACGGTTGAACTAATCTCAATTTGAAATGGTTTTTTATTGGAAGGCTTATTTAATCGGAATGGTTCTAAGCTATATTTGATGATATTATGATGTTATTCACCCATTTCATTTACTTATGTAACCTAACACTATGGTACTTCTATAGTACTTATATTGCTTTTAAATATTGTTAATCCTGCTTGAAGATACCGATCTATAAACGCTTTTACACATATCAAAATTTTCTAGGGATCAGTTACATGTAAATTTTCACATCAATCAAGTGTAAGAAATCCGCCCGTATGTCTGCATAATTTTACACATAATACAGTCACTTCACAATCAATGACGTGTCGATTGATCACTTCAGGTAGAATTTAATTCTATCGTTGTATCTTACCTACAACTAAATTAACAGTGTTTGCTGAGGTGATATTTTCGATCACTTATAACTAGTATGCGGCAAATATGAGACATGCCAAGAACAGTGCCTTGGAGCCGATGTGCGATTTTGTGCCAATTGCAGTGGAGAGTGCGGGAACTTGGAGTGCGGAGGCGAAAGAACTCATCAGGGAGTTGGGTTAGAGAAAGAGGCTATGATCCACGCTCTGGATCTTACTTGGTGCAACAAATTTCGTTGGCTATTCAGCGCGGTAATGCTGCCAGTGCTATGGGGACGTTTGAGTCAGCTAAGATTCAGAGCGGTCTTGTTTCATTCTTGTAGTTAATTTCTTTGTGACGAAGCCTGTTGCTGATTTATATTTGTGTCTTGATGACGAAGACTACAACATAATGTTAAATGTAATGTATACTTATACTAGATAACGAGTGGTAGTTTGTGTACGGTAAAATACATACATTTGTACATATACTAGACAATAATATGGAACTTGATATAACACTGCAACCAAGTCAGTCTGTAGACTACCCAACTCTTCAACTACTTACACTGGAATTGTCGTGTTTGGGTTCATTAAATTGGTTGTTAGCTTATGGATTGACTTTTTGGAGCACACCTTTTTGTGTCGGTGGTTTTATTTCACGTGATGATTGTTCTTTTGTTGATTTGTACAAATGTTTGTTGTTGCATGTGTTCGTGTATGTTTAGGGTTTATGTCAATAAACGCACGATATTTTTATGTCTACAAACTGAATTTAATTTACCTTTCAGTTCCACCAGACATCGTTTTATAGTCCTGGACCTCCATGTCACCCATGTACTGCGAAAAATCTGCAACAACGAAGTAATTCTGTATCAAGTTGAAATGAAAAAATTCTTATTTAAAAATACAGGACTTATTATGAAATATTTTTAGTAGGTATTTATTATGCCAAAATATTACAAAAAATTGGTCGCTAATCCGATACGTTCGTGTGTTCACATATTTTTATTTATCATTGTGCATGGTTATTGATGACATAAGACATCCTTTATCCTTTTGAATAGAAATGATAACATTATTGAATATTTTGTTATGATACCAAGGTACAGGACGAACTAGTCGTGCGCTTAGTAGTAAGCAACATTAGCCTATCCACAACAGTCCAATGCCACTCAGAGCCATAAATCGCAAAAATTTAAGGGGTTCTGACACTGGACCCGTCAATCGGAGACAAAGTTGATAGGTGCCATGTGCCTTCAGTTCCACCAGCACTTTTACCCTTCAAAACCGGAACATAGTAAAGCTCACATTGCAATTGCTGCTTGGTGGCAGAAATAGGTATGAATGTAGTACTTTCTTGGAAGAATTACTTCTACAAATACGGGTACGGGTACTATAGTTCGCTACGCTGGCCCTGCCTGGTTGAGGACTGCACATGTTTTCCAGGGACTGTGAACTGTCTTCGAAATGTGCATGGCGCCACAGGGAAAGGACTCAAGAATCCAACTGTCGACCTCTCATATCAAATAAGTAACCATTTTCCCACTAAGCTGCCATCGCTCTTCGTTATTGCTTTAGCAAATAGTAATTTGTAAACATCAAAGACAACCAATATAATAAATCTGGAACTTTCTATCAGACAGTCAGCGAATTATTAATAACAAAACGATTTTCGACTTCGACTGCACCCCTTGGCGAATTTCGACGCGATTTGCTATTCGAAACACGTCTCCCTTTTCCGGTTAGGGCCAGTAATTACGCGTGAATCCAACGATTCCACAGTTATTTTTTTGGGTAGAAAGAAAAAACTTTTCCTTATTAAAATTGTAACACCGACTCTTTATATTTTTTTATTTAATAGTACGAGGGAAAAAATTTCTCATTAAATAAAAATACGCGATGTTTGTTATATGCTCCTTGGCGACACTAACAGTTGACACTAGACTATAATTCCGAATTCACAACGCAACTATCAAGACTCAGCTTGTTCTATTTATTTTTCTTCATGAAAATGCGGAAAAATAATTGAAATGAACGTAATTCTTATAGATTTCATTATTACATACTTTTCTTTTTTAACAGTTAAAATTCTCTGAATATAAATGACATTAAGTACTTAAACATTATACCCCGATAAGACGATTCGGAACACCAAAAAAGAAAGAGATGGCATTTTTTAGTTCATATTTCCTATTTTTAGTAAGGAATAGAAAATTTGGGAAATCATTCGTTCTTTCAATCACTTTTGCAATGATACATTACTTGGTTGACAGGCTTATCATGGTACGAATATGAGTAATATTGTAATAAGCTTACTTTGGGCTTACATTGAAATAAGGTTGTTTTTGAAAAGGTTGTGGTAGGCCCTCAGAGCCAGAATTCCCGAGGTCGGACAATCTTGTGACAAGCTTGTGAGCCATCTCCTGTATATTTCGAAATTTTAGTTGCATTTTATTATCTGTGTGTGTTTGATAGTTTTAAGTGTGTTCCTACACCGTCACGCGTCTTAGAGACATAAATAACTCGTAAAATTTATGTGTTGGTGTAAAAAAATTGAAAAAAACAAAATATTTCAAATTATTTTCTGATCACACCACTATATAGTATATGTAACATAATCTTAATGCATACATTCAAGATTTTACAATGTAAATGGACTAGTGCTAAAATGTTCCCTCAATAGAATATTTATATTGCCTTCGAATACTGGTAATCATGCTAAAAGATATCTCTCTATAAACGCTACTTCACACTTCAAAAGTTTCTTAATTGCATCTAAATTACGTAATGAATTTTGACATGCAAATCAAATGATCCCAAGACAATTTTGAGCGGTGTATTAGAAGATATTCTTTATTCTATCCCAAAGTTGTCTGTTTTTTAAGGTAAAAATACATTTGACTTCCATCTCACTACGTAAAAAGTGACGGTGAGTACGATGTACGATGATGGAGATGTGTATGCACACCTCTATAATGCCTATTCACATTTGCCTTGAAAAGTCCCAAGTTATAGCGTTTAGGGTACAAATCCGCGGGCAGGGAGTTCCTCTACAGTGCCGTACGTCATATGAATGTGGAAGCGTAACGCTTCGTGCGAAACTTTGAAATATCCACAATAAAGGGGTGGAATTCCATCCTATGTCTTGTCCCCTCTGTTACACTTAGTTACTTTGCATTAATGTTTACATTAGCATACTCTGATATATTTACTTTACTATTTTGTATTGTCATTGTGATTACCAATGTTCAGTAGACAATATTTAATTCATCATTTGTTTCCAATTAGCCTATCAGAATTAAACCTCAGTTTGTACAAAACTCTCATTGCAATATTTTAGTAGGAAACCAAGGTTCAGTAGCAGTAGAGCTCTTTGTGAAAAAACATACATAACTTCGTTAAGAAAGAAGATATCCATAATATTAACCTTAGAACTAAGTCCAAACTCATGGTACCACATTTTCGTTTAACTAAGGTAAACGATTATTTTATGGGGAGCTGTTTTGCAATAAGATTCCGAAGCATATATTAAAATTACCATTTCTAAGTGTAAAACTTACATTAAAAATATTTTAACTGAAAAGGCATATTAAAAAATTGTAGACTACATGTTAGATAATGATGTATGGAAAGACACCGTGAGTCTAGATTCCACACAAATATAAAATAAAAATATGTTTCAGAGCATTTACTAAAGTTTCTTGCTCGTTCTTCTCAGGGAGGTCAGCGTAGTGAACGAGCAGTTGCTTAAAAAATGACGTTTTCAAGTGTAAAATTTTTACCTATGGAATAAATGATTATTTGACTGACTTTGTGAAAGAGTACGTCCAAGGAAGTATTGCCACCACACCTATTTCTTCCGCCAAGCAGTAACGTGAGCATTACTCTCCACGCAAATATAACACTTAAGATAAGGGTCAGCGTTGTCAGGATACTAGTTATTATCTTTCACTCTAGTCAGAAGCTATTCATTGCACTTGTCCTTGTCTATGTGAAGTAAAAGTAGTAAAATATTGTTAATCGCTTATTTACAGGCCACAACGTTAGAGCGGGCATAGCGCGAGCGACAATCACGCGCGCCATCGTGGCCACAGTCTAAATGAATATGGACATCCAACTAGCGACGAACCGGTTGAATTGATAATCGACTCCGTCATCATTTGAAGACAAGTGAAGGGATTTCGATTTCGAAATTTATTTGGTAATATTAAGCTTTAGTGTCGCTTTGTTGCAATATCAAATCCTTGCCAGGAAAATATTTAAAAAAAACGAAAATTTAATTATAAAATAATTCTATGGTTTAATGATTAATTGTGTGGGTTTAATGATTGAGAATTTCGCAATAGCTTTATGCCGTTGCTATAGTCGTGAATACAACCAACATACAAAATAAAAACACTACGGGTATTGAGTAAATGACAACGCTTAATAATTTCAAGAGTATCCCCCTCAAGGAAAGGCAACATTTTATCAAGAAAAAGAAAACCAAAAAATGTTTTACAAATTCAAAAGCATTCATATCTGTCCATTTCGAAATAGCAGAGGGGGACAGAAACGCCTTCAGTGAAATTGAAACAGATAGCGTCGTTCATCTTATGTATTTTTCATAATTTTCGGTAAACAATTTCGTTAATTTTTTTTTATAGATATAACGATAACAAAAATTAAATAACAGCGTGTACTTGTAACTAACCTTTCGGAAGATTTATTAAAATAAATAAACATTTTTTTTTATGATACCAAGTGACTGGACGACCAAGTCGTGTGCCCGTATGTCCATAGTACTTGCAGTGCCACTCAGAGCTTTAAATCACAGATCTTAAGGGGCACTGGCACTGCACCCATCATCACCCTGTGACCTAAATTGACAAGTCCCTTGAGCCTGTAATTTCACCGGCACCTTCAAAACCGAAACTTGGCAGCAGAAATAGGTAAGGTGGCAGTACTTCCCTGGATAAACTCTTTCACAAGGAGCTCTACTGCTACTAAGTACAACCCTTTAATAAACCAAGACTAATAGACAAAGGTCTAGAAACAAAATGCTGCCATATATGCTTTGCTGATAAGATATTTTGCAGCGCAATGTTCACTATAAAATATGTTACAGTACGTTATTGTAGAGGCCGACAAGTAAGGGATTGCTGGACGTGCATGACTTACAAGGCCGAGCGCCAGCGAGGCCGTGTATTACAACGAATCAAGCAATCCCCGTTCCCTCCGAGGCTTATATGGTGCTTTTCTCAAACAATGTGAGGTAATAATAGAAGATTAAAGAGAAAGTGTGTAATAGAAAAAGTAAAAAAATTAAAATTAGATCAAAAGTAATATTTAACATACTTTTTTCAGGTATATTCAATAGTAGTCTGCAGAACTCATCGAGTAAATAACCAGAAATAGAGACGAAATGTCATTTAATTTGTTTAAAAACTATTCTGCCATATCATTACTGTGACAACTGCGCTCCGATTGGCTTGCCCGAATTCGAAACAATTGACGGGTTTCGTCAATGGGTGTCGTCAACTTTTCTCTTCAAAACGACCAGTCAACTTGAGATTTGCTATAATGGACGAAAATTGCAAAATTACATATTTCATTACCGATGAAATGTGATTCCGTTTGTTTTGTAATTAGATGTTTCGCTGTTTTTCCCACACCACCTTATGTAACAGCACGCCATTGCAAGAGATATTTATCTTTATTACAATAAATACAGAATATTTTTGGAATATACGGAGACGTACACACAGGTCAGTAGTTGGCCTGTCTATATTTCAGTGCAAACGAGAGTTGATATTTATAAGAGCTGTATCGTTAATGTGTTACCAGGAATATATGGCCCTTATTTCGTCTCTATTTCTGGTTATATACTCGATGGCTGAACTTCTGATGATGTGGTTGAATGTGTATGCTTTACAGTATTATTCATTATTGCTCTTCTCACTAGAACTTATTTAACATAGAAAGAAGACCAAAGAAACAAAAATAATAACATGGCACTTTAATTTAGTCTTACCGCGTTTTTTTTTTAAAATAAAGCGGTACAGATAGGTATTTTTAATTCTCGCAATTATTAACACTGGGCAGTTGGTTGTATGCTATATGAGTTTTGTCTGTTTACATATCTGATTATCAGTAGGTAAATTTAAAAGTTTAGAAAAGTAATGGATTTTCATAATAACTTTGCAAGGCCTTGACCGAGAAGGAGTCGCACGATCCATAAATGGCAATCTTTCCGTGTTCGTTTTTTGTAAGTAATGCAAACATTTCCGAGCATTTTTGAGAAAATATAAATATATATAACTCGTAATTAAATTTTGCTCATATATATTTTACCTATAGCAAGTACTATTGTTTCTTGTTCTAACCATTGGCAAGGAAAGTAAATAAATGGGACAGATTTCCTGTAATTAAAAAGGGGTGCTTTAAGAACGATTGCTTATTTCGATGACTAATGGTTTCTCTCTAATATTGTATGCCCGTTAAGAGGTATTCATTACAATATGAATGGATTTTCTTTTGGCTCTGAAAAGGTGAAATATGGAAGGTTGTAATAATGTTTTGTGTACTGAATTACTTTACGTTATTTATTACATTTTTTGCCAATTTGGTGTATTTATGAATTACGTGCAATGGTCGTCGTTTTAATTGCATACATACATATACTTTACGGTCCTTTTACATCGGTATGCCATAGTCTTTTATTGCTTACGACCCTGACATACACCTATCGCCTCATCGACACGCAGCAATACCATAATACATAATAAGGCAAGTAGTTCAACTCCCACCTGTTTGGCGCATTAATGCCTACACGTCACTCTGAGCGTATGGTTGCCACAGTGGAATTTTAGTTGTATTCATCACAATTCTCGGACTATATTGAATTACCTTTTGTCAAATGCTGTACTTACATATTGATATTTTTATACCAGTATCGCTGATTAGTATCTCGATTATGGAAATTTTATCATGACATAGAAATGACTATAGAACTACAAATTTAAAAAAATGTTAATAAAAAATTTGACATTTTTTTTTATCACCGAGCAAATGTTTCAAATCTATAATGAATGGTGCCTGCGACCCGCGCTTTGCAATTCGAGTGCATTGTGAGATTCTGCGAATGTGTGCGTCCTTACATAGCGCGTGGCGGGCGTACATACAAGCCGCGCTACTAGGCTTGTGCTTAGACACTAGTAGTAACTTGTAGTACACTACTTGTGCTTTTACACTATGACAGTACTTTTATACACGCTCGTCGGTTAAGGGTCGTACAGACGTCCTAAATTTAGTCTTGGCAAGTTGTCCTTTGAAGGTCCTTACCAACTTGCTCTCTCACACTTCTGATAAAACCGCGTCGTCAATCTTCTTCCATTCATTCTCTCTACATGTTCCAAGTACCTTAGCGTCACTGTCACTACATTTTCTTCCACGCAGCGATGGTTTCTTATCACACTGCTCCGCATTTATTGTCTTTTCAGTTCCGCATTTATTGTCTTTTCAGTTGCTCGAACACATTTTCTTGTCAATCAAGTCGGTTAGTTCATGTTAGTTATTTACATAAAATAGTATATATGAGAACTTAGGTAAATACAAAACTTGCAAACGCTATACTACGTGAATCCTAAAAACACGTCGTATCATCGTATATCCTGAAAAATTTTTAGCAAGCTGTTTTTACATAATAATATTTTGGTGAATGTTGATTGCGTTGTTTGCAGTTATAAGTTCTTAGGTATTCAAATCCCAAATTTTTTAGTAAATTTTTCACTTTCGAGATTTTCAGACGATAATTACGTTCCAAAGAGACACGGTGAACGGTTTTTTGTAGTCATTCCGAGTTAGGGGCCGTGAAACGCCCGGGTCATTTGGACGGTACGTGACGAGAGGGGGTGAATCTGTATCTGAATACCGCCTTTTGTGAAGGTACTTATGTAATTTTTTTTAACGAAAGGTGTATAATTTTTTTATTTGAAGAAGTAATTGTTCTGTTAAAAACGGTGAAAGTCCAGCGGAAGAAAATCATAGTCAAGTTCTCACTTAAGTGTTCGGCGAATCGGATCCCGTTTATCAATGACTTTAATCTTTGTTATATGGCTATACCATAGACAAGACTACAGACAGGGTCGAAAGGTGCTTGAGTGGAGATCCTGAAAAAGGCACAGGTAAGCAGCCGACGCGCTGAACTGATGACATCGTCCAAGTGGCGGTGAGAAATTGGATGAGGAAAGCACAAGATCGAAAGGAAGGTGTGTATTGGAAGAAACTTACTTTCAGCGTAGTAGAAAAAGGAAGAAAAAACTTATTAAAACTTATATAGTCTTCGTACGAAGCAGTAATACTGACAGCGAAGTGTAACATCGTGATGAAACCAATATGTCAAAAGTAGGTTCTTAACCCTAAGAAAACTTGTGATTAGGCTAGCGTGGCGAAAGATAGCCTAAACCTTCTCCTTCGTTAAGTTTCGTGACTGGTAATAGGACGTATAAGGAGTTGGTGTTTACAGACAGCAGCACGTCAAACTACACATTGACGGATCTTGTTCCGTTGCACTGCATAGGATGCGTTATTCGAACAAAGTTAGCTTGATGTTTTGTTGATTGTACAAGTAATTTGGTTAAAAGTAAACGAATTTATATCTATTTCTTAAACTTCGTGTGTGAATATGTAAAGTTTGCCGATACAAATGTATATTTTTTCGCACTAGTTTACACATTTCGAACACATGAATGGAAATGGTAAGAGAGAAAATCTTACACTTACCGATTTTTTTTATATCAAACTAAATCGCTTTCAAATCACACACTTCCTTGTAAGCACTGCAGTGGCGCGTCTGTGGCGCTACAGTCTCACCGCTAACAGAGATGGGCAAGCGCCCAGGTTTTAACCCGGCGCTTTGTTCACGCCGGGATTTAATCGGGTTAAAATCCTTTAACGCCCGAAATCGAGGGCAAAAATCGTTTACAGCTAAATATTTGTAAATTGACTTTTGTTCAAATGTAATGATATTATTGCAAAATATTTATTGCGTGTTTACATATGTTGCCTTTCTATTAAGTCGATTCTTGAAAATCGCATTGAAATGAATCGATACAAAAACTCGTTATCATAATTATACACTTGGGTCGATTTTCATAAAGATCGAATCGTAATGTGCATCCCTAGTAGTAAGTAAGAGTTCACTGGTTTGCAAGGTGGGTATTGTATGGAGTTGCCTTTTTTTCACCAAAAACCAATTTTTCAACATCGAAATTTCCAATAGGTACGCAATTATTAAACTATGTTTTGGGTAAAAACCCGATTAAAACCCGGGCGGGTTTTATCCATATTTGGCCACTACTACTTAATTGTAGTACAATATTTAGAACCGCCGAGAGCTGCAGCGCCACTTATGCAGTTTATATGTATATTGTATGAAAAATAGGCGCTTCTATAAGCGTCTAATTTAAAAGCGCTTATCTGTCATGTTTTTCTACATTTATTATCAGCGAAACTCTTCGGCGCAGTCTGAAACTTTCTAAAGACGCATAACTGTGCACGTCCCCACTTGTAATCATGAGACTGTGAAATTATTCCTATTTCACATAACAAAAATCTAAATTAAGTGGAAATTGAAAATCAATAAAGGCTGAAGGATCAATAGCCAAAAACTATGTTATCTTTCAAAAAACAAACCTTAAAGAAAAAGCTCAATTCGTGACGCAAATTAACTTACAAAGAAGTCTTTGAGATAATGTGGCATAATTCCAGAAGCTTATCGGATTGGCAACGACCTCAGGTCATTTAGATTCTTGACACTTTTTTTTTGCATAAAAATGTCATATAAAGATTAAGATCAACTCTATTATTTACAATGAGCAACGTTTTGCAAATAGAGTTCCTCGTATTTGTGTCGTTCTTTTTATATAATATCGCATGTTGTTATTAAACGAAACAAAAAAAATGAAAATATATTTTCAGATCGTGTTATTTCACATTTGATCGGTTAACATGAAGCAAGCAACTTTTTTTTAAATTTTTGAATACAGCACTAGTTACTTTTAAAAATTAAACAATGGCTTCAGGAAGAAATATATCACACATACAATATTTAAAGCGCTTTCCTCACTCCGTGTTCCATAGCCGTACCGTGGAACGCCCTGTATAAACCAGTACAAAACCCCGTTCAATAAATATGTATCACAATGTTTTACAAATACAAAAGCTTTCATGGACAGATGACAATTTCGATTTAGAATAATGGACAAAAACGCCTTCAGTGACATTAAAACAGCATTGCTTATATTATGTATTTTTAATTTTGGACACAGAGATAACATAATCAACTTACCAGTTTTAGTGTACATATTGCAACTACTTTTAACTAACCTCTCAGAAAATTCATTTAACCAAAAAGTTCAGTATGATATGTCAGGTAGGAATAATAATAGTAATATCTCTACTAATAGAAACGTATAGGACTCACTTTAAACAACACTAGCAGCCCAGGGAACCGTTATAAATTTCTTATAGTGCAAACCACAGCGGTCACTCCCTAACTTATCCCAAGTTATCCCCAATGCTACAAATGCGATCACAATATGTGAATTTCCAAGCAAAAAGGGACCATCGTACAGTTGAATATTATAAAATAAAAATATAGGTCATATTATTGTTTTTACTGGAGATGATATGTTTGTTTGATAGTAATTTTGTGTGTGTTCATCAACCGCTGGTCAGTCAACCCGTGAGTATGGAGCGTGTTTTTGTTCCGAAATATCGGGAAAACCAAAAAAACTCATACCGTTGTAATAAACCTGTAATTAGTGATAATCGTTTAGTGCACACCCAGGAAAGCCTTCAAATCTTTTTGAAGTGTTTACTTGTGTTAGGAGTCATATATCTTCCATAATCATTGACTTACAAATAAATGGACGACGGGTCTAATACAAAAACCCCGAAAAAAATGTCCCAAGTCAACCTATTTAAACGTAGTGACATGTAAAGGAATATGAAAAAGCTAAAACGTTGAATTTAAATTGTAATGTCATCGCAGTATTGTCTAATTTTGCTTGCTTCGCTGTCAGTCGAACAAACGAAGACTAAAGCGTAAATGACGCTCTGTATACGATTTTAACGCCCTATAAGCTCGGACACTTTTTAACGCGGACCGGACGTCCAAATAATTGTAAGTCAATGTCCATAATACAAAATAAGTATGATACATGCAACCAAATATTTACAACTGTGGACTTAAGAATGATGAGTCAAAATAGTGGAGTAATACATAAAATAATACTATAAATAATAGGTATTAAAAATGCCGAATAATGGAAATACAGGTTTTTTATAATATCAAGTGACGGGAGGTACAGGTCGTGCTGATGGTAAGCTACAAGCCTGTCCATAATAGTTCCAGTGCCACTCAAAGCTTTAAATCGCAAAGATCCGAGGGGCACTGCCACTGCGCCCGTCACCCTAAGACATAAGTTGACAAGTCCCATGTGCCTGTAATTTCACCCTTCAAAACCGGAACACAGTAATGCTAACATTATTGCTTAGCGGCAGAAATAGGTAAGGTGGCAGTATTACCCTGGACGAACTTTTTCACTGCTACTTAAATTAAAACTAGTAATAATTATTAGTTGGAACTGTACTCACTTCGTTTCTATGGTACCTCAGTTAAGGGCGCCATGAGTAATTTGTCGCCCCCGTACAGTATTTATTGGGAGTGATCATACGATGAAAAGAATGTTCATAGAATGTTCCTTTAAGAATAAAACTATACGCATTGTAATTTTATTAGTCAAAGAAAATCCAACAAGTACGAGCTATATTGATGGTATTGTTATTGAAAATGTAATCACTATATTGAGTCCTAAACATTAGTTCTAGTTATATCACTGTTGGTCTTACATCCATGTTTCATAGAAATTTGTCCCTCATTCTTTGTCCAAGGAATGTTCCAAGGAGTATTTACAGTGGTAGCGTCACAATTTTTTTCCACAAATCTAATAAAGCATACTTCTACGCATTATTTGTAAGAGGCGCAAGCCCCTGGCCTCACCCTAAGGAATATTTGATAGCTCCCATCCATTGCGAAACATAATATCCTGTGTCGATGAATAATGATGTTTTGAATTTATTCTCTGACGTTCTCTGTTAAGAAAACGGTGTCGTACGGATGAAAAATTTAGCGGCATTTAAGTGTTTGTAATTGAATATTTAATGTTACGCAAAGCGACTTCTTACGTGAGGCATTGTATGCCAGAATGTTACAAATGGTCGCTTTCCTATAAAAGAGGTATTATGCCAAAATGTTGCAATAGGTCGCTTTTCCGTCACATGTGTTCGCATATTTTTATTTACCATTGTGCATGGTTATTGATGACATAAGACATCCTTAATGAGAATTGTAGAGAATTGTAGAGAGAGTCCTTTTGTTTAAACAAGATAACATATTTTTAAATATTAGTCTTAAAGACAGAATTTTTTGATTATGATACCAAGGACAGGACGAACTAGTCGTGCACCTGGTTGTAAGCGACACGCTTGCAACCACTCCATACACCATAACAGTTGCAGTGCTACTCAGTGCTTTAAATCACAAAGATCACAAAAAAGAGCACCGTCACTGCGCCTGTCAACCTGAGATATAAGTTGACAAGTCCCATGTGCATGTAATTTCACCCTTACCCTTCAAAACCGGAATGCAGTAATGCTCACGTAACAGCTTGGCAACAAAAATAGGTACGGTACTTCCCTGGACGATTTCTTTCACCAGTAGCTTTACTGCTAGCAAATGATTATATATGTATGTATCTTTAAATATTTCCAATAAATTAAAACTTTTATGAAAATTAGTCATTGTATGAAAATCAGTCTGAAACGACATGATCATAATTACAAATATTTTGTTTCCAAATGTATTCAATTCGAAACTTGCGCTAAAAAAAACTCAACGAAAACATTCAAAGTGACAAAGACATCAAAATTTTTTCCCCATAACGACGAGAAAATCTGCTTATTCCGTATTGAATCACGTGCAGTTTAAAAACTTTTACTGTCTCCTCCCTGACTGACAAATTACCCTCCGACCTTTCGATTCGACGCACTGACGTACCAATTTTACCGTCCCATCTCCTAGCAATTTATTAAGAAGCTCCGAAAATTTCCATAAGGGCTTGAAAAAAAAAACAATTTCGCAAGGAAATTTTAAAACTTTTACAGGTTTCGCACGTGCTGGTGGAGGGTAAAAAGTTTCAGTAAAGGCTGTATAATTTCTGTATTGCTATAAATACAATGTGATTCTAAAAAGATATATTCAAGGTGATTCTAAAAGATATATTCAACATCATTTCGCCTTGAAAAGGCGAGATGATGAGTGAAGAGGCAATGTATAGGTGTGCTTGCTCTATCGTCGATCTAAGCGTTGCACGCATGCCAACTGCACGAATAGTAATGCGTACATGAGCTCAGTCCGCCATTATCGCTTTGTACGTTATGGTTGTCATTTCTTTAGCGCAAATTGTCTAAATTTGTAGAGAAAGGTGTTATTATAATCGTTTGCAGTGCAACAATGATAGCCGCACCAAAAATGTTACCCGTGGTATTTCATATCATCGGTGGAAATATTATTTTAATAAATTTTCCATTTTCTGTTTATTGAATTGATGTTTTGTACTGTACCAGGCTAAAGTAAACATTATCTTGATGCAATATGGTCGAGTTTTATCTTTTAGAGAACCATTAAAACGTCTCGAATTTTTGACGCTACAAAAGTAGAGCAAGAAAAATGCTTCAAGAGTGTTTTGTTAATTTTGAACTGAATTCATTGAAATAAAGTTCATAATGCAATGAAATAAGACATCTGTTGTCGAGAAGATACTACTTTCTATCCATTCAGATGTTAGTCGTCGTGGTTCAATAGAGCTTCAGCGATTTTTAGTTTACTAATTGTGACTGCAAAAATGGCGGGCGCGTGTAGCGAAAATTAGTAGTGGCGCAGCTGCAGCGCAACAGTAGCGTCACTGTAACGCTTCTACAAGCGTCTAAATGAACGCACCTTTAACATTCATAAATGTACGTATAAGAAAAAACGTTCTGAGCTAGCAACTTCATTTTTTTTTTCAATTCGAAATAAATATGTGAGTTGCTCGGTAACAAAACAGATAAGTGAAGAAAAATTAACATTATTAAAAAGTGACATAAAACCAAGAAGGTAGATACTGGTCTGATAAAATACAATTGAAGTTCGAGCTAAGTCACCAATTTGCGGAGAAGATAATATTGGTTTCCATACCATTTACTTCTAATAATTGGAAATTCACGAATTTCCAGCATTATAAATGCCTGAAAGAAAGGAAAATGTAGGCGTTGAGAAAAATCATGGCCCGCGAATACAAATCACGTTTTTGCCGTCTTCCGAATCAAAATAGTCACCGTTTTTTGTGTTTCAATGATTTATATACGAACCTTCGCTTCTTTGCATTTCCTTTATTCGGACTATCTCCACGCCTGCCCTTTTAGGAGATTTAAGGGTGTTGGCACACGTACCAGGTACTACTTAAAACGCCACGAAATGCGGTTCGAATATTTTTGTAGGGAACTTATTTCCATTTTTTTTTTATAATACCGAGTGACAGGAGGAACAAGTCGTGCGCCTGATGGTAAGCTAGACGCCTGTCCATAACAGTTGCAGTCCCACTCAGAACTTCAAATCGCAATGATCTGAGGGGCACTACCACTGCGCCCGTCATGCTGAGACATAAGTTGACAAGTCCCATGTGCCTGTAATTTCACCCGCACCCTTTACCCTTCCAAACCGGAACACAGCAACTTTACGTAAAAGTAGTAGTCTCTTTACTTTTAAGTATTGCATGAATCTATGTCATTTACGATAAAACAGTCCTAGGTGTTTCCGGCGTGTTATTGACTGTATATAAAACATCTTAAAACATATATTATGAACCTGATTTTCCATTTTTTTTTCGATTTAATTCGTCGTATAAAAATTTTGCTATGTTGGGAAAACAACAATGTTTTATCGCAATTTGTTTCCAGTACCGTAATTAGTATTTTCGTAGCGTTCTGGCTAAGCTAGAACATCTCCCTTGGGTTTTGCTTTACACGTAAGCAATAAAATACCTGTACCTGAACAAGAAATCCAGTCTAACGACTAATTAAGTACAGACCAACTTACAAGGATATCTACTATTGAACTAAAACTATGTTGAATGTAAATCACTGAGATATTCGACCATCTTGACAATAATAATTTTAACTGTAGTAAATAGAGTTAAATTTGAATTTCAAATTCCATTTCCATTGGGTACTATTCATGTCCTTTGTACGTCTAGCGCAACCTGGACAACTATCGACGAGTACGTTACGCCGATTGGATAATCCACCAATGTATCACGATGACAACTGTGTCCCATAATTCGGCATATAGCAGCAGTAGAGCTCATGAGAAAGAGTTCTTCCAGGTAGGTACTGCCACGTTATCTATTTCTGCAGTTTTGAAGGGTAAGTTTTCTGGTGAAATTACAGGCACATGGGACTTTTCAACTTATGCCTCAGGGTGATGGGCGCAGTGGTAGTGTTCCTCAGATCTTTGCGATTTAAAGCTTTGAATGTTACTGCACTGCAACAGTTATGTACAGACGTGTCGTTTACTCTAAGACACACGGCTTGTTCGTTCCATCATTTAATATCATAAAAAAGCATGGCTAGTCTTAGTGACGCGGCTAGCGGCATAAGCGATAATAATAGCGAAAGAAGACCTTTCATTTTTTAATGAAAATGTAAGCAAAACCACAAAGGTAATAAAAAAAAACTATATTCCTCGTGTGTATTCTGCCGAGTAACTCACAGTCTTACTCCCTTACCCGGGCTATATTTCTTGATCCCTGTTCGCGGCACAGAAGTGGGCGCGTTAATCTTTTTACGTCGACTGCATTATTTCGGCTCCCTTTACTATCGTTGTTTAACCGTACTTTGCGAGGTGAGAGGTATTTCAATTTTCTTTGTTTTATCAGATTGCTTTGTATGGAAGGACTTTAAATAATCCCTTTCTATAACTAAACGTATCTTCTTAGTGAAGTATATTGTTATACTTTCCTTCAGTAAAGCATATATAGGTCTTGTCTAACCATATTTTTTTTGCTTCAAACTGTCACTACTAATATTTAATAATCACGTAGGCCATTAATTCGTGTGTGACTATGCTTTGTGAAATAAGAACCTTTTGAAATTTTACAAAAAGATACAAAAACATGAGGTTATAATTATCGATATAACAACAAAAATGATATATTTTCACACAGTATAATGATGATTAACTTTTAGACAATTTTTCATAAAGACAGTGTTTTAAGTTCAAAACACTTTTAAATAAAAACATAAACCCAGAAAGTCGAACGAAGTCGCACGAATTTGGAGATATGTGTATCGACTCATCCGAAGAACAGAGACCGATGTGATTATATAGCGAAAAGAGAATAAAAAGTAAAGTAAAGGTGTTTTAAGAATTTATATATCTTATTTCGTTTCGGAAATATAAAATCGAACAACGGTCGATCTGACATCCATAGCGAAGAAGAACGAACGATATGTACTATGTCTTGAGAACAAGTAGTCTTGCACATAGATTTTTGTTCTATGGATGAGTCGATATGTGGTCCCGCGTTAGCAACCTGAAGTCTTATGATTTGATGACTCTATACCCGATATGTAAAAGATACTCTTTGAGAACCAGTGTACTGTAGTGTGCAATAAGCTCTTAAGAGAGTAATCTTCACTACAACAGAACATCGAACGAACTTGCGTACAAGCAAGTTTGCTCTCACCGATTGTGCACTAGCTCGTGCTATAAACCCTTATAGTCTTTGAGGTCCTCGGCAACATCATGTCCTAAGTATTATTATTATTTTATAAAATATAAGTGCGCATTTGACCTCCATCTCACCGATCTCACTTGATGGAAAGTGACGATGAGGTCGACGATGGAGCATGCACACCTAAATAATGCCTATTCTCGCCTTGAAAAGACCCAAGTTATAACGTTCAGGGAACAAGTTTGCAGGCAGGGAATTCCACTCCATAGCCGTTCGCCATATAAATGTGGAAGCGTAACGCTTCGTGCGAATCTTTGGAATATCCACAACATAGGGGTGGAACCCAAGCCTACGCCTAGTCCCCTGGTGATGAAAAGGGGAAGGCGGAATTAAATCGTGTAATTCCACCGCGCACTCTCTGTGATATATCCTGTAAAACACCGATAAGCAGGCAACTTTACGACGGTGTTCAAAGCTCTGCAGCTTCGCCTCTACTAATTCCGAGTCACCTATAAGCCTCTTGTCTCGGGTGTCAATTGAATCCAAAGTGGTCAGTTGATATGTAACAGAGCCATTCCAAAGGTGGCAGCAGTACTTCATGCATGATCAGACTTGTGCTTGGTACAGCTGAAGCAACTGTCCCGGTGTAAAGTAACATCTCACCCTGGAAAGGATCCCAAGCTTCCTTGCTACATTTTTGGCCATGGATTCAATGTATCTGCCGAACTTCAAATTGGACGACAGGTCCATTCCAAGCAGCTAGAGGCAGTGTGCTATCGGTATGGATATACCACGAAAAGTCGGAGTCAGCTCAAAGGGACCCCGTTTTGTGGAGAATAGACACGCCTGCGTTTTGGTAGCGTTAAATTTGACAAAATTGCCATTGCCCCAATCGGAGACTGCCTGGAGTGTCAAATCTAAACGGCTAACCATGGACTCTCGACAAAACTGGATTTCCTCTCCACTGACTCTTGCATTGATCCTGTATCTATCTGCAACTGTGCTGTCATCAGCATACGCAAAGGTACCTGGAATTAACAAATCGTTGATATGCAGCAGAAAAAGAGTTATAGACAGTACAGAACCCTGAGGAACTCCGGCATTTATCGCCATATGTTCGGAAGAGTAGCCTTCTAAGACCACTCGAATCAAACGTTCGCTTAAGAAATCCGAGATCCAATTGCAAAGATCAGTGGCAAGCCCATAAGAGGGAAGCTTACTTAAAAGGCTTGCGTGCCAGACCCTGTCAAAGGCTCTAGAAATGTCCAAAGACACTGCAAGTACTTTGCCTTGCTTTTCTATAGCCTCGCTACATATGTGACAGGCATACACAAGAAGATCCCCAGTAGATCGCCCTCGTCGGAATCCGTGCTGGCAATCACTGAGGAGGTTGTTGTCTTCAAGGTACGCCTAGAGACGGTTATTAAGTACACGTTCCATAGTCTTGCAGAGTATGGAAGTGACTGAGATTGGTCTATAGTTGACAGGATCAGCTCTACTTTCCTTTTTTGGCATAGATTGCACGTTTCCAAGCTTCCACGAGCTGGGAACTACACCAGTCTCAAATGAGAGGCGGTACAGGCGTGTGAGAACGGGGAGGCAACTCAGGCGCATAGTTACGCAGGACTATTGCTGGAATTCCATCTTGCCCGCTAGCTTTATACACGTCCAGATTTCGCAGAGTTCTAAGTACCTTTTTTTGGCGTATGCGAACTGGCGCCATAGTGCAGCCAGTCTGAGGTAAAGTAGGCAGTACGTTCCCTGCGGCATCCAGACGCGAATTCACTGCAAAGAGTGGGGCAAAGAGATTCGCCTTCTCTTTCGCAGTATGAGCCAGCAAGCCATCCGGCCTCAGCAGTGGTGGCAAAGATGGGCGACAAAAGTTAGATTTGACCGCCTTGGCCTGGGACCAAAAGGATTTGCTGCCTGCTGGAAAAGAGGCAAGCTTGGCGTACATGTTCGAACTTGGCCCTACGTAACACGCTTTTGCATTTCTTGGCAGCCCGGCAGGAAGGGAGTTGAACGAGGCACTGCGTCGTGTTCAACCAAGCAGCAAAGCTCACACTACCACACGAGGGTACAATCAGTTTGGAGAAGATTTTTACTACTTAAATAAAGGATAACATATCCACTTTATTTTAAATTCATATGAGCATTCTGTAACCGTCATCTGGTAAATTAATATTTTTTCAATAACTACATACATGCAGAGCTTTAACTGAGGAAGATTTAGAAAGTTAAATGTGACTTGCGACTTCTCATTTACTTATGTAATTGAAATGTGAGGTTAAAACGAAATGACGTATATGCAATTACGCCTTTTTACCAATTTTTTTTTATAAATTCGTCCATTTATCTTAGTTTGACCATAAAAGTGTGGGTACTTACGCCCTTTTCTCTTACGGTAATTTTATACCTAATCCACTTAAGGTAACAAATTAAAATAGGGCCAGATTCGTCATTTTTTACTGATCACGGCAGTACATGTAAAAAAGTGTCACACCGTTCAGCAGAGCGGTACTTGAACTATTACGAATAGGTGTGTTGCTTATAACCACGGACACGACTTATTCGTCCCATCATTTTGTATCATAAAAAATACACAGACAAGTAAGAGAAAAACTCAGTTGAATTGAGAGCCTCTTCCTTTGAAAATATGGATGCTGGTGAAATTATAGACACACGGGACTTGTCAACTTTATGTCTTAGACTGACGGGCGCAATAGCAATGCACCTTATATGTTTTCAATTTAAAGCTCTGAGTGGCATTGCAATTGTTAAGGATAGACATGCCGCTTGCCACCAAGTGCACGGCTTGTTAGGTCTGTCACGTTACTTGATGTCATAAAATGATTATATCGCTTGTACGTAATTTTAATTCTATTTGTTTATATATCGAGTGGCTTTTATAATGAATATACGTCCACTTTAAAGCTAAGTAAAGGTAGAAATTCAAAGTTCTACCACTTTTGGTCTTTCTCGCCTAAATAGTATTCCCAGTTTTTAATCCAGGTGGAGTGCAAGGCATCTGTATGCGACCCACGGTCCTCGCGGCGATGATTACACTTCGTCCGCTTCTTTATGGTAATGTCACTGTTGGAAATTTACTTACATTGATTTTTCTGTAATGTTTAAGGTGTGAATACGGATTGTTGAGATAGCGAATTTTGTTCGGTGGCTCTCAAATATATTTAAATTTAATTTATGTTTGCTATACGCGCCATCTCACGTTTAATTAAAAAAAACCGTTCGTGGCATTACATATATTTGCCAAGTTTTTTTTTTTATCGGGTACCGCAAAGTACGCGAAACCAGATTCATTCCCCAGTTCGCCACCCATAGAGGTGGAATATTTTGTTCAAATTTAAATGAAACTAATACTGAGGTGCCCTTTTTTCAACAAAAAGTCATCAAATTCGGTTCACAAATGACAAAGTAATCGTGTAATCTACATACAAAAAAAATACCCATTCGTAGAACAAAGGTATATGTACAAGACTTCTTGTTCTCAGGACCACAGTACATTTCGTTCGTTCTTCGTCGCTGTGGATGTCAGATCGACTGTTGTTCGATTGTATATTTCCGAAACGAAATAAGATATATAAATTATCAGAACACCTTTACTTAGGTCTTAGTTTGAATAACGAAATTATTCTCGTAACGTACTTATCCTCTTCTCGGTATATAATCACATCGGACTCTGTTCTTCGGATGAGTCGACACAGTCGAATTGAGAACCTCCTCATCTTACTGCTAAACTGTTATATTTTCTTATATTGTTATATTATTGTTATTATTATCTTTTGAAGTATGTTGAAAATATGAAACTTATTGAGTGCTTAGGTTTTCGCAAGGTTCTCAATTCGACAGCTTTTTTTCTGTGTACGTTACGTAACCACTCCGACATTTGTGGACCGATTTCGATGATTCTTTTTTTGTTGGAAAGAGGGTACCTTAGCAGTGGTCCCGTTCAAATTTGAAGAAATTATTCCACCTCTGAGGGTGGCAAATTAGGGAGTTAATCGGGTTTACTGGATTTTATTGGCAGATAGACGTTTTTCCGCAAACTTTTGAGGTTAGTTTTTTTTTATAAAAAGGTATTTCGGATTCAGTGACCATGGGATCTATAGTTGACGCAAAACGTTGATTTGTTTTGTATTTGTTCCAATATAAAACTTGTATATTTAAAGCGAAAGTGTGCTGCTGTTTCTTATATTTGCTAAGTCACTCATTTACTCACATTGAAAACAATGAAATTAGTCTACAATATTCAATTTCGAAATAAGGTAATACAAGTTTATTATAAGGTGTTCGCGTTTCTGCTCAGCGAATCTATATAGTTGCGAGTCTTCTAGCCCCTCTACCCCTCTCTGTCTTTCAAAGACTTTGTCACCGGCACGTGACACGATCGTGAACTCCCAACTTTTTTTATTATTACCGTCACTCGCCTTTATTGGACGCGGGAGTGGTTCTCTTTGGAATTTTCGCGAAAAAAGTTCTTTTTGCACTCCACCCCGCCACATTCTCGTTCGATATTTTGACAATTTTGAATAAATGATATTGCGAAATAGGAAAATGATGAAAAAGTTTGGCAGAGAATGAAACTTTTTATTGTTTACGGTGGGTCTTATTTTCTTGTAAATAAGGTGCTTTTGGTAATGTTACGTTTTAATTTTAGAAAGTTCAATGTTGAAAATTTTTAAACAAGAATGTTGCCAATTTTCGTCGTAGCGTTAGAACAAAAAACGATAGAACATTGAACATATTTTAGGAATTTAAAGGAAATGTATAAGTCTATGGTTTAACTAAATTAAAGTTGATCGAAGCATTATAATTTGTTGGCATTAGTAACACTGTATCGTAACTTAAATATCATTCGGTTTTATGACGTACGTATAAAAATAATAAGGATATCTGTGTCTGTTTTGATCGTAATATTGTTTCATAAAATTAAATAGATTTATTGGTTTATGTTTAGGTCATGTATTTCTGGCAGGTTTTTGAAGCAAATCTAGCGTTCATTGAACGGGCTCGATTGATTAGAGTTATATGTACAAAAACGATATATTGCCATATTTAAAAACAAATATATGCCAAATTCATCGGTTTTCGTGCCGATGCTCCTTTAATGTAGTGTAGCTATATAAAATTGAATTAATTAATTATACAATTTAATTGCCTAAATCCTCTACTACTCTACTAATAAAGTGACCAAAAACTAATGGAACCCCTATAATTCCTTTTAACACAAAGGGATCCAAAAACAATTGAACAAACATATTTGTATTGCATGTATTGCTACGCACCCGAAATGTTACCTGGTGTTAGCGAGCTTCGGAACTAACCCTCCAATAAATATGGTTTAATTGGAAACGTCGGTCAGTGTAAAGCTCTGGGATTGTATTACTGACGTGGCATGGTACGATCTCGATTACGGGCACCTGAGGGGCTGGCCGTATAACTTTAAACCCACTCTGGAAGTTGAGACTGAAATGTCAAAGCCGAATCCCATATATTATCGAAATCCGTTCTCTTGGTTTTAAGTTCTGAATGGATTTGAGAAATACATAGGATTTGACATTTCTGCCTGAACTTCAGATTGGTTTAAGATCCGCGGTTAGGGAGCCGATTAGTTTCAACATTGGTAACAACGCAAACATTTCAGGTTAGACTTCTACGATCCAGCAAATTACAATGGGATGGGAAAAGCGTAAAACGCCCAACGTATCTCCATTAAAATGTACCAAATTACATGCGTCAGGTCCAAGCAAGCATGCATTTAGTTTTGTATGAAAAACGTATTTTTCTAGGTACCCTTTAGTCATTTAGAATATAATGTACTCTGGGCGTTTACGTGTCTATGGGAACAATGTAGTCTGGGTCTGAATAATTTCACATATTATATACAAACGGTAGCACATTAACTTACACATTAAGGGATTCGTTGCACTTAAGGTGGTGTGGTTGATGTACTGTTGAATGTCCATTTTGATGTACACTGGGTCTTGGAAGAATAAGGAGAAACAGCTAAAGATGTCTTTTAGTGACACAAATACAGTCATGAAATCCTCGATCTTAAAAATGGATGCGGTTCTTCTCTTTCTACTATTGTTAGTTAATATCCTAAAATTAGCAGTCAAACTTATTTATCTTATAAAAATAAATGTGAAGTATATTAAAAAGATTTTTCTAAAGATATACGAAATTTATCGTTTATCTGCTTGAATTAGAACAATATCGTAAGAACTTTTTGTTCGTACAGACATGCCTATTTAATTCTTTTCACAAAAGAACTTCAAGTCGCAGTGTGTTAGACGTGGATTTAGCGAAGGTTTGCCATTCCTTCGTTGTCAAATACCGATATCCCCATGTAGGGGATATAGAGTAATATCTATTACAAGACTTATTATCGTTAGTACAGTTAGACTGGAAAATCCGGTTATAAACAACAAATATAATAGTCGAAATCTACTACAAAGTTAACGCGAATAAATGTTAATAATAAATAATTTGAAATGAAATGAATTCAGCATATATATTAAAAGTAAGTCACAGGAACATTGATTTTAAACTTTATTTACAAATTAATCCGCGGTCTCTGCCTACCCCTCCTTTGGGACAAAGGCGTGAGCTTGTATGTATATATTAATAACACTATGTAATAAACTTTCAAAAAGGTTGTGTTTCTGGTTTGACAGTACAGGTTTCCGTTAAATGGAGCAGCAAATACCTATGTAGAAAATAGTAGCTTTAGCTCTTAAACACTACGTTTGTGGCAATCACAGTGGCACTTACATAACTGCCTATTTACATAGCTAAATAGTGGTATTTCCTAAATCTACACAGTTTTAGGTTCATTGACATCAATTTGTAGAATATTGTTTGAAATCATCGAGTATATAATCAGAAATAGACAGTGATACATCACTTACAAATATCAACTCTCATTTGCACTGAAATATAGACAACGCCTACAACTGACCTGTGTGTATGTCTCCGTATATTCCAAAAATATTCTGTATTTATTGTAATAAAGATAATATCTCTAACAATAGCATGTACAATGGGGGGTTGTTCGTTCCATTCGGTAGTGTGGGGAAAAACAGCAAAACATCTAACTACAAAACAAGCGCAATCAAATTTCATTGGTAATTAAATATTAAATATGTAATTTTGCAATTTTCCTCCATTATAGCAAAACTCTAGTTAACTGGTCGATTTGAAGTGAAACAATTGACGACACCCAATGAGGACACCCGTCGATTGTTACGAATTCGGGCTGGCCAATCGGGGCGCACTTGTCACAACAAATTAATGACATTTCGTCTCTTTTTCTGGTTATAAATACTCGACAGTTGAAATGTATTATAGATTTAAATACAATGTTTTCCTTTTTGTCTAAAGAGTAAACTGAAAATTTCTATTACGTTTTCCGTATGGTCGGCAAATTTGAACTTTTCATCGCCTTGACGACGAGTATTTGCAGGGAAATAAAGTTGTTTCATGTATTTATTATAGGTAGAACCAATTAGAAAATGACATTAATAAACTCATGTTATACGGGTAAGCGTAAAACATATGATAAAACGAAACATTAATGATTTAATTATATTAAATTAAATATAATGAATAAGTTGGAAGAAAATCGTATTTTTTTAATTTTAGAAGCCATTTGCTTTGCAAGATTGCAATGTCTTCATGAATATCACGCAAACTGTACATCGTCCAATAAATGTGACCCTTTTGGCATTGTAACGGTAACCTTAGAGATTATTAACTTGTGCTCTCCAAATAGATTGTCTTCCTTTCCGACATATCTTTCCGGTTCTTTTGATTCCCAAGCGAGGTATTAATTTCCTATACTTATGTGATTTGGGAAAAATTAACTTCAAGTGTTTTGTTTTTGTTTCGGATAGTTTTTATAGGCAGTAAAATGTATTTGCTGTTGATGTTTTTCTTAACAAGAGACATTCTTATATTATTTTAACATGGGTTGGATACCCCGAAAGGGCTTACAATGCTCTGCGTATCCAATACAACAACGCCTTCAGGGTATTGTTGCGGCTATCGCGTTCTGTAGTGCTTCGAGCATGTTCGCTGAGACACAAACAAACAGTTTCAAAACTTGCTTATAGACAGAATGCGGGGCAGCAGTAACAGCATCTTAAAGATGATATCCATGAAATTTGATTGTCCTTCAATGTAAAAACTCACTTAAAGGACAAAATCATTGTTAATTAAGTACTGTAGACTAGGCTCTACTAGAATTGCTGGCTGAATATAGGTAGTCATTATAGTTTTATATTTAGAATGTTAAGAAAACAGAAGATCTTGACATATTAGATTATTGATTGTAACCTGAAAGTATAAAATATGTAAAAATGGTGAAATAAACCAGAGTTCTTAAGATGATCCCGGTTTACATTCTTAGAAGTACCTCTCGCTATGCAATCTGAGTTACCCCTCATTACAGTACTAACATAGGCTTAGATCTATTAACACAATTATGGACCTATGTAAGGTGTCTGAATTATAAATTAATAAATGAAAAAGAATGGAATTATAAATAATAAATGAAAAAAAATGGATTTATAAATAAATAAATGAAAAATAATGGAATCATAAATAAATAAATGAAAAATAATGTGTGTACAATCAACGTCAGGCAAGGTTTTACTAGGAGCAATAGCGCACTATTGTATTGTAAGTGGTATTTTTATGATACCAAGTGAAGGGACAAACAAGTCGGTAGCCTAACACAAACTCGAAATTTTTAGTCCGAAATAACGTTTGTTCGAATTTTCATTAAACGGAAAACCGAATTATAATGAAACAGTGAACTGCACAGGTCACCCTGAGACATTAGTTGACAAGTTCCATGTAATTTGAACAGCGCTCTTACTGTTCAAAACTAGAACGTAGTAATGTTCACATTACTGCTTGGCGGTAGAAATAGGTAACGTGGCAGCACTTCTCTAGATGAACTCAACATGGCCAATATTTGATTTGGTATTTAATTTTCAAATGTTTTTCATTTACAATTTGATACTATATATTTTTAGCTAACACAGTACAACATATCGCACTGTTAATATATTAGTATATTAACTCAAAAAGTGTATTTTCAGAATCGATGAAAAACGAATTATTCACTTCCTGTGAAAGATCATTAAAATTTATGCATAAGTTAAGGTTTATTACACATATCTAAACAATTTCGCACTTGCGCAATTACATTTAAGTATAAAAAGGAAAAAATAATGTAATATTTTTGAATAAAGACTGTTTAGGCCAGTAATAGCGCGCATACATTGTGTCGTTTTGAGTTAAGTAGATATCTTTTATTTGTTTTTTAACAAAATTGTAACGACGGTTTTATTGACGTATAAAGAATCAGATTTTACGTTCAGTAGTGATAGAATCTTGAGTTTCACATATTTTCAGTTACGACACTATTGTAATAGCAGTGCGATATTACTACCATTTACAACACGACGATTGCAATTAGTATCAGGAATTAATAGATGATTATTACTGGTTTACAAGTTTCTTACCACAGTACTTGTTATGGCTTTCTCGATATTTCCGAAAGGTTTTGGTCCATTCAAGTAATCCAAATAAATCCAAACAAGTAAATCCAAAATAATCAAACGTGAGGTGCACGAAAGGAGCCTCTCTGGACGACGTACCATTATTGTTCTGTACGACTGGTACTCCCTGGGTAACAATCAGCAAGTACCTTACACCGATTGGAAAATCATGGCAAGCATTATGTTGTTATACCATTGATACGATAAGAGATCCAAACTTAAAAAAAAACGACAAATTTATTGTAGTTCACAAAGCAGTATCAAATAGTAAGAGTGGTTACACACGGCGACCTTCAACAGCGACGCAAACGCGATGCAAGCGAGCAACTGCATCTATACAAACGCGCGATTGCATCGCTACACTTGTGATTTACAGGCGATTCCATTGATGCAATTGCGAGCTTGTACCAAAATCAAAGTTTTCAAATAATTGTTTACTCGTCTTCGTATTCAAAAATACCGCCTTGTAGAAATAGTAATAATATTATTTAGCCGAAATCTAACACGAACCCTAATATCTTTATACAAAGCTGTCTCACGTCTATCTACAAAATAATAAACGTCAAAATATCCAATACCGTTCACGTCCAAACGTCAGTTTTTCACCTCAGAGCGTAGACTATGGAAACTAAAGGACATGTTATGTTGACATATATAAATCAGACGTTATATGTATATGATGCATTTCGATAATCAAAACATATTATTTTATTATTATTATTTTTAATATTTCAAGTTTACCTACAAATCAAAAAGAAAAAAAAAGAATGGTTGGAAATCAGGAGTGCTGAATATAAACATTGAATCAAAGACCATCTTCATTTATTCGCTTCATTTTCAAGAGTCAAATTTTAACATAATTTTGAGTGTAACTAGATTACATGATAATGCAAGTCCATTATTAAGTTTATTGGTAAATAATTTTATATTTAATTTAGAATAAACAAGACTCATTTATTACACTTTCTCAGGACCTGAAAACAAAATTCCACTCGTTTCTGATTTTTTCCCACTGACAACTCTAAAAATTCTTACTTTATAAAGCCAGCAATACAATGACCATGTTAGTCCAACGTTTGCCGAGTGAAGGCCAGTACCAACGCATAGACAGCCTATTTACCTTGCCTTGCCATCGTTCGGTGTCACTCGCCTAGCTGACCGAGTGAAGGCGAGCGCTAACGTGTATAGAGCTCGTTTGACGTGGCTTGTCACAACTAGCAGTTGCTTGTGACTACTTGTCTCGCTTCGGAGAAGTGTCGATTTTTCTGCACAAATCAAAGGGCTCGGCCAATAGTAGTCAATTGACATTGTATAATTAGACATTTGTGTACTATTTAATATATGCGAAACATGTTTATACTAACACTGTCTCTTGTTACATCTCCTGTTATGCCATGTTTTAAGCAAATAAGCGTATTATTATAATTTTATTTTTGATAATATTACTAATTTCATCTATTTCCAAAATTAAATGGAAGCATTAAATATTCACTTAAATCAGTCACTGATATTAATTCTATACCAATGCATAAATACAAAAAGCTTACACTATTTGGAAACTGTTTAAAAATTTCTCTATGAAAATATGAATCTTGAGGTTGGAAATGTATAGGAGATCTCTAGATTTATATCTCAAAGTTTTCTCTTTTTTTATATACTCTCGAATTATATTTTTTCTGTGCAAATTCACTTTTCGTAATATTTGAGTATTTGTAAACGCAAAACAATAAATTCAAAATGTCATGTGACTTTCCCGGATATTCCCATGTAACCTAAAATATTCTCAAATGGAATATTGATCTACTTTAATTAAATGTTTGCATGTCGATAATGGCTTATCGATAGATTAAGGTACGACACTAAAGAAATCCGCCATTTGTTCGTTCAATTTTTGTTTAGGTATGCGCGTTCATTCCTTATTTATGGCAGCTCCTTTCTTTTATTTTTTTCTATCCTCTAAGCCTGAGAGAATAAAGATCATGTATGACAGGAAATGATACATTTTTCCGGATTTAAATCGCCTATATTTGTTTTTTTCAAACAAACCGACGCCGTTTCGGGCCCTTTACAGGTCCCATGGTCACGGTTGACTGAGGTGGTACAGTCATAAGAACTCGATATGCAATCATGTATGATGTCAAATTTATACATCTTACAAAGAAAGAAGCCAAAGTTTCGGAGCCTCTACTGGGCTCCATGTTTAGTAGCAGTAGCGTTCCTTGCGAACGCGTTCGCTAAGGGAAGTTTTCCCACCTTAGTTACTCGTATTTCTGCCGCCAAGCAGTAATGCTACTTGTTAAGATATTATGTTACCCTATAAGATTCATCTGTATAATTGACCCTTTCCATTGGCATCTTATAAATACACTTTTTTTTTGACATTTGACATTTGGTCGGTTCAATACTTTAAGCAATATTCTTGCTATTAAAGTGCTTTTCTTCTGTGTATCACAGCCGTGGCCCTGTATATACGTATACATACGTATGTATACACATATAATGGACAAAAGCAAATAGAGAAAATACACAAACGATTATGTAATAACTTTTCTTTTTTTTTTCGTCATTTTAAAAATGTTTCGCAGCACAGAATATACAATTATTACTATTTTGCTAGATTTGGCTTCTGTGGTTTTTCGCCATTATTACAATCTATCCTTGGCAATCGTGGCAAGTCGTCGTTTAAAATTTCCAATGTATTGATTTCTGGCCCCCTAAGTTAACGCGAGGGGTCTGCCGGTTCGAGAGGGTAGTCTGCCCACTATCTCTCTACCTGCTTTTTTGTATTGCAAGCGAATGGAGGAATAACCAAACGGTACAAGGGCATCATCCCTAGTGATTATATCGACGTAAATAGAATAACATGCATAAACATATTTTTTTTAAATTGAGACATTTCTAAAATTATAATTCAAATGTTCTTTTTATGATTAGGAAAAAGCAGTGATCGTAAACAAATTTTTTACACATAGGAAATGAAACTATTTTTCCGGATTTATATCGCGTATATTTGTTTTTTCAAACAAACAGACGTTTCGGGCCCTTTACAGGTCCCATGGTCACGGTTGACCAGTCACAGTCAAGGTAAATCCTAAGTGTTACTATTGTGAAAACCTAAGAACTCGATAAATTTCTTACAGTAAAGGAAAACTTTGTGAGAATTGATGACAAACGACATATTTTACAAAAGATACGATAATTATGTTACCTATATAAAAACTTGTCTAGCAACTCTGTTTTTTTTAAATTTTTTATACTTAGTGCAAGTTTTTGAAATATAATAAAGATAAAAATTTTCATTTAATTAATAATAGTGGGTAAGTATTACAAGTGAAAAAAACGTAGTAACTGCATAAATGTAGTAAATATATTTAAGACTTTTGTTTCACGGTTTTATTGAAGTGCTTGCTTACAAAATGACTGAATAAAATGGTGCCCGATAAAAGTCCCAAAACTTCCTTGTGTCCAATGCTAAAAAAACGAAGTGATGAAGAAAATTATATGTGAACATATTCCAAATTTAAATTAAAAACAATTTTTAAAATTTTTCGTTTCGTTTCGTTCACAGCAGCAACTGTCGCCAAGCAGTAAAGTCAGCAGTAACGCTGACATTACTGCTTGGCGGCAGAAATAGGTAAGGTGGCAGTACTAACCTGGACGAACTCTTTCACAAGGAGCTCTACTGCTACTAAATATCTATATAGCCAGTAATGGTTAACAACACACAAGAACGGAGCAAAAAACGATCATCAAAATACACGGTCAAAAGCATGTCAAACTTGCCAATTAAGACGAAAATTCAACTCTAAGCGGCTTATGATAAGAACGGTCCGGAACGAAGTTCAAATTTTAGAATATTCTAGAACAATATAACACAGAAGACACAAATTACAACACCTCCTGTAGATATTTTTATGTATTCATGTATAAAAATCCTATTATCCAATTAAAAAGACCACACCCTAAGGTACGTACAACCTTTTAAATCTAAACGCAGAGTTCTCCACAAAATTTGCCATATCGCACTTTTCGCATATCTTCCTCCATTATCGCAAAGTGTTCGGTGGTATCATAAAAACTATACGCACGAATGGCAACTCCATGAACCAAAAGCGAACAAGTCGAGCGTAAAATTGATTCAAAAATACCCCGTCAAATTGAATAGTCGGGTGTGTCGCTCCCCTTACCCGAGTCAGTTTCTGTTCTTCGTTTTGTAACAGATACTTAAACTAACTTGTGTGTATACATACATTATTTTAGTAAATAAATATAAATTATTTGGCTTTATAAATATATAGATATATAAAAGAAGTGCGCATTTAACCGCCATTTCACTTGATGTAAAGTGACGATGAAGTCGAGGACGTATCATGCACACCTAAATAATGCCTATTCACTCTCGCCTTGAAAAGGTTCAACTTACAGCGCAGCGTTCGGTGACAATATGTCAGAAACATATCTGTATAGGTTAATTGCACGCACATTGTTTTGTTTGTTAATTGTGTAGAAGCGAAATTAATAAATTCATTAGATAAATAAAACAGTTAATTAATTTAAGACGTGCATCGCGCTTGCGTCGCTGCATAAAGTAACCGCTCTCAGATCCGTAAAAAATAGTTCCATTTCCAATGTGTAACAGTCGCGAAAATAAAAGAATGCTTACCTTTAAGCAAAATTAGCTAATTATCTTAAGCATTTAAGGTAGTTTGCCCTCATGTTCCATTGATATTTACCACCCCGTATAAGACTCAAAACATCTGTGAGTTTTATAAATGATAAATTATCTAATAGTTTTAGAAGTTGCATGCGAACCTATAACGTCATCGTCATGTTGTGATTCAGGCGCAGAATGTTCAGCTCGCAAAATGTTCTTTACCACCTATAAACCATTATTCGTCGAACTGCTGGATAAAGCTCTTCATTAAGGAAACGTTAGGCCTCAGTTATGTGGGTTGGTCAGTTCTCACATTTTTCAGAGATTGTAAACCTTCATCGCGATGTTTTCCTTTTTCATTCGTAAGGCAGATTCCTCTGAGAAGAATAAGTAAGAAACTCTGGGGGGTGCTCTTACCGGAGTTTGTACTGTCATGCAGGCCTCGCGTAATTAAATACAAAGCTCTGTTCACATTAATTTTACTGTAGAAGTAAAGAAAGAGTACAGAAAGGGAAAGGAACAGATAAGGTAAAAGCGTAAAGGATGTAACAAATGATATAAAACAATCTCTACTTATTTATAATTATATACAGCTTATGGTAAAAAGGAACTTACCCCAAAAGGGCCTGTAAATTACTAGAAATAATATGCTTTATAAGCAGTTCGGTTAAATGATTTAACTGGTCAGAATTGTCAGAACTGGTCAGAATAAATAACACGTGTGCTCGCTACGGAAATTTAATAGAGAGTGGCGATGGAACGAAAAAAAGTGACGAAGAAGGAAAAAGAAATTAAGAACAATTCAAAATTTTAAAGTAAGTGGCCAGGAACCAGTGAAAAGGGTGATAAAAACTGGGATGACGATGAAAGAGATCGCATAGTAACACTATTAAATATTAACTAATGTGAGTAACTGAGATATCAAAGTTATGTTCATACCGCAACAGGGATTCGATTCGCTCGGCTCGTGCGGCTTTTTCATATACTAACCTAACCTAACCTACTAGATAGAGGACGCAACCAAGATTTGACCTATGTGAAATACATTTGTTTTCTTTTAAACCACCAAGGAATCCAGTGTGTAACAATAATAATTTTGTCGAAACGAAGATTCAGCTATGTAAACTATACTATTGAAAACATAAAGTTACACTCTAGTATCGAACAGACAAGTACCACGGCGAGCCGGGTTTAACTTTATTATTTATAAAAAATGACATTATACTATGTGAAAATTATCAGAATTGACAATATATGAAATGACAGTTATATGATATGAGCTTTATTTTTAAAAAAGTTATAAAATGTGAATGTTATATCAAACAACAATTATATGAAGTTAAAATATAGGAACTGAAATTAGTCCAAATTAAAATTATATTATATGAACGGTAGGTATATGTTCTGAAATTAGTTTATTTGATTTTCGAACAACTGAGACGCACCCGAATGAATCACCACCGCTCTATATGTGTGTAAAAAGACAAAATAAATTCACAAAACATTGGTACCTTGCGTAGGAAATAATTGCTAAGAAAATTACAGTTGCAAGCTTATCTGTAATATTTACGATCGCCAAGGGATCGCTGCTAGCGAAAATATTTAGAGCTTTTGTTCATTTATTGTTTGTTCGACAATAGCGTATTTAATATATATTCCGAGTTGGAATGTTCAACGTCAACTACTAATAGTGTGGAGGTGCTACAAAATTTTATTGAAATATACTAATTTCGGTAAATTTGAGATACTTATCACCACAGAACAATTCTTATCATCGTTTTGGTGTTAATAAATTTTCAATTTCTCTTTATCGTAATAATTTTTTGTTTTTGTTAAAAGTAAATCTTAAACCACCGCAATATGGTCGCCTCTTTTTTGGAGAGCTCAGTAAATATCTTGAAATCGTCGTCGTTCGATATTCGACTTCGATATATAAAAATGCAATCGGTGCACCTTGTGGTCTGACCACGCTGCATCTTCCGATACGCGGTCGCTACTTTGAGAGTTCTTTGACCCCATTGGCTATCTGTTCCAATATAATATTCTTAATTAATTGAAAACTAGTTTCGTAGCTTAATGGTAACGCTGTACATTTATCGTTGTAATATCTACCGGGCATATTGTATTGATTGGGTTCTCGAGCTTCCAGAATATTCGCAAAAGCATTCGATGGACTTGGCTTTTAAAACTGTTTTCATATTAAACTATTTGAAAGGCTTTTTGCAGCATTTTATAATACCTGGTTGTTTTTAATGATAAATGTTATATTGGGATGTTGTGATATAAATTGATTGTAGACTAAGATTATTTAAGCATAAACATATATTGCATGTAGGATATTTTATATGGAATGTAGTAAAACTCGTTCGAATAAAATTAGAATCGTAACAATAGGATAAGAGTGAAGGAGAGGAATGAGTGAGTGAGAAGAAAGAGTAAGGGACGGTGGCGGGCGAATAGCAATTAGGTTGGAAAGAGAGCTTTAGTATTGTAGCACATTCGCATCATGTTTTTTGAAAAGTATGAAAATAAAAGAGGAAAAGTAAAAGCCCAATTTTGTCAAGATTTTTTTATCTTAGGTAATACATAAAGTGAGTTGCAGATACGTTTATTAAATGTAACGTTTATACATAAATCCCTTATTTTATTAGAGTAAAACTAAAAACAATTTTTATTTCACGTCTTTATTGCATATCATGATGTTTTATTACCATGAATTTTCTTCCACTAACCTCCACGGCCCGTGACCGCGGCATGGCAACAGACATTGGTTAGAGTCCAGCCAAATCGAAGGATTTTTCTTTGTGTTCGATCTTTGAATCAATAACAATAACAAACAAGTGGAGTATTTTTACAATAAACAAGTGGAATTGAGCTGTAAGGCACGCTCAATTCCCGACGCCAAAAAACGACATCTCACCAGCTCCCAATGACCTAACCTAAGCGGCTGGAGGGACCGGAGGATATCTAGCTTATCCTCTAGCTCTCCAGGCTAGTACCGAAGGTGCTGCGACAATGTCCGGACATAGCGACTCACGTGCCGCGCGTCTCCTTGCTTCAAGCCTTCAACTCAACCGCTACTAAGACGCGCAAGCTGCGCACGAGACAGATGCTTTGTTCACAGTACATACCTATTTAGTAGCACTGCAGCAGTAGAGCTCCTTCTGAAAGAGTTCGAAAGTACTGCCACCTTATCTATTTCTGCCGCCAAAGAGTAATGTGAGTATTATACTGTGTTTCGGTTTTGAAAGGTAAGGGTGCTGGTGAAATTACAGGCACATGAGACTTGTCAACTTATGTCTCAGGGTGACAGGCGCTGTGACAGTGCCCTTCAGATCTTTGCCATTTAAAGCTCGTGAGTGGCATGGCAACAGCTATGGATAGGCGTGTCGCTTTACACCAGGCGCACGACGTGTTTGTTTGTGTATTTCAAATAGCCGACTAGGTAACAAGAATCTCACTTTTAAATCAGTAATAAAAAGCACCATCACCAACAGATATGTATCCCACTCCAGATCATGGGTCTTTTATCATTAAGACCCGAATAAACATTTTTGTGGCATCCCACTGATTTCAATTTCATATCGTTTATTAAACTACCTACATTCTATGCAAAATAGAACCCTATTTCAATATAAGTTCGGCCTTTACAAATAGGCAAAGGGCAAATATTGCATGGTCACCCCAACTCTAGATGACGTACATTCCGGAATGATTGATTACGCCAATTTTTTGTCTCCCGTCTTCATTTTATTGAAATTGATGGCTTGTTACCGACGCCAGATAGACAGCTATCGGATGAGCTCACTTTTTAAGAGTTATTAATTCGTTCTGTATTGTATGGTATTTTGTGGAAATGACACTTTTGATGAATTATTGCCTTGATCATATCACATATGGTACAGTCAAGAGCATAGCACTAGTGATATAATAAAATCACATGTGACCGTACGTCACAGGTGTTCTTATCACATGAAAGTCATAAAAATAACACGAACTAATTAATACACTGTGTCTTAAGGGCGGTAAATAAGGTATAACGAGTGGAGTCGAGGTTTGTAATTCCCGTACCGCGTGGAACATACAGCGTTTTCATCACATTTGCATGTAAATAGTGCGATTGCATGCAGCCTAAGTTGACTGTAATGCCCCAAATAAAAACCTCAGCCTTTGTTCTTCCCATTACAACATGGTCGTGTAAGGAGAACAAAACAGGCTCGAGGGTTTTATTTGGGGCATTATAGTTAAGTTAGCATGCATGCACTATTTACGTGCAAGTGTGATGAAAATATAATTTACAGTGCCCTACAGGGTCCATAATGCACGGTTAACTTAGTTTTAAGCCATTTCCATCCTATGTAACATTACGGTAAATGCAATAAAGAATTGATCTGAGAAACTACATGAAACAAATTGTGTTTACAATATAAACTCTGCTATACTAAAAAAAGCTATCAATTAATTTTGTTCATAGAGTCTGTAAGCCTCTCTCATGAAAAGCAATTTTGCAGATGTTACCCCATTGCGTCAAGGGTGCGTTATAAAGCTTGTCGCTTTGGACTTTGGAGCTGAATTTAAATCTTAAACACTGCAAGCAATATCGTACCTTCAGTGAAACAGTGCCTTAACTTACAATTCCAAATTTCACAGAAGACGTATTAGAAGTTATTTTGACTCTTTTAAGAGTTCTGATTTACTATTGAACTTATCTGTCCTTGTAGAAAAACAATACACCAGGAGTATTAGATACATATTAATCTAAATGCTACTAAACTAAAACTAAACATATCACTCATATGGGGTAATTCAACGGATGCTAATAGAGTCGTGCTAATGCAAAAACGTGCCGTACGCGTATTGGTTGGGGTAAAACACAGACATTCCTGCAGAAATCTCTTTGTGGCGCAACGCATAATGACGCACTACTCACTCTACGGGTCGTATTCTAGAACTCTATTCAATGCTCAAGTCAGGATTGCACTGGAAACACAAGCACTGGAAATACGACCCTAATGGCAGGGACTTGAGTATGATATCAAGTGCTTTAAACCATACTCAAATCCTGACTTGAGCATTGAGTAGAGTTCTAGAATACGACCCTACTATACGAAATTATAATGTACGTTAGAAATAGTCTTTTTTCATTTACTACTGTAATATTTCTGGCGTCCCACTCCGCTATACCGGTCATTTGAGAACAGTCCCCCGACGCATGGCACTTGCAGAGAACTTCATTTGGTTCTCGACAGGCTAGTGCCTCGGATGAGCCGCCCCAGGTGCACGTACAGTATCCTCTCTATTTTCCAGATAGGTACCGGAGCCGTAGACACGCTCACCTCTCGTTGCGTATTGCCACCGCTAAAACTAAACATATCACTCATATGGGGTAACTCCACGGATGCCAATAGAGTCATGCTAATGTAAAAACGTGCCGTACGCGTATTGGTTGGGGTAAAACACAGACATTCCTGCAGAAATCTTTGTAGCGCAACGCATAATGACGCACGACTCATTCTACATATACGAAATTATAATGTACCTACATGAAAAAACAGTCCCCGGACGCATGGCACTTGCAGAGAAAAACCCGCGTGTCATCGGACCTACTTACTATGAGCGTTAACCTGCTACTCTCAGACTTGAACCGTCTGACGAAACATTTAGGCGCCGGCTGAAAGACCTTTTATCCAAAAATCCTTTGTACTCTGTAAATGAATGTATGTACTTAAAATTGTAATGATATTGAGTATTTTCTATTTTATTCTAATTTTTACCGCATTGATATCCTCTTGTATAATTGTTATCAACTTATGACGATCTTTGATGGAGAATGATATTTGATATGTAATTTAATGACAACAAATTTTCTAATTATTGTGTATTTTTGTTATAGTTTTCATTTTTGTCTGACGATCTCAATATAATTTCGTATACTTTGACATGTAGTGAAATTTCTACTGTAATGTTATATTTGAGAAATAAATTAATCTGAATCTACTTAACCAAAATTCTATACCAATTTAAATGTTTATTTTTTGTTCTTAAAGTTAGTAACCGTGTAATGAAGAGCTATTAAATGTTATTCTCTTTCAATAAGCATTCTGTTCTTTATGGAAATACGAAGGTTTGTTTATACGATGTGTTTTTGTTTTTAACCAACTTAAAAAAGCAGGAGGATCTCAATTAAAGTATTGTTTTGTGTGTATATCATATGATTACTCCGATATTCGTGAACCGATTTCGATGGTTCTTTTTTTGTTGGAAAGGGGGCACCTCGATAGTAATGTCATTCGAATTTGAAGAAAATATTTTACAATTAAGTGTGGTAAATTAGGGAATGACCCGATTTACAGGATTTCACCCGCTATCTGTTAACCGATTTCAATGAAACTTGGCAAACAGATGTAATTCCACAAATTTTTGAGGTCGGCTTGTTTTTTATAAAAAAGTTATAATTATTGCTTATAATTTTCATTGTTTAAGTGCGATATCAAGAACAACAAAATTATATTCTCTACGTATATCCATAACATTCATTACATATTTTGGAGTGACAAGCAGTAATCGGTATCGGAAAGCATTAAACTTCGGCTTAACATAAGGGCAAAAATAAGTTATCTGCTCTCGGAACTGTCAGTTTTCTGTCGAAAATTACGTGACTACGAACTACCACCTCAGCACTATAACCATCTCAACACTATGGCAAAGATTGTCGTTATCCACACAAGCCGCACGCATAATAATAAAATGAGTAATTTTGAAAAATAACATTTTTTGTCAAAGTGACAAAATTAATAAAAATAATATAAAAATGAAAAACGATACACTACCTTTATGTCGTATCAAATATGGTTTTGGTGAATCTGGTATCAGTCAAATGGTAAAAATATAATGGCAGTTTCAAGATTGTTTGTTTTTAAATTTGTATTGTAATTAGTTTTGTGAAATTAGTCTAATATTGAAATTACTATTTTGTTATAATTATTAATACAAAAATCGAACACTTAGAAAAAATTCCTTTGATCCGGCCGGATTCGAACCAACGTCTTCTAGCAAACCGTGCCAGATGCTATGCCAACTAAGCCACAGACGAATCAGCGGACCTCCCGAATTGTTTTATGTGCTTGTTTCGTTTGATGTTTTATAAACTGTGTAATTAGACGGTGACCGTTTAATTTAAAATTGCGCGCTTGCATGCC
Organism: Hyposmocoma kahamanoa; assembly: GCF_003589595.1. Taxonomy (NCBI): domain Eukaryota; kingdom Metazoa; phylum Arthropoda; class Insecta; order Lepidoptera; family Cosmopterigidae; genus Hyposmocoma; species Hyposmocoma kahamanoa. The sequence continues at coordinate 991,528 of NW_020653726.1, read as the reverse complement.
ACGTTGTCGCATGCCGCATCCGAGTGTGATAAGGTTCTTCACTATTATTCGTCTTTATCATTGTCAACTAATTAGATGTCCCATTTCTGGGCACCGGTCTTTTCTGAATAGTCAGCGCCCAGTAGCACGACGCGAAAGCTTTCGCGCGGCCGCCGCGCGGCGACCGCCCAGTTACCACGTTTTTGCGTACATTAATGGCGAATATGAATTCTATTTACTAGGCAACAACATTTAAATTCCTCTGAATAATACAAACGCCGCGTGTCGTCCGCGCGCCCGAGACGCTCATTTAAATTAAAACGTAAAAGCTAAATAAATAGAGCGTACTTTGCCATGACAGTTACATGCACGCGGTCGCTGCGCGGTGGCAACACGTATTCCGCGTGGCGTGAGCGCGATAAAATGCGCCTCAGCGAGAGATTACCTCTACTATTACCGCTACTATATATTCACAACGTAACTTAGAAACTAAAGTCATATGTGGTATTTCCCCATCAGGCTACCACTTTATTATTGTGCGTGCGAAATGTCAAAGATATTTTCTCTTATCCTACAGCATGATAGTCATATTTTATATGTATAATTTTGACAGAAAAATTCTTTGATGAATAAATATTATCTTTACCTCCGAACAATAAAAATATGATATCGTGGTTGTTATAATTTGGTTTTTAGTTTCTGTGTTCACCAAAAATGTCACTACCAAACTAGAGTGTTCGGGTTTTACGGTTAACCACCATTAGTTTAAGTTTTGGTGAATTTACAGGCTCATGAAACTTGTCAAGTTGTCTCTAGTAACAGGCGCAGTGGTAGTGCCCCTCAGAGTTCTAAATGGCACTGCAACTGTTATAAACAGGCGTATAGCTTACCACCAGCCACACGCCTTTTCGTCCCGTCACTTGATATTATAAAAAAACATATTAATTTATTTATCCACTCATTTCCCCTTTAGCCAGAAAACAAATCACGAAGCCGTATTCCGAACGGGGTGAAAGAAGCCCCATCGATTCGTTGCCATGTTACCGTTAAGCCAGACCGCAATCGAGACCGGGGCTATTTTTATATAATGCTTTGCGTATTCTGTTTTATTGTAAAGTTGGTTTCTAATTTTCAATTACCGAGAAAATATTTATGTGGAATTCACAAAACGCGAGTGAGGCTTACACAAAATCTTTCTGGGCATTTAAGGTTTTCTATGAGGTTTGTGGACTCTGCTACTGCGTGGTAGAAAGTCCATTTAAGCCAATGAATTGTTTTCATTGTAATAAAGATAACAAGGATCTCTTTTTATTTTAATTCAGTAGTAAAGAACAAGACGAATTTCTCGAACTCTCGAAGGAAAACAGAAGGTCAAACAAAAGACATCACAGTAGCAAAGCTGTTATACAAAAATCAAAACAATCAGCTGTTAGAGCCTCTTAACTGCTCCCATTCCGTAAAATAACAGAAAGTCCGCCTTATAGATACTTTTAATTTGTATTATTTCTACGTTGTTTAAGTACTCCGGGATGTAATGGAAAAGTCTGTAAATAATAACACGTGATAGGAAATGAGGATGTTAATTTACCCAAAGTATGAACATTTTCTAAGTATGGACATACCCATTTCGTCATCAATGCGTATAAACATTTTCATTTTTAATAATATACTCAAATTTCAATACGAAATACCCATAATAAAATATAATCAGTTCCGAGAAGTTCCGGGATTAATTTGTAAAGGGAATGTCCACATTATTTTTTAGTTTTACTAAATTAACTCCCTGAATTCCGATTACTGATTATAATTCACAATAGATTCTATTTTTCATACATTTTTATGTTCATAAATGATGGAATGGACAAGCTCTGTTACCGCCCATTTACCACGCTTTTATGTACGAACATGACTGGTGAATCTATAACGCACACACTCAAATCTGAATCTGAATTCTATTTACTAGGCAACAACATTTAGTTTCCTCGGAACAATAAGACCGCGCGGGCGCCGCGCGGATGCCGCGGCCGCTCTGCCGCGGCCGCTCTGCCGCCCCGTAGACCAAAGACAAGCCATCTTCGTCCGCGCGCCCGGGACGCTCATTTAAATTAAAATGTAAATGCTACATGAATAGAGCGCATTTTGCCATGACAGCTGATGCACGTGGTCGGTGCCCGGCGACCGGGTGGCGGCCGCATGGCGGCATGAGCACGATGAAATCCGTGTTGAATAAACGCGCCCTTAGATAAATAATAATATAACGCGAATTCACTCATGGCCTACCATAACCGTTCAAAAAACAATCTTATTTCAATGTAAGCTTATAGTAAGCTTATTATAATATTACTCATATTCGTACCATGACAAACCTATCAACCAAGTAATGTACTATTGCTAAAGTGACTGAAAGAACGAATGATTCCCCAATATTGTCTATACTTTACTAAAAATAGGAAAGAAGTAACGCCATGTGAACTGTATAATGCCATCTCTTTCTTTTTTGGTGTTCCGAATCGTCCTATCGTAATATAATGTTAAGTACTTACTATTATTTACATTCAGAGAATTTTAACTGCCAAAGAAAGAAAAGTATGTAATAATGAAATCTATTGAAATTACGTTGTTTTCAATTATTTTTCCGCATTTTCATGAAGAAAAATAAATAAAACAAGCTGAGTATTGATTGCAACCTTGTGAATTCGGAATTATAGTCTAGTGTCAACTGTTAGTTTCGCCAAGGAGCGTAAAGATGTCGCTGTCGTAATTTTATGAAATAAACATCGCGTATTTTTATTTAACGAGAAATTATTTTCTATGTGCTATTAAATAAAAAATAAAACAAAATATTGAAGAGATATATGTAAATAAATAAATTCAACATAACTTAATTTTAAATTTTAAACATTACAAATCAATATTAAGACAATAAAACTGAAAATAATATTGTATCATATCATCCGTGTAACTATTTTAACATTGCTAAGTTTAACATAGGAGCAATATTATTTTAATGTTAAAATCGCGCCATAGACCGAACTGAGTGAATGAATAGTCAGAAAGCTGCTAATAAAACTTTATAATAAGATTACTTTAAGCGTGTCATGGTACGAAAAGTCAATGTGAGGTTAAAGTAATATTATTTTAAGAGGTTGTGGTACACCCCCTGCACTAGGGAAAACTGGTATCGCGGGAGTCATGAACACACACATAGACAACGACAATTACACCCAAAGTCACGAGAGGAATAAATGTACGCCATATAGATATTTCCGGGTATCGAACCCGGGACCTCTACGTGGCAGTCCAGTATGGTAACCGTTCGGCCACGGTGACAGTTGGAATGTTTTGGGTAAGTTGGTGACTTCGTAGCAGTAAACTTCCTTGTGAAAGGGTTTCTCCGGAAGTGCTGCCATCTTACCTACTTCTGCCGCCAAGCAGTAATGTGAGCATTACTGTGCTCCGGGTTTGAAGGGTAAGGGTTTTGGTGAAATTATAGGTATATGGCACTAGTCAACTTATGTCTCAGGGTGACAGGCGTAGTGGCAGTGTTCTTCAAATCTTTGTGATTCAAAACTCTGAGTGGCACTGCAACTGTCATCGACAGGCAGATCGCTTCTTTATTTATTTATAAAGATACACCAACAGCATAAATATAGTTTAGTTCAAAAAGGTTTATGGTAACAGGAATTATTCTTATACTAATGCCTATTACTGGTATACACAACTTTGTAGAAATTAATTAGTACACAACTATATACATGTTAATTGCAGAAAGAAAATATTATTATAAAATATATAATTATAAACAAAACAAGAGATCGTTCCTTTTTTTAAACAAAACAAAAATAAATATTAAAAACCAAATATTAAAAATTACCACGAGTCACGCGACTTGTTCGTCCCATCACTTTGTATCATTAAAAAAGGAACATAATTCACACGTTTTTCAAAGATTATGAACCTTAAATGATTATCACTAATATCAGGTTTCTTACCACGGTATGACTTCTTTTTATTTTCCCATGCTCCATATATTATACATTACATATTTTGCTCCATGGTCACGGGTTGACTCACCCGTGGCCATGGAGCATGCACCGTTCCGAAATATCGGGAAAATAAAAAGAAGTTATACCGTGGTAAGAAACCTGATATTAGTGTTAATCATTTAGTGAATAACCACGAACGTCTTAAAATCTATATATTATGAACCTTCTTCGACATGCAGGTCTCATCACGATCTACTATTTCAACTCTTTTAAATTTTTGTATAAACTTTTATATTATAAAAGAATTTATTATTCATTATATCAAAGTCCCAATCTCTATGTGCATAAATTTCAAAATAAAATAAAAAATACGCAAAGAAATCCAACCGTTATTTTCAAAAGAAGAACATTTTTATCTATGAAAAGACGTTTCTGGAAATTTTCTTTCCTTTCATGAGTACGCAGTCGCAATGCATCTTTGGTTGCAATAAAATTCAACTTGCAATCGCAATCTCCTGAGGTTTCTAGCTACAATCAATCCGGCTGCTGTAATTTACTTTTACCACCAGGATCAAACATAAATAGAGTAGGGTTACGAGACTGAAATTACAGATTCCGAATTCGAATAAATTTTGCCTTTCGGACTTGAAAATTTGCTACTACATTATTCGACAGCATAATATGATAATAAAAAATGCCATGAAAGCAAAAATCCCATATGGGCTACATAATTGAGTTACTGTCACGTTGATTGAATTTCGATTTTTCATAAAAATAAAACTCATATTTACAATTTTGGTATCACGATCGCGCATTGGAATTATCACTATTTATTCTTGAATTCATTGAATGCTATGCAAATTTATATATTTATCTATTGAGGGACAACCTATGGCCGACATATTTATCATTCCGTTAGGGCAGTGGTGAGATCATATTATGATCACGAGCTCCAGGTTTTTTTTTTAAATACTCGAACATTCACATTAAACGAAATCAATCTACAGTTACCCCCACGGCCTTGTAGACAAATGTATTCAAATTGGTTATGAGACATAATTATATTAAACTAATAAATTTGGCTTCTTTTACACAGAAGAATATTTTAGGCTTTTTAGTCTAATATAAATCCATTTCTATGAAAGTTTAAATGTATATAGATAATGTTAGGGCTGAGTAAAATATGGATTTTTTTTATCAACTTAAATTATTTATTTTAAAATTAAACAAATATTTTTCTCAATCCTGTGAATGCCAGTAATTAAGAAAATTTATTTGGTGTGAATTTAGTGGCTCACTTGGAATGCAAAAAGATTGTATACGCCTTAATAAAGAAGGCATTATAAAGTGATTATCAATACATTAAACAGAAATTACAATGCAAAAATGTAGGCATTGACCGAAGTGCACAAAACTTCACGTTAGATAGAACACTATTGAATGAAGCTTGCCGGCGTTGTCCAGCCTTAGGGGACCGGTGAAATGAGCAACTTCTTGGATTTTGTTTACACTTTTTGTACGACTTGCAAGTTACGTTACTACAAATCTTATTTTAATTCCGTTCTGTATTTTCTGTACAGTAATTCGTAGGCTTGGTATAATAAAGTCGCATGTTTGAGGGATTTAATTTAGCTAAACTTAAGAATAACGTTAATATTCCCTTTTACAAATCCCGGGACTTCTCTAAACAGATTATATTTGTTTGGGATTAAGAATGGATATCCGAATGTGATGAGAAATGAAATGATATGCATTAGTACTATCCGAATGGGTTAATGAGTTGGTCTGAGCGAACGTTTGAATTGAGTGAATATGGAACGAGAAAACGATAGAGAAGGACGTGTGTTAATTGATAAACTTGAAAGAAGTTTAAGTTTGTTTTTTTTTTGTAAAAGACGTTCATTAAGTAGGAAAGTTTTTTCACAATTTGTGGTTGTAATTGAAGTCCTCCCGATCGCCACATTTGAATAAGCGTATTACTTAGTTATTATTTCCCATTAAGTATTTGTTACAAAGTTATATCTCAAAAAAAAAAAATTAATTATTAATATTTAAATACTGTAGCCAATTCAAAATTAAACATGAAACAACTGTTTAGAAAATAAACAAAACGAAGAAATTTTACATGCATTAATGGCAAAAAAAGGTATCTCCATACTAAGCATATGTCATACGCACAATTCCGATCAATAGTAACCACTGATCATACATGAAAATTGCTTTTATAATACGAACTACATGAAACAAAATGTATTAAGTAGTGACATTTTATAACTCTCCTATTTTTAAGCATAAAGTGTTATCGACTTATTTCGTAGAGTATTTAAAATCTCCTGAAAAGTTGTAATTCTGCAGGTGTGGTCTTCTTACACCAAGGATAGGAATGTAATTAAGAAATAAATCTGTAGGTAAGAAAGAGGTAAAGGACCTGAGTCCATATATTGAAATTTAGATCTTTTTACAAACACTGCTTTAGAATGCTAAAAATCACGCAATGTTAAAATACATTTAGTTCTATCGTCGTCTTTTTTATTTAACATAATATTATTTATTATATTCTATACATAAAATTTCATGTATAAAAAATATACATGAAAATAGCATCCAAATATACCATAACTATATACTTTAAATATCATTTACATTAACACTGTCAAGAAAAACTTCTTTTTCAGATTTTAAACGCCTCGTTCTCTTTAAAACGCTCTGTAGTAAAAAAAATAACATGTGACACTTAGGACAATGGAAACATTTTTTTTACAACGCACACACCCATAGTCCCACACTAGGGAAACCTTGTATCGTGGGTGCCATGGACACACATATAGACAACCACAAACTACACCCAAACTCACGAGATAAATAAATGTAGGCAATACAAGTATTTCTCTCGGCCCGCGAATCGAACCCGGTACCTTTGCGTGGCAGTCTAGCATGTCAAGGCGAGTCACCGGAGGAGAAGCGGGAAAAACTGTTTTGCTAGATTAAGTGGTTTATTATTAAATTGTAAAATGAAAAAAAAAAAAGTCCAAAAGGCTTCACTTCAGAATAAAATATGTAACTTTGTACATAATTTTTATATGGAGATATTTATCTTTAGGTACTATAGAGAACCTGCTAAATTTTGGTTTTCTGCGGAAACCCTATTAGTTAATAAATTCACATTTCTCCCAAAATTTGCAAATTGCCCAGCGGATTGACATAATACGCCGCCCGTCGCGCCGTTAGTCACCATTGGGCGCTTGTCAACGTGGGATCTGTCTCAAAATTTCTCCGCCTATTCTTATTTTATTCATATTAATTTACACGACGACGCTAGGGGCGATAACCCATACCTCACCTCCTAAAATCCAAGCTCGTGTTGAAATACCTCCCATTTACCGTTCGACCACGGAGGCAATGACAGAATTACCCATTACGATCCTTAGTGTTTCATTTACTCTCTTACTAATAAAGTAAGATTTTAAAAGATTTTTTACATACAAAACTTGAAACTTATAATACAAAATCTTAAACATACTTTCAAATGAAACTGCAAATTCCCAAGTTTTCTTTGGAAACGGTCCAAAAACTTCTTGCGAAATAATCTAAACTTAGCGATTGCGTACTTTCTCGCGTAGCCTAAGTGCAAAGTTATTGTGAAATTATATTTGGGCAAAAAAAAATTACCTTCGTGTAAGAGGCTTAAAATAACGAAATTTGGCATTTTTTGCGTGTGACGGAGAAACGAGGTTTGGTTGTCTGGAACTTTTTTCATTCGCGGGTAAAAGTTAAAATCCCTTGTTTGATTTGGGGAAACGTGTACAGTTTGTATAATAGCAGAGTGATATTTTACGATAGGAACTCGACGAAAGCATTTAAGTTGATTATTCACTTGCTGAAGAATATTTTGTGCGGTTATGACTTCGGCTTCTTATTCGAGCTAGGCTAGGCTAGGCTAAGAGCTCTTACAAATGGAGTAATTGCGAACCATCGCTGTTCAACGCCCTAACTTTGATTTCCTGATATGACATGACTTTAATTTTTTTCCTTCTATATAACTTAGTATCGTCCTTCTTCTGCTTATCTTTCCTTCAATCTCCCCTTCTATAAAGATTTTAAGAATTATTATTAAATTTAATATTAAATGTGACGTAACAGAAGTTTAAACATCTTTCTCTTTCGGTTCTCGTTTATCTATAATACGTTTCTCTTTTCCTGCACTATCCTTAACACCTCCTTATTGGTTTTTCTTTCCATCTAACTGATTCATTGCATTCTTAACCAGCACCAGATTTTTCGATCGCTTTGAGATCGACCGATTTGGGAGATATGATGCTACAGACGGACACACAAACACACAGACATACAAACAAAGGCTTACACACTAGACAAATACACGACAGATGACTGGGAAAGAAAAAGAGTTCTTATCAGAATCGAACTAGCGAACACCAACACAAAGTACGAGTAAGGTAATCGCAGGGAATGATAAACTTGTATCTAACATCGCCATACCGGGGACTGATACCCATAACACAGAAAGCCGTTTCACACCACTAATATCATTGAAAGTTGGTTAACTGTATATATTCATGATATTCATGTATAAAGAAACACGCAGGTGGTTCCCTTCAAAACAAGTTTATGCAAATAGTTTCCGAGATTACTGTCGAGAATCTTTCGTAAATCACTTTGAGATTAGAACTGACATTTTAGACAGTGTTGCAAAATGCTTAGAAGTTTGGTATCGAAGTTTTGGTACAAAATAAGAATGAAGCGTGTGATTTGACGTGTCTGTTGGTTTTTCTTTTATTAGGAAAATAGACGAACTTGGTCACAATTTCAACGGATGTTAGGCTGAAAAATAAACAAGTTATGTTTGCGGTGAAAGAAGATAGACGAAACTGATTTATAAGGCGAGTGTGAGTGGGCAAGTTAGTAAGGGCCGACAAAGGCGAACTTGTCATGATAAATTTAAAACATCCTAAAGAAAGGCCAGGTGAAGATTAAGCCTTAACCTTTCATATATATGAAAGCACTGAAACATGTAGTAAGTAGAAGACTGTTATCTCTGCCTGCCCCGATGAGAAACGGGCGTAATGTATATATATATATGTATGTTAAGGTGATTGCTACACAGGATAAATGACAGTAGATGGATAGTACAAGTAGATTAAAACGGGGAAGGCAACATTGCAAGAAGGCGGCAATGTAAGACGTTCTCAGGTCATATCAAGAATGTTTCCTAGCATTAGAGCTCCTTGTGAAAGAGTTTATCCAAGAAAGTCCAACAACCATACCTATTTCTGCCGCCAAGCAGTAATATGAGCATTATTGTGTTTCGGTTTTGAAGGGTAATAAGGTACTTGTCAAAATATGTTTCAAAGTGACGGGCGCAGTGACAATTTCCCTATTTTATAAGTGGCACTACGACTGCTATGGATAGGCGTGACGCTTAATACCAGACGCATGACTTGTTCGTCCAGTCACCGGGAATTGATATAAACAAAATATTTTTAAAAAGGCTGTAGTACACAGTGACGAGAATAAGAGGGAAATCTGGATCGTGTAAAGTGGCGATCGATAAAAACTGCCTACCCCGAAGGGAATCCAAAGGTATGATTTGCTTATGACTGATTTGTATCTAAACTTTCGATAACCTTGTGGATATTGCTGTAATTTTTTTAAGTTGCTACTGCAATCATATAGAAAATCAATTTATCGATTGTTTTTCAACCCTGGTATAATCATCGCGACAAATTTCAATTACGTCTTTAAAATTTTTTACAAGAATTTTAAATACAATTGAACAATGAATTTTAATTTTTTTCCGTGGAACTTTCTTTTTTTTATTTGCAACTCCTTTGTACAGAACATAATGCAGATTTTAAGGAACAAAAGCAACAGTCTTAGTGAAAATCTTTAAGTTTCCATTGATCAATATCTATCTTTATCTACCACTAAGATTCCTCACTGTTTCTCTTTGTCTACTTTTAGATAAATGAGACGTTCAACGGATTTAAACTCTTGCAGCGTCAGTTTTGCTTTCTCAACTTTCACAACTTATGTTTATTGGAAACTTTAAAGTTTGCTTGATTATTTTCTGTGAAGACAAAAGTCTTGACGAGAACAGTTTTGACAGGAAATAAATCATGGGTGATGTTTTTTATTTATTTTTTGATTTAGTGTCAAAATAAGCTATTTTAATTAGGCATTCATAGAAAATGAAACTATTTTTCGTACCTAAATCGTGTATATTTGTTTTTTCAAACAAACTACGTTAACCATGGGGTCTGTAAGGGGCCCGAAACGTTGTTTTTTTGTGAAGCAGTGGTAAGCGATACGACAGTTGCAGTGTCGCAAAGATATGAGGGGCACTGCCATTGCGCCAGCCACTGTGAGACAACTTGGCAAGTCACATGTGGCTGCAATTTCACCAGAACCCTTACCCTGTAAGAGTTCGTCCAGGAAAGTACTGGCTGTTTTAACGAACTCTTTCACAAGGAGCTTTACTGTTGCTAAAAAGGTATTCTTTGGTTGAACCCACATTGCAACTCTTAAATTTCTGTTCCAAGGTTAATGTCGCAATAATGTCGTCTGTTGTACACTAGGTTAGTCTTTGACACTTAGATTACTGTTCTGAGTTTTCATTCTATGTTTAAATTTGTAACCAAGAGTATTTCAATCATTAATTGAAACGCGGCACTAAAAACGTTTTAGGACTTTGTGTAATTTATATAAGTTAGATAAACTAGGACAATATAGAAGGTACTTACTTATGTGCGCCAGCTTGTCTAATTTTGAAGACCTGTAAACAAAACAGTATTTGGGTTACAAATTTTGTAAACTGTTTGAAAAGTATTTTAAAAATCTTAGTTGATGTTGTATATAAAGTATTTAAATAACGTAAAATAACTTTTTGAATTTATTGATATGTATAAAAATAGGCACTGCGTTAAATTTACACGAAACTAAGTGATGGGACGAATAAGTCGTGCGCCTGATGGTAAACGACACGCCTATCCATAACAGTTGCAGTGCCACTCAGAACTTTAAATCGCAAAGATCTGAGGTGCACTGCCTCTGTGCCCATCACCCTGAGACATAAGGTGAAAAGTCCCATGTGCCTGTAATTTCACCAGCTTCCTTATTCTTCAAAACCGGAATGCTAAGCAGTAATGTGAGAATTAGCTCACATTACAGCTTGGCGGCAGAAATGGTAAGGTGGCAGTACTTCCCTGCACTAACTCTTCCATAAGGAGCGCTACTGCTACTAAAAATGCTGAAAAAATAAATAATAATAATAAATAAATAATTCATTTGGCATCCAAAGTCCACTTGTTAGTACATACAGACAATTGTTAACTTACGACTATTATTAGATAAATACAGAGACAAACCACAAAAATATAAAAACACACTGTAACAAAATCACATAACAGGCAACAGCTCATATTAGTTCCGTCACACACCGCTAGATGGCATTGGCGTCGAAATCGCGAATTCTGCATCGCGGTGTTAAGATTTTCCCTCGCCGAATGATTACTGGTGGCGATGTGAACATGAATGTAATCCAACTTACTATGCATCTAGCTCTGCTTCCTTGTTTGGAACTCCGCTTTAGATCGTTACTGTTGAATCTGCTGCACTGTACTACGCTTCTAGTACTGCTTCCTCATTGGAACTGCGCTTTAGAACGTAACACGTAGTTGTTGCACCCTGAGCCGCTTTGTAATTGCGTGCACACGTTCCAATTACGAAGCGGCTCAGGGTGCAACAACTACGGGTCCTCGACTGTGTGCCGATGAGGGAGAGTCCTTTCCCACTGTACCACTGACGTTGTACATACTGTATATGTTGTCTATTAAAACCACCCTATTGGAAAAACCTGGTTTCTTTCTGTCACCCCAATAAGAACTTACTACAACACTTTATTACGCTCAAGGCACCGACTACCCCATCACCTCACCAGAACCTGGATGAAATGATGAAGCATCGGCGCATCGAACTAAGCCGCAAACGTTTTCAGGATGCGCTGAACTAATTTTGATAAATTTTTGTATAAAAAGGTGAGACCTACCTTTTGTCACAAAAATCTTGAAGTGGTGATATAGGGAATGAAGTCTTTTATGGAGAACCAATAAAATTATGAAAATTAGTATACAGTACAGTAGGCTGCTCGAAGTACTTATTCTACGCAGACGAAGTCGCAGGCACCAGCTAGTTTTTTATAAATTATTAATACAAAGATTACGAACATTTAGAAAAAATTCCATCGATCCGGCCGGATTCGAACCGACGTCTCCTAGCAAACCGTGTCAGACGCTATGCCAATTAAACCACGGAACGAACCAGCGGACCTCACGAATTTCTAATAAACATTCTGATATCCAATAAAAAAATAAATAAACATTCTGACATTAAAAAAAAAGTTTATTAATACAAAGATCGGACACAAAATGAAAAATTTCTTCTATGTGTTTCTTACAGATCTTTTGAATTGTTTATTTTTGCCTTTATCGCCGTAAGCGACACATCTGAGAGCTGTGAAGCTTTTCTCTTGTGGTGGCATACAGAAGCAGATTTGAGTCATGTCACATCGAAAGAATATTTCTTGTGTTGGATCATTGATCATCATAAGAAAACCATACAAGACTGGTTAAAAGATTGAACTACAGTGACACTGAATATTTAATATTTGTTGTTACGTAATATTATAATGATTAAGATGCTATGTGATTAAGTTATCATGTTTTATTTCAAATTTCAAATTCAAATATATTTATTTCGGAATATTCATCCGTAGAGGTTAGTAACAAAGAATTTAAAAATAGGATTATATCCGTCCAACCATTTATATGCCGTTCCATAATTATTGACATACAACTATAGACAAAAAAGGCAATTTCTGGACTCTAGTGAAGCATGCTCTTTAGCTCCGATATTTACATAAATATTTATTACATTTATATTATATTTTGGTACCTGTCTAATAAATTATAACGAAATGAAACAGATTATAAATATGTAATAAATTTTTATTGTTTATTATAATAATGAATCGACGGATTCTTCTCCATATGAAAGGGAATCATCACTTAAATTAACATTGATTGTTAATTCTTGAGTACACAAATTATCAAACGCAACATCACGATCCCAATAAGATTATATCTTTTTTTTTGAACCCGCTCACATTCTCGATTTAATCTTCTACATAAATACAATTGATTGTTATAAAAAAATCAACAACGCATTAGGACATCACTAATTAATTAGAATTCGAGCTGTTAAAAGTTAAAAAAATAGTTGGACGGAGTATAGTACTACGAATAACATTTTTTTCTAAATCAAATATGCAACCGGGACCAGTGTTAACTGAAAGCACCCTGGACCCTGTTTGCGATTATACTCAGGAGGCTATTGTCGCTGCCACGAACTCTGTGTACCAGGAAAGCCGCTTTTTCTGGCATAATAGCTGCTCGCATAATTGCTGCAAAGCCATCTATCTACCTTAAGATACAATTAAGATACAAGTAAACAATTTTACTTAGTTTAGGTATCACCTAGATTAATTTGCACTACTAACCTTAATTAAACTTATGTAAGCATACAATAATTTTACTGTTTGCGATCTGGTGAACAGAATCCAATGTGATTATAATACGGCGAAAAGAGAACAAGTACGTTACGAGAATAATTTCGTTTCGGAAATATAAAATCGAATAACGGTCGATCTCATCCACAGCGAAGAACAAACGAAATGTACTATGTCTTGAGAACAGTAGTCTTGCACATAGATCTTTGTTCTACGAGACGATATATAAATAAAAGGTTAAACAGAATAAATTTATCTTTATGAATATAAAGATAAATTTAATCTGTATTAATTATTGTAACAAACTAGTTGAGTAATTTCACATAAAATGAAAGAATATCATCATTATCTTAGCCCGTTAACACCCAATGCTAGGGTAAAGGCCTCCTCTTTTGCAAGCCAGCTCAATCAATCCTGTGCGGTCCGGCCACCCCGACAACATCGTCTGACTATCTCGCAGGTGGTCTGCCTCGAGAACGTCTCGCTCCTACACCGAGTACTACTCAGTGACCGCCTTGGTCCATCGGTCGTCGTCCCGCCTAGCAACGTGTCCTACCCATCTCCATTTTAGGCTCATCCACATACCGACGTCTACGACCCTTGTTCGCTGTCGTATCTCCACGTTGTGTATACGGTCGACGAGGGAAATGCCGAGCATGGTGTGCTCCAATGCCCTTTGTGCTACTCTGATTTTGTACATGTATTCCATTGTGAGCAGCCATGTCTCGGCGCCGTAAGTAAGTATGGGGAGGACACATTGGTTATAATATAATATAATAACATAAAGAATATCATAGTAATCGTAAAACAATAACATACCAATCAATAATAATATAATTATAATAACAATAATAACACACTCATTGCCCCGCACTAGGGAAACCCTTTGTCGCAGGAGTCATGGACACACAGCAGACCTGCATATTAACCGTTTGGACATGAAAGCAGTAAATAAACCAATAAGACCAAAAGAACATACGTGTCGGGATTTAAGACCTAGCTACCTATTTGGAGCTCCAAAATGTCCACCGTCACTATCAATAATAACCACTCACGCGATGCGCTTCTCCTACCGCAAAATGGCGGCTATTTGGTTTCGCAAATTAGAAAAGCATTCAGTTTAAATACAAGTTTTTAGAAATAAAAATTATTTTTATTTTTATTTATTTAAACACTTTATTGTACCACAAAGTAACTTACAAATTTTCAGAAACAATTTAAATATTTGTGTACAAAGGCGAGCTTATCCCATAAAGAGATTTCTTCCAACTAACCTTTGAAAATCTGAGAGGAAAGTTGGTTTTTGGGGTGGCACTAAAAATAGATAAGTAAAGAAATGAAATATACTATACTCAATAAATACACAGATTTTAATAAATCAACTGTACATACGAATATATATATATTAAGTAATGTTGATACATTAATACATACAAAGTCTATAATAAATTGAATGTACAAAATAAAACTATAAATAAATATATCAAAAGTAAATAAATATTTCAAAAGCTCTAACATGTGGAGTCTGAACAATCCCAAAACTTCAAAAGAGCACCCTTGAAAATCCGAACCGAAGGCGACTGTCTGACCTCGACCGGGAGAAGGTTCCACATACGGGCAGCACTTACTGTGAACGAGTTCGAATATTTTTGGGAACTGTGTTGTGGAAGGACGAGGGACAAATTGGTGCCAGAACGCAGGCGGTCACCCATAGCCTGACGGTATTGAAAACGCTCACGTAGATAGCTAGGTGAAGTGGGATGGAACAGGATTTTATAGAGGAAGCATAAAATGTGAGCATTTCTACGTAAACAAATAGGCAACAACTTCAACTCATCTCTAAACTTGGAAATGTGGTCGTACTTTTTTAATCCAAACACAAATCTGATACATTGATTTTGCAGCCGCTCCAATTTATTAAGAAGGTCCTCCGAAAGATCAAGATAGGAGACGTCACCATAGTCCAGAATAGGAAAAAAAAGAGTGCGTATTAGCATAAATTTGGTAGACAGAGGAAGAAAGTACTGCATCCGCTTGAGGGAATGAAGTGATGCAAAGATTTTACGACTTACATCGGCGACATGCTCCGACCAAGAAAGTGTCTGATCCATTATGATGCCCAAATTTTTAACTGAAGTGGAAAAAGGAATAATAGTGTCATTCAGAACTAAATTGGGCATCACCATAGACTCAAACTTGGAGATGGAATGGCGACTGCCAATAATTATGGCTTGGGACTTTTGTGCATTTAAAAGAAGTCCGTAGTTCTTAGCCCATACCGAAACCTTTTGTAGGTCGGAATTCAATGTGCCGATAGCAGTAACTACATCTTCAAGACGGGCTGCAGTATAGATTTGAAGGTCATCGGCATAGAGATGGAAAGAAGACGTGAGTGATGATGTAATTCCACCGATAAAGACCGAAAAAAGTATAGGTGATAAAACCCCACCCTGCGGAACGCCAGCCGTAAGACTACACCAGTCCGAGTGCATGTCACCGGTCTTTACGAGCTGGGAACGATCAAATAAATACGAACGAAACCAGGATTCGGCTAAGGGAGGTAGATTTAAAGTTCTAAGCACAGCAAGAAGCAAATTAAAATCAACAGTACTGAAGGCACTGCTAAAATCCAATAAAGTGAGGACAGTAACTTTTTTATTTTCTATATTAAGACGAATGTCGTCAGTGATTTTCACCAGAGCAGAAACTGTGCTATGGCCCGCTCGAAAACCAGACTGCAGATGGTTGAAAATATCGTAACGTAGGAGGTGGTTAGTGAGTCGATTATGGACATAGTGCTCAAGGATTTTGGACAATACAGGAAGTATGGAGATAGGGCGGTAATGGGAGAAAGAAGAAGGATTTGATTTTTTAGGGAGAGGAATTACATGGGCTTGTTTCCATACAGCGGGAAACACACCACTGGAAAGGGAAAAATTAAGGATATGAGCTAGGATAGGAGCTACTAGGTCCTGTATTGGAGTGATCATGTCAAGACTCAAACCGTCATTACCAACAGCCTTCGTGGTGACAGACTTAAGTATTTTCAACACATCTGCTGTCGTAACCTTTCCAAAATCAAAAGAAGCTGAAGCAAGACAAGGTGCATTGGCCAGGACAGATAAAGTTCGCGATTTTATGACAGAATCTAAACATACTGGGGAAGATGCAAAGTAGTCGTTCAGCGCGTTAAGATCGACATTGAAGGGAAAGACATGATCAGCTTTACCGATACCCAGTGACTTCAAATATTTCCACATCTTAGTATGCGGACAACCTTCGATAGTGGAGTGAATATGCTTACGCCTGGCGCTCCTACAGAGCTTGTTGCAGCGGTTACGTAACTCGATGTAGGACTCACTATTGATTTTGGTTGGATTCTTCCGCAATCTGATACGTGCTCTGTTGCGCCTCTCCATAACCTCCTTGATATCTGGCGTGAGCCAAGGCGCGGGGAAATGTTTGACTCGGACAACTTGAAGAGGAGCATGCTTGTCAAAGATGGTCAAAATAATGGAGTTAAAAGCTTGAACCATTTCATTCACGTCCTCCGCTCCAAACACTAGCTCCCAATCAGAATTCAGCACATCATCGAAAAGGGCATTTTTGTCTATTTTAGCATAATTGCGGAGCATTAAGGTTTTATGTCTGCGCTTAGGTGGACGAATTTTGAACGAAGCATAGATTAAATCGTGTGAAGAAAAAGCAGCAGCATTAAACTGTCCATGAGAATCAACCAGCTCAGGAGAAGAAGTGATGATCAGATCAAGAAGAGAAGGTTGACCATTATGCGGAAAGTGAGTTGGATACAACTCGAGGCAATTCAAAAAAAATGAGTGGAAGAGTGAAAGCAACTTCCTCGATCGGCAGTCACGCTTAACAAGGCAGGTATTGAAGTCACCCATGAGTATAATATGTTCGTAGCGGGTACGTAGATCAGCCAGAACCGACTCTAGTTGCTCAAAATAGTCAACTCTTAGGTGAGGACTGTAAAAAACTCCCAGTAGGGCCCTAGTGTGGTGAAGAGTGACTTCTAAAAAAAGATATTCAGGAGAGTCCGCGCTAGTTACCGACTGTGCTACGATCTCGCAGTCAATGTCACATCGTAGATAAATCGCTACGCCACCTCCACCAACCATCCTCATACGACCGCCCTGGGATCCAATGGTGTAGGCTCGATCGTTACGAATGAGTCTAAAACCTGGTAAAGGGTACTGAGTAGATGGTAGGGAAGGTTTAAGCCATGTCTCCGAAATAAGGACTGCATGAATGTTTTTGCTAGTGAAAGATGTCACGAGATCGTTATAATGACTAGCAAGGCTTTGCGCATTAATATGCACAACGTTAAAGTTTTTCGATAGAGATGAGAAAGCAACCTTCAGTCTTTCCTCAAGCGAGGGCATGTCATCCTCTGCATCCGAAAAAGCAGTTGCAGAGGACGACAAAGAGAAATATTCAGAATCCGAATCAGTGTTCAAAACATCCGACATTGAGCTGATATAATTATAGTTTATGTATAAATAATAGTGTTTATAATTCTGCATTGCTAAATAAATACCCTCCGTACTACCACCAAAAACACCTCAAATAAAATGCAGTAATACACTGCAAATCCTGCACTTAAAAAGCACTAATGAAATTTTTGGTGTACTTGGATAAATATGATAATCATGATTTACCATGAAATTACTCCTTAAAGTATAGTTTATAAACAACAAGTTTATATTCAGGGTAAACTTAAAAAACGCTACTTACGGTATGTTTTCAATAAATAAACACCGAAATCACCAGCCCAAACAATAACACACACGAATGTCGTGACGTATTTTTGAAGTTGTTTATTTTTTTAAATGACAGACCCAGGCATTAAAAATTTTATGGTTTGCTAGAGTAGTTACCGAAATAGCAATTAATATTAGTTCTTTTACCTGTTATAACTTCGATATCCGATAAATCGGTATAAAATCATCACCGGCACCTCTAGATGTGGTATGCGTCTACGGCTGCATGTATCGCGTGAGCGGATAAGCAGATACTAAGACGACACAAAATAGTAAATAAAAAAAGACAAGGTTTGGTTTGGCCAGCCGAGCACGTAGTTAAAGACAGTTCTGGCCAGCGGCTTCTCGAACGAATATTAGAAAAAATGCAGGTGAAATTATATCGCGATAAGACTATCCACATTTTGTCCAAACCCAAAATAATGAAAGATTGTTTATAGACTTATTTACGAACACAATTCTCTACTCTCTTCGAAACACGGGACGTTGCACACGTCAAGAACGTTGTGGTAAATAAAAAATACTTCTACACAAAACCTCGATATTAAATTCAAATAATCAAAACAAACGGAGTTCTTATATTTTCGCGATTGTTACACATAAGAAATGAAACTATTTTTCCGGATTTAAATCGCGTATATTTGTTTTTTCAAACAAACCATGGTCACGGTTGACTGAGGTGGTACAGTCAACCAAAATATATTTCGATTTAAGTCAAGTATACCGCAAATCAGTAGTAACCTTAACTGGTTTTGTGTCTAACAATACGGTAAAGAAGGTTCTTATATCGATGAATAAAACCCCAAGACTAAGGTGTTTTCACCCTCTGGTAACGAGAAAAGTTGAGTTAAGCTGATGCGGCGCGGCTGCCACATTTCACTGTTTATTAGGGCGTGTGTTACGATTCCTTATTCAGCGGAAATAGTGGCGATTAGACAATTCTAGATTTGTAACGTCACAAATAGTCATACTCCATTATTTGTTTAACTGTGCCTTAAAGCAAGTGCGTGGTGGTAAGCGACACCCCTGTCCATAACAGCTGTAGTACCGCTCAGAACTCTAAATCTCAAACATCTGAGGGGCACTGCGACTGCACCCATCATCCTGAGACATAAGTTGCAAAGTCCTATGTGCCTGTAATTACAACCAGCACCTTTATCCTTCAAAACCGAAACGCATAAATACTGCACGTACCATGACACAGGTGGTAGCTCCTTAGACGTGCAGCATATCGTCTAGGCAGGCATTTCGTCTAGACAGGCTGTGTTCTTCAAGGCGGAGTCACTTTGCACTGGGAAGACATGTTTGTTTTTCTTTCGTGTTTGTTATTTCCTCAATGTGCAGAAGGTTGCTGCTATATCGGGTTACCCACTGTACCATGACGCAGGTGAAAGGGTGTTAGTTGTCACTGCGCCATGCTGATATAAGGCAGAAATAATTGGGTCGTTGGTTGTTAGACGACTGGTTACATTTTGGTTAAGAAAGTTATTTATACTATTTGGTACGTGCGTCTTTGTGCTGATTTATATGTAGTATACGGTCGAAGTATATGGTCGTTACTTTTGCTTGCACTGACAAGTGCCTGAATGTCATTAGGAAGTTTGACATTCTGTCACGTCTGGTGGCTGCTACACTGCACATTACTGCATGGCGGCAGCAATAGCTAAGGTGACATTACATTAAATCCCAAAGATCCGAGGAGCCCTGCTACTTCGCACGTCACCTTGAGACAAGTTGAAAAGTTCCAAGTGGCATTCACCAGCACCCTTACCCTTCAAAACAGGATCGCAATAATACGAGTACTAACATTACTACTTGGCGGCTGAAATAGGTAGGGTGGTTGTACCTGGACGATCTCTTTCATAAGAAGCCTCTAGTGCTACTAAAATAGATGAGATTGTATTATATATTAGATTAGATTGTAGCTTTTTACGGTCGGAAATCAGTAGATAGTGCTTCATATTTCACGACCCACTACTTTATTTAAGGCATTTATGACATTATTTTATCAATAAAAAGATCGAAGAAACACATATAAAAACGTCATCGATCCGACGGGACACGAAACGTCTGTTGCTTCAGAATAACTACCACTCTTACCAACTGTGCTTCTATCACGAGTTTATTGTGACAGTTGTTGCTAGCGACAACGTAAATTACTTCAAAATTTTGTATAGCGAATTATACAGCGCATATATGTATACAAATATCTTACAAAGAAGCGTTCGAGCAGCCCTCTTCCGACGGGGCGTTGATGCTAGCTCGTACGTCTCGCATGGCACCACGGGCCATGATAAGCCACCTTTACGATTATGGGGTCCTTAAACGAACCGTGAAGAGGCATCTTGTATACATGCAGGGTGAAGGTGGTTAGGACAGTGATTGCACCAACACTGCACTGGGTTCCCTCCGTTTGGATTATTCCACTTTCCATTTACTATCATACGGCGAGGAGTCATATGTCTGTCACATATGAAAATAAATAAAGTAACCCATGAACGATGCGGGTTGAAATGGGAAGTAGTGAAAAATATAGAGAAGAGTATGTTGTTGTGGTATTGGTACATGGGGAGAATTAATGAAAATACATATATTGACGAGAGAAATATACAAAGCCAACATGCATGTCAAATATTGAAAGACAATGGTCGTCTAATTCAAAATCTTCCAAAGGCCACTAAGAACATTTTCAAATCAAATCGAGTGTTATTGAAAGTGCTGGAGTGTCTAGTGAGAAGAATTAGACGATTTGTAAAGCATGAGAAGTTTGTTAGAATCGTCCAATGGCATTTATAGTTTCTAGCCCGAAACCCGCTTTCCGCTCCTCTTGTAAGAAAGTCCAAACTCCAACCTGGTAGCTTACGAATGATTACCGTACGCTAGTGTCAGCATTCTCATCTCTCGTTAGGGCACTGTAGAGGGAATTAAAACGTTTATCTCCGATCTCGCGACGTGAGGGTTAAATTTTGAGGTATTACTTTTGAATTAGAAACGGCCTAATGAGGTTGGCGTCAATTTTCAAAGTGTTCGGAAAAGCAGGTGGGGTATTTTTTGAAGCGTACGCGGGAATACATTGGGGTTCAACTTTTTGTTTGAATATTCGATATTTCTTTTGTTCGATTTGTGTTCAGGTGACATCTCGTAAATGCAGAATAAGATGATTTTGTTTATACATATACTCTGTCGGACATAATTCGAGCCATCTTCATCTTAATCTCACTCTTAAAGGCTTAAAGTACAAAAATACAGTTATCATAGAAGAAAGGTTTTCGCCGGTTTTACAAATGTATATTTTCAACAAGAACTTGTAAAAAGTACATTACTATTATTATGCAATTTTTAAATATCTATTTCAAAATTGTATTATACTTTTTGATCAATCAAATATTGTTAAAGCTTATTTAATACTGAAAATGTAAAGTGGCTCGAATTGTATGCCCGGTAATTAATATCTAATCTATCGATGTTAGAAGAGGGTTCATTTTAATAATATTGTTTCTCTTTTTGAGGTCGTCATACATACCACCATATACAAATGTGTGGTGGTATGACGTCCACCTTTGTGCGTATATTATAAGTGAATAAATCTTTATTAGAACTATTTAATTTTCATTCAGTTTCTTTATTAAATAAATAAGAAAACTAAGGCAATTTGTTTTTATTTGTCTTTAGGATTATTTATTCTTTTTCCTGAACAAAATTTTGAAATGAATGTATATGTAAAACAATGAAAAATACAAGCTCCTTCATAGTTAGCAACAAAGGTGAACAACGCTGGAAAATTCAATCACTTGAGCGTTTAAATATATTGAAATAATATGAAAATCAACCATGATCTAAAGTGAACATTCAAATGTTTTTGGAAATAATTAGTCATAACAAAATTCTCATCTTATGACATCATTGAAGAGTTGAGTTTAAATGAAATAGAGAGATGTTGTTTAATCAACGCGTAGATCAATTATATTATGCTGATCGTGCGACATAAATTGAAACCAGTAGAACTAGCACGATAGGGAACGACTTGCGCGAGAGCGATATAAGGCGCAAAATCTCTATACGAGAATTTATCGCGCTTTATGTCGCTCTTGCGCAAGTCGCGCCCAACGCGTGCTAGGCCTACATAAAAAGTTACCAAGCAAAGAAGTAGGACCGTTCATAACATTACATTTATTTGTATATTGTTTGTCCTGTCATTTCATTGGTAAATATTTTAAAATTTACCGTATTTAATGAATTGAACGAACTTTATGAAGAGCTAAGTCTTCTTAAATGTAAGATGTTTTCATTTTAAAATATTAGTTGATAGCATAAGAGTTAAGTAGGAGCTTTTTGGAGTGAATGTCGCGTTGAAGCGGTAAGCAGATTACAACCCTGATGAGATATATGTGAAAACATACAATTTCAAATGTGACGAACATTTTTTTGGAACATTTTTTTATGACAATCATGATGGCGGCGGGACCTGGTGGTAAGCGACACCCCTGTCCATAGTAGTTGCAGTGGCAAAAATCTGAGAAGCACTGCCACTGCGCCCGTCACCCTGAAGTTGACAAGTCCGATGTGCCTGTAATTTCACCAGCATAAACTCTTCATGCTCGGAACGCAGTAACGCTGACATTACTGCCTGGCGATAGAAATAGGAAGGTAGTACTTACCTGGACGAACTTTTTCATTCTGTACTACATTTTCAAGTTCTATATGGATAATGGCAAAACATTTTTTTATGATATCTAATGACGGGACGAGCAATGAACGTGTGAATGGTGGCAAATGACATGCCTACCCGTAACAGTTGCAATACCCTTTAGTCGTGAAAATGTGTAAATTATTTAATGAGCTTGTAATAAAAAATTTGTTCCCAAGAGGTCGTTGAGTGCCTTTACCGAATCATTTTGTCTATCTGTACGCTGATGAAACGCTTTTACAATTATTACGAATCATATAATGTTTATAATGAGGTTGAATCATATTTTTTGAATTATGAATAATCATATTATTATTTTTATTTGAACTCATCGAGCGGAGCGAGCGAAGCTTTCTTGGCATTCACTCAAATTGCACAATTTCCTGAACGGAATTACTCTGCCGTTCCACCGGAGTGCATGAAATTTAAAACTTACAGAAAAATACTCTTCTACAGGTGGTAAAAACACGTAAATTTTGAAATTCGATATGTGACCTAATACCTGATAGATTCGAGGTCAAAAGTGATTACGGTAAATGTAAGGGAAAAATATTCAATTATAAAAGACGAATGGCGAACTCCTATATAAACTTTTGTCGATATAATTTACATGCGTCTGTTTATGAAACATATGTCATATTATTATAAAGTCTTAATTCCCGGTTTTGAGGTTATTAGTCTGAGAAGTCTGGAATTAAAGATATTCCAATTTCAAGTTTTGGAGTTTACTTTGTTTTTTTTTTTTGCAATAAGAGATTAACTACTTTATTACACAAAATAACGTAGATTTTTTATTTTTGAATTCCTTCTCCAAATATGCCACGAAAGTGGTAAAACTGACAAAAACGTTCCTAATATAGACGACATGTTTCACAAAAATATAATTTGTACCAGAGTTATTAGGGCGTGGTACGTATTAACTCAGTTTTCGTTTGTTATGGGTTAACTTCATGCCTTTTAACCCTACGTTATAAAGGAATAGTTTGTTCTGAACTTTAGTCACATCACACACCGACGGCACCATTCGGATTAACTCCGCTTCAGGCGTCTGTTATTTATTTTGATATATTAAATTAAAAAAATATATAGCATAATAAAAATTTTCGTAGCAATAGAGCTCCTTGTGAAAGAGTTAGTCCAGGGAAGTATTGCCATCTCACCTATTTCTGCCACCAAACAAGTATTATGAGCATTTAGGAAATGAAACCATTTTTCCGTATTTAAATCGAGTATATTTGTTTTTTCAAACAAACCAACGTTTCGGGGCCTTTATAAGTCCCATGGTCACGATTGACTGAAGTAGTACAGCCATCAACCAGTTATGTCTAATATTAATGCAAACCACCCTATTTTTTCACTATAGTTACAAATTTATTAATTAAATATCATATATTTTTAATTTTACAAAGAAACATTCCAATTTACGCTACCTTGTTTTACAAATTATTTTATTGTAACCATTGACTTACAATTATATGGACGTCGATTCCGTGCTAAAAAGTGTCCGAACTTATAGGGCATTAAAATCGTATACAGAGCGTCATTCGCGCTTTAGTCTTCGTTTGTTCGACTGACAGCGAAGCAAGCAAAATTAGACAGTACTGCGATGACTACAATTTAAATTGAACGTTTTAGCTTTTTCATATTCCTTTACATGTCACTACGTTTAAATAGGTTGACTTGGGACATTTTTTTCGTGGTTTTTGTATTAGACCCGTCGTCCATTTATTTGTAAGTCAATGATTGTAACAATATGAATTTTTATTAAGTTAAATATGAGCATTACTACGTTTCGGTTTTGAAGTGTAAGAAGGGTGCTGGTGACTACAGGCACATGAAACTTGACAACCTATGTCTCACGGTGTCAGGCGCAGTGACAGGTCCCTCAAATCTTTGCGAATGAACACTCTGAGTGGCACTGCAACCACTATGGACAGGCATGTCGCTTAACACCAGACGCACGACTTGTTCATCCCCTCATTTGTTAACACAAAAAAAATAAAATGGATTATTTTCACAAAAAAGTGACATTCAATGAAAATAAAATATTTAAGTCATATCTTTAGAAACTCGTGAAAAAGTTACATACATTTTCATCTTTCAATACAACAATAACGGAATAAATAATTTATCAATTCAAGTAAATTTTTAAACCAACACAAAATAATTGAATCCGTCAGTCCACAGACGCGTCTGTGTTCAAAATATATTTGGATTTCAATAAAATATACGTTTGTATATTCCAATTTACTCATGAAGACTTCATCTAAAGGGTAAGCATAAGAAATATTGCTTCTTGAGCCTCTTAGTCACCACTTTGCAAATTAATGAAGAGCAGGTAACATTTAGGTAGCATTGCCATCTTGGATGTAGACTTACCTAATACATTCATAATGTTGGTATAGTTACATAAAGGTTACATGTGCATCCAAGGACTAGGCAATGAGAAGCGTTATAAAGCCATATAAAATAGGCTAAGCTAAATGCTTAAGTATCGCGTTTGCAAATTATTCTATTTTGCACTATTAGTGTAATAAGGTCTAATTTGTAAAATGACAACTTCTCAGGAAAGAGTAACTTATATATGCGTCAATAAATAAATAAATAATAGACAACATCATATAGGTTGCTCTGATTCCAAAATAAGTAACTAAAGCACTTGTGCTATGAAAATAGGATGACGGTATCACAAACACTCACACAATATTGAAAAGCTAGATTTTGTACATTGACCCCCGGCGATCGAACCCGGGACCTTAGTAGCAGTAGAGCTCTTTGTGAAAGAGTTTGCACAGGGAAGTACTGCCACCTTACCTATTACTGTCGCCAAGCAGTAATATGAGCATTACTGCGTTCCGGTTTGAAGCAACTTAATTATGTCTAAGGGTGACTGGCGCAGAGACAGATCCCCTAAGATCTTTGCGATTTAAAGGTCTCGGTGGCAGTACAACTGCCTCCAGGCAGACGAATTGTTGAATTATAACAAAAAAACCTCTTTGTACCTCTTTCGCCATGCAGGTCTTCTCACTTTTTTCTTTACCGAAAAGCTCATGGTAAATTTCAAATTAAACGCACATCAATTCCGAAAAACTCGCCAGCCCTGATTTGAGCCCATAGCATGTACTTGAGAGGTAGTAGGGCAAACCATTAGGCCTCATTTAGAGTGGCGGCGGGCGCAGGTGAAATCAAGTGTACATAGATGCTCGTTGCATTCACAGAGGTCGCGCGCACCACGCGGGTCGCTCTGTTGGCTCTGTCCGCCCGTACTTTCCACAGTGCTGGGTCTAGACCAACGTCTAGCGTCTGTTTGCGATTTAGACGTGTAGATCTACCCGCTTGTAGTCGCTTCGGCACTGTGAAAGGGAAGACGCCAGGACCCGCGCGCCCGCATCCGCCACCGCGCCAGTGCACTCTGAATGAGCCCTTATGCTACCACGGCTTCTATAAAGAAGCAATAATAAGTTGTTATTATGCCTTATAAAATAAATAGTTAAAACACATACGAATGGGTAATTTGAGAATGGTATAGGTAAAGCAAATGAAATTAACTAACTTGAATTTACAGATAATTACAATATTCAATCAAATTACTAACTAATAATGTAATATGCCGTGCAAATTACTAACTAATAATGTAATATATGTGCCAAACGACCGCACCTGGTTTCAAAGTAGGAAATTATTCGGTATGAACACCAGAGCAACGGAATTCACTCTAGAGAACTACCCTGAATACCCAAACCAGAACCAACTTATAAAAGTTAATTTCCCAGATTGGTCCTACCGGGAATCAAACCCGTGACTTCACTGCCCAACACACACAGCGTAAACCATTAGACCACCGTGGTCGTCAAAGAATTAAGAGGTTACTTCCTGATTTTCTTAGATTAATTGTAACCACAATTCAAATGACACCTTAAAAAGATTTATCAGCGAACATCTCAGGATCAGGGGCCTTACCATGAACTCTTATTATCATTCAGTTTAGGACTTAAAATGAATTGTTGTGAGACAAAGCTACATGAAGTGTATATCACCATCCCGTTTTTTGTCGTCACGAACCTATACTGAACTGTAATAAGAGTTCATAGTAAGGCCCCTGGGATGTTTAATATTCTTTGAACTCCCATAACATTTTGAAATACCTTTAACCATGGAACCTAGTTCTAAAACTAAACTCCGGGTCTAAAATCAAGGAAACACTCTTTTTAAAATTTGGTTAAAGAGATTTGTCAACTTCGTGTGTGGCATCATTGACAGTTAACTTGTCACTGTTAAAATTATCTGGTAGGTATTGTAAAAATCTGGTGGTTTCTAGGTCATGACCTTAGGGGATCGAATCGGTAATTTTATTATAGTTTAAGGAGTAATTTCTTACTGTGAAATAACACTTTGAATTGTACACAAAGACCTTGAGCAAGTTTACATTTACATGACGTCGGTTTGATCGTGGTCATACTAAAATTATATCAATAGTAATGATTTTCTCACCTTTATACCAACGAAACGTAGTTCACATATAACTCAAATTTGGACCGAAAAGAGTCACGGTGTGCTACTTGATCATGGGAACAAAACGTATCGCGACACTAAAAATTTCGTACAAAATCAAAGAAAAATATAAATCGAAAAAAGACTACATAAAATATAAAAAAAAACACACAACACAAAAGATTAACTAAAATTTTAGTCACATTGCGCGGCCATTTCTCTCACGACTATGAAAAACCGATCGACGTACGTCAGGTTTTTGAAACTACATATATATCACTGTCATTTTAGCGGCCAGCTTCATTGAGCACAAATGAGACAGAAACTTTTTGAAACGCCAAATAGATTCTGTTTCATCATCATAAAACTTAAGAGTTATACTCTTGTCGGTGGAGCATCTTCCGATCATCTCTTCTATAAGCCTTGACCTCCTTGTATGACACGTCACCGGCCTTTTCCTTTATTTGGTATATGTAACTGCGCCTAGGTCGACCGCTTCCTGTCTTCCCCGAGAAATTCTATTTAATTCTATGTTACGCGATAACTTTGGCATTTGTTGACCGACTTTGATGATTCTTTCAATGCATTGTTGAAAAGACCCACCTCACCTCAGCAGTGGTCCCATTTAAATTTGAAAATTGAAAAATTACATATTTAATTACCGATGAGATTTGCGTTTGTTTTGTAATTAGATGTTTTGCTGTTGTTCCTACACCATCGAATTGAACAACCCCCCATTGTTAGAGATATTATTTTTATTACAATAAATACAGAATATTTTTGGAATATACGGAGACGTACACACAGGTCAGTTGTTGGCGTCGTACTATTTCAGATTTCTAATTTGTGATTTCAGCGTAAACGAGAGTTGATATATAAAAGTGATAAAGTTGCCAGGGATGAATGGTCCTTATTTCGTCTGTATTTCTGATTATAATATACTCGATGTGGGGGGCGTTGATGCTGTCCAGGGGGTGCTACTGCATTTGAAAAAACACCTGAATTATCTTTATAAACTTCACTACATATTTTAAATAATAAAAAAAATATTTCCTTGTAATTTTTTATGTTAAGTTAATATACAAAATACGTGTTTTCTATTATATTTCGGCGTGGTGGGTGTTGAAATTTTTTTTATGTTGCAGTGGGCCGAAAAGTTTGGGAACCTATGATTCGCATGTTATCATAGAAAAAAACGATTTAAGACTTATTATTATATTATATCGCACTGCTTTACAATAGTGTTGTAACTCAAAATATGTGAAATCCAATATTATGTCATTACTGAACGTAAAATTTGATTCTCTACACGGCAATAAAACCGTCGTTAGAATATTATAAGAAATAATTAATAGATATCATAGAGATATAATAGATATCTACTTAACTTCTAATTAGTCACACTTTATGTTACCTAGTTCAGGCCAAAAGAGTCCTTATATAAAAAATGTGAAATATTTTTTTCCATTATAACTGCCTCTGTGGCCGAACGGTTACCACGCCGGACTGCCACGCAGAGGCCCCAGGTTCGATTCCCGGGCCGGGAGAAATATTTGTATGACCTACATTTATTTCTCTCGTGAGTTTGGGTGTAATTTGTGGTTGTCTATATGTGTGTGTCCATGGCACCCGCGACACAGGGTTTCCCTAGTGCGGGGCTATGTTGAGTGTGTGCGTTATTATTATTATTTTATTTTTAAATATATTTGGCAAGTAGAAAATTGTTTAAGTGTCTGCAATAAACTGTGACGCATACATAAATGTTAATGATCTTTCACGGGAAGTGAGTAATTAGTTTTTCCTCATTTCTGAGACAATACACTTTTTGAGTTAATACACTATTGTATTAACAGTGCGATATATTAAACGAGTTCTTAGGTTTTCGCAAATGTTACACATAGGAAATGAAACTATTTTTCCGGATTTAAATGGCGTATATTTGTTTTTTGAAACAAACCAACGTTTCGGACCCTTCACAGATCACATGGTCACGGTTGACTCAACCGTCACAGTCAACCGAAAAATAGTTTCCTTTCCTAGATTTAAGACTTTATCTTAATAATAAATCATAATTACAGATTACCAGTTCGTTATTACCGGTAGCTAAAGTATCGCGTGCTATTGGATAAGTAGTAATATCAATATGAAAATGACCCAATTTTCCATACCAAAATGCAAATACGAGACTCTCCAAGTTCCATTTCGTCAAAGTCGAATCGTGTTTAACTTGACGACGTTATTATAAAGCTCTGTATCTGACCTGATTGGCACGCAAATTGTTCATGAATAAATAATATTATAAGAGAGCTTAAGGGTAAGCCGGAGTATTACGATGGCGTGGAATTACTAGATCATGGAACAATTGTTGTAAGGTAATTCCCTTGACAGTATTACTAGTAGAAGTAAAGCTCCTATACTATCATCCGGAAGACATCCACTATCATCCGGAACATTATCATCCGGAAGACATCCACTGCTGAATATAGGCCTCCCTGAAAGACTGCCAGACTAGCCGGTCGGACGCAACGTGCGCCCATCTGTTACCCGCCGCCCTTACCAGGTCATCCGTCCATCTAGTAGGTCCGCCTTATGGTTCGTGATCTCCTCCTCTCCTTGCTTGTTCCAGGACTCGTTGAGTAACTTTGAGTTTGTTATAATTATTAATATAAAGATCGAACACTCAGAAAAACATTCCTTTGATCCGGTCGGATTCGAACCGCCGTCTTCTTGCATACCGTGCCAGACGCTATACCAACTAAGCCACGGAACGAACCAACGGACCTCACGAAGTTTTCTATGTGCTTGCGTCGTGCTTTGTATTTGGTTTTTCAACGACTTTTTAGTCGTAGCGCCATCTATGAGAAATCTATGAAAGATTTATCACCCAGTTAGTACCTTTACAGCTACCAGTCCTGGCGAGAGATGTCGCTATTCACTGTATTAACTAAATTTTTATTGAACAGATATTAAATTTTTTTGTGTGAAATTACTCCACTAGTTTGTTATAATTATTAATACAAGATCGAACACTCAGAAAAAAATCCTTTGATCCGGTCGGATTTGAACCGACGTCTTCTTGCATACCGTGCCAGAGGCTATACCAACTAGGCCACGGAACGAACCAACGGACCTCACGAAGTTTTCTATGTGCTTGCGTCGTGCTTTGTATTTGGTTTTTCAACGACTTTTTAGTCGTAGCGCCATCTATGAGAAATCTATGAAAGATTTATCACCCAGTTAGTACCTTTACAGCTATCAGTCCTGGCGAGAGATGTCGCTATTCACTATATTAATTAAATTTTTATTGAATTGATATTCAATTTTTTTTTGTGAAATTACTCCACTAGTTTGCTATAATTATTAATACAAAGATCGAACACTCAGAAAAAATTCCTTTGATCCGGTCGGATTCGAACCGACGTCTTCTTGCATACCGTGCCAGACGCTATACCAACTAAGCCGCGGAACGAACCAACGGACCTCACGAAGTTTTCTATGTGCTTGCGTCGTGTCTTTGTATTTGGTTTTTCAACGACTTTTTAGTCGTAGCGCCATCTATGAGAAATCTATGAAAGATTTATCACCCAGTTAGTACCTTCAATAATAATAATCTTTCATATTTCAGCTATGGTAATGTTAAGTTTTTACTTTTGTATCTAATCAATATTTGTGTCATATTAGTAAATAAAGTGTTTATCTTTCTATCTGTCTATCTACTTGTACCGCAAAGCAGTTCTAGTTCCGATTAAAGGATAAAGAGAGACAGAGCAATTACAGGCACAGACGACGGGTACGTGTCACGGCTGGTACCGCATTTGCGATGTTAAACTCCCTTATTTTTCCTTTTGTCTATAAAGAACGATTAACTATTGTTGTAAACCATGAAAAAGGCAATATCAATATCTTAATATTAATTTAAATCCAGTTTTTGAAAATTGATTTTCTGTTAATGGTTTTCCTCTATTTAGTGGCTGTAGAGCTTCTTGTGAAAGAATTCGTCCAGGAAAGTACTGCTTGGCAGTAATGTGAGCATTACTGCGTTTCGATTTTTTTCATAATATAAACTGATGGGACGAACAAATCATGCGCCTGATGATAAGCTACACGCCTGTCCATAACAGTAGAAATGCCACTCAGAGCTTTAAATCGCAAAGACCTGAAGGGTACAGCCACTACGCCCGTCACCCTGAGACATAAGTCTACAAATCCCATGTGCCTGTAATTTCGTCACGACCCTTTTCCTTTAAAACCGTAACGCAGTAATGCCAACATTACTGTTTGGCGGCAGAAATAGCTAAGGTGGCAGTACTTTTCTGGACGAACTCTTTCACAAGGAGCTCTACTGTTACTAGATTATTATTATTATGCTAATACGTAGGGCGCACTATAAGTTTCCGGAATGAATTAGAAAAAAATACTATAAATGTTCAGAAATGAATTTATTGTTTCTCAAAATATTCTCCGTTAGCGTTAATGCACTTTTTCATACGAATGAACCAATTTTGAAAACATTTATGCCACTCCTCCGTGACAATCTCTTAAACATATTTTTCATACTCTTCGATAGTCTCTTCAGGCGATGAAAATCGTTGACCGCGTAACTGGTTCTTAATTTTTGGAAATAAATTAAAGTCACAAGGTGCCCAAGGTCGGGACCGTATGCGAGATGGCTCATAAGATCGACGTTGTTCACCTTAAAAAATTTATTTGTCTGTCTGGCCGTGTGAGAACTGGCATTATCGTGGTGCAAGATGATACGGCGTTTACAGTTATTTTTACGGAGTTTGTCAATAACTTCCGGCAAACAAGTGGTCGTGTACCAATCACTACACGGTACAACGATTCTCTAAAGTAACAGTAGCCATGTATCCAGTTTTATTAAAAAAAGAAGCAATCATCCGCTTAGAGGCATTTTGCACGTGTGCCGCTTTGGTTGGTTTCGACTCATCTCAAAAGACCCATACGCTCGATTGCTCCTTTGTTTTAGGATCGTAACTATAAATCCTTATTTCGTCACCTGTTACTATGTCTAAAGATGCCCGAATCTCATGGTATGTCACATACCTGTCTGTTTTAATCATACGGCGCACAGCATCGATGTTTTTGTCGTTCACAGCAGTGGACGGGCGACTCTCACGAAATTTGTCATTGAGATTCACACGACCGCGTTTGAATTCTGCTAACCAGCTATAAATGGTCGTCTTGCATGGTGCTTCATCGCCAAAAGCAGTTTGAAGCCGAGCGAAGCTCCGCTGAGCCGTTGAATTACACTTAAAGTTGTAGAAAATCATACTACGAAAATTTTCACGAGTTAAATCCATGGTGATATAGACAACCAATTTCTAATATGACGCCACAGGCGCAGTGACAGTGCACTCATATATTTGTGATTTAAAGCACTAAGTGGTACTGCAAAGGTTATGGATAGGCGTGTCACTTATCACCAGGAACGCGACTTATTTCTCCCGTCACTTGGTCTCATAAGAAAAATGCTACATTTATCTGTCAAAGACACAAAACCTTTAGTAGCAGTAGCAGTAGGAACTTGTAAAGGAGTTCGACCAAGGAAGAGTAATCAGTAATGTGTAATTGCATTCCGGTACCAGAAGGTAGCGTTGTATTGTTTGTCCCACAATGAAGACTACCAAAATGTTCTATCCCGAAACACATCACAGATTGAATCGTAGTGAGAGTCAGGGTAATCCCTATTGCAGAAAGGAGACTTTAGATCTCGGACATATCTCACAACCGACAACTTTAAAATTTCGTAAGTATCTCTAAGAAACGGTTACCATTTTCCACCAAGCAAACAGTTTGATACTGAGTGCTTGACCGCCATAAAAATAGTAAGTTATCAAGTCATAATGCCTGGGTAGAACTGACGTCGTGTTGACCTTTTTACTTTACACGTGCAGCATAGCAATATTACCGATATACATTATACTTTCTTTATTTATTTAATTAGTCTCGTAACTGGTCCTTCCGAATAAACATCTCTTTTGTAATTACTTAAAGTCTTTTTCAAAAGATCGATTTCTCGACCGCAAACGTATTTAAATTACAGCGTTATATCAATTATAACGCTGCATGATCTGAATTGGCATTATTTTCATGTATGTTTCAACTTTTATTTAGAGGAGACCCGTACCTAGTAGTTGAATGCATAATAGGTATCAACATCATAACATCATAAACAGTCGATGCAACGTTTAATTGGTACTTTCGTACTCGGTCAGTTCCTTTTAGTCCCGGAGTCGCAATAAAAATATCGTCACCTTAAATTGAAACTCAGTCAAGACACTCCAAGATTTAAATATACTTTCGTGAGAAATTGATACGAAAAAATTTATCTGGAGCAGTCCAGAGGGGACTTTGTTGAAGACGTGATCTAAATCTCAGATCAACGTTTTGTAGTACAAGAGCTGATAGCAAAATATCTAGATTGAAGTAATAAGTAATTTAGTAGAAAATAAATGATGTAATCTTCATTATGAAAGTAAACATTATATTATCGGTATCAAACCTACTGGAAACGAACAAAACTGCAAATTAGGTTAAAATTGTTCAATACAATAATACAAAACGAACTGATTACGTCACCAGGATTTCAAAAACACGAAAGCGGAAACGATTTTATACATTATTGTTAGAACACAAAGTAAACATGGAAATTAGAAAAATAAACCTAGGTATCGGATTTTTTTAAGCAACGTAACGTTACTCTACTCCTGGGCTATAATTTAAATCAGAATATCTCGTGACAGAAAATTCGAAATTGTTGTCTCTTGAATCTTCAAATTGAATATCAAATTACTGGAAATGAATATTTGACATCTTAAGCCCAGCTCTTGAGGTTTGATCTCGCTTAGTGTTTTATTTCTCACGTTTTAAATGAAATTAAATTTTCTTATTCCTTATTATATCATAAAATTGACGGCCGTGTTCGAATGGCTTGCCGCTTTTCATCGTTTCGCCATCTCTGAGGTCCCGGGTTCGATCCCCAGCCGGAAAGAAAACTGACTAAACTAATTAAAGTATAGAAATATTATTAAACTCGATTTATGTAAACATGTAGAATAGAGATATTATGTCAAGATAATGAACGGGAGATTTCTCATGGGAGGATTAGGCTATTATTGTAAGACTCTATCCGATAAAATAATGACAGACGTTAAAAATAGAGTTGTTGTACTTAGATATTGTTAAAATTGAAACGACATTTGTGAAAGGCTAGATTCCAGCTGTTGCTCGTTCTCTTCTATATTTTCAAAGTATTTCAGTCACATTTATAATACTATAAGTTGTCACTTTTTTAAATTCCATTGTCAGAATCTATAATAACATTGCCACTTCTATGGCTTAGTTTATGTCATGTTGTGCCTACATAGTAATGCCTTATTACGGTTTCGGAATAATTTTAAGATTATTCTTGGGTTTTTTTTAATTATTATTGGCAAGTTGTATTGACCTTTGCGAAGATATTACAAAATTGGAAACTTGGAAAAAAGACTAACGACGAAGGATTTTTAATAGCATCCATCAAAACATGATTTAATTCATTACCTAAAATTTTTGCTGCAATTATTGTGCTTATTGTTACAGTAAATGTGTTTATTGCCGCTACCATTGTGCTTGTTGTTGCAATGCGATAGATGGAAACAACTTACATTACCACCATAAACAACGTCTTGTTTATTTCAATCCCTTTTTCTCTTTGTATTATACATTGGATTTTAAATGAATTAGTATAAACTTTGCATACAAGTCTATGGACTACTATCTGAATTCTTCATGTCTTTACGTATTCTATATAACTCAAACGGCATCGTTGGAAGAGGACGACCAAGAAGAACATTCTCAGATGAAATTGAGAGTGGTCTTAAAAAGGTAGGGGTGCGTAGTAAGAAGAATAAGAATGCCTGTGTGAAAAGGTTGAAGAATGTAAGTGAGGCTAGAGAGGTTTGTCTGGATCATGCTAAGTGGCGATCGATCGTCTCTGCCTATCCCAATAGGAATCTTAGGGCGTGAAAATATTCATTGATTTGATATTGCTTGCCTGTCACACTATGACACATACGCCTGCGTCAATCAGGCCTTTTAGAACCTATGGTTACAGACGTAACATTTCACTATTGAGCTGTCATAGTAAGTTTGCACCCTTGAAGCCACTGGAAGACTGGCAGTTTCTTAGTTCAAAGATTTGGCGATCAAAAGGAAAAACTTTATCAATTTCCTGGGTACAGTCTCCCGGGGCTCTGACTCGCTATAACTTTCACATCACATTCTCTTTAAGTATTATCAGCATAGGAAATGAAACTATTTTTCCGGATTTAAATCGCGTATATTTGTTTTTTCAAACAAATCAGTCAACCGTGACCATGGGACCTGTAAAGGGCCCGAAACGTCGGTTTGTTTGAAGAAACAAATATACGCGATTTAAATCCGGAAAAATAGTTTAATTTCCTATGTGTAACAATCGCGAAAATCTAAGAACTCGATATCTTATCAGCATACTTATTATTTTAAAGTGATGTAAATATTTGTTATTTATAACATAAACACACAACAGCGCATTAATATCCCACTAATAATACGTGCATTATAGGCGAACCCCTCGAACAGAATAAGGGAGCTGATGCATTGTTTGTTTCTGTTACTTTGTAGGTGAAAAATCACTGTTACTTTTGAAGTTTAGAAATAGTGTAAAAGAAAATAAATATCTTTTCGAATTATGCATTATTGAATTTATAATATTAATTACATACGTAATAAAAAATAATTCCTTATCTTAATTTAGTAAGTGCAATAGCAATATTTACTTGGATAGCAAGATTAACTCAAGAATCAGTTCTTGATTAATAAACATCCTAAACTAAAGTACAGGCACATTAGACTTGTCATTCCCTTAGATCTTTATGATTTCAAACTCTGAGTGGCGCTGCAACTGTCATAGACTGGCGTATCGCTTGTCATCAGGCGTATGATTTATTTGCCCCGTTACTTGGTCTCATAAAAAAATATTAAACACTATGTTCATCGCATTAATAATTGAAGAATCATTTCAACCCGTAATCTCACTGTTAGGCACTGGTCTCCTCCACAAAGAGAGTTTAGGACATTATCACAATATTTTCCTGAGCTAGAGGCAGCTCCATTAAACATTCACAAATGTACGTGTCTCCACCGGGAATCAAACCGTCAACCTCTGAATTTAGAAGCAACCGTCCTTCCACTGGGCTATCACTAAAGAATGTAATACCAAAATGTACATTATGTATTTTAAGTAATAAGTATGTCTATACGAAGGATGTTATTGTTACCACCCCTTATTAGTAATAGTTACAAACAAATAATCTACTAGTGTACAATTCACCTAAAGCTTCTAATGGGTCAATACGCGTTTTGTGTCCACGCCGTTTCCAAGTAACTGTCGACCTCATCTACTATTGACCGTTTGATATCGATCGGAATTCTACCCCAGTGGATATAGTACAGTGACAGTCTTCGTAGTTTAATTTATTGGAAATCTGTTAGAGTTGTTAAAGACAACGGTGAATGAGACGTTTGTTTGACCTTTTCATTTGGCGTTGTGTCGTATGATTAATTTTTAATAGTGTTTCATTATAATTAGAATCCCTTAAGAAGTATTTGTTGAAAATCAACAGACAATCAATCAATAGTAATAATTGCAAGTGATTTACGTACACATGAGGATCTAATTTGCACAAGTCGCGTTTGAAGCTCAAGTATATTTGATAGGTGGAACAGGTATATATATATATACAAATATGATGGCATCTTGACATCAGCCTGTCACACCATATCATAACATGTAATAATATAAGTTGTATAATACATTCAAGTCTCATTCTCATTATAGGTGTTGGTCACACACAAGCAGTGCACAGAAGCAAAAAAAACCGACCTCAAAAGTTCATGGAGTTAGAAAGTGCGCGAAATCGGATTCTCCCCTAGTTTGCCACCCTTAGAGGTGGAATATTTTCTTCAAATTCAAATGGGACCACTACTGAGGCATCCCTCTCTTACAAAAAATAATCATCAAAATCTGTTGAAAACGTTATCGCATAACATACATACAAATAAAACAGTCGAATTGGAAACCTCCTCGTTTTTTTAAAGTCAGTTAAAATAATCCATCGTACAAACGTACACGATAAAACGTCACACAAATATGTATTGCATTAAAATGTTTGAAAAGGTGAGTCAGCCTAAGTAACGATTAATTTTAATGTAATATTACCAATTTCGAAAAAAGATCAAGACAGATAAGATAAGAAAGATAATTGCCTTATTTTTATATTTTAATGAAGACCAATTAAAATAAAAAATTCAATATAATACATAACGTAATAAGGTATGCACATTTTGACCCCATGATGTTCGTGTTGTTAGTTATTGAAAAAAAAATATCGACATATACAAGATCAACATCTTGTATATGTCGATATTTTTTTTAAACAACTTTAAGATAACGTAACTTGTTTCCATCTGAACCTAACAAGCACAATGATTGCTGCAGCAACAAGCACAATGATTGTATGAGCAATTTGAAGTAATTAATTTAATTATTTTATGATTCTTTCAATAAAAAATTCGCTACTCAAGCTAAAATTGTATTTCATTGAATATCGTTTTTTTTTTATTTCAGTGTTACAAAAACGCTGTTATGGCAATTTATAACTTGTGTCGAAATGCTTTCATAGATTTCTCATAGATGGCGCTACGACCAAAAAATCAAATACAAAGATCCAACAAACGAGCACATAGAAAAATTCATGAGGTCCGCTGGTTCGTTCCGTGGCTTAGTTGGCATAGCTTCAGGCACTGTTTGCTAGAAGACGTCGGTTCCGAATCCGGCCGTATCGAAGGATTTTTTCTGAGTATTTGTATTTATAATTATAGCAAACTAGTGGAGTAATTTCACAAAAAAATAATTAATAACAATATCAATTCAACAACCATTTTAAATTTAAGACTTGTTAAGTGTTCTAGGTATCAAAGATATATAGGTATATACACACAATGTTTCTTTACAGGCTAATTGCGCTACGCCATTTACATCCTCAATATTGCAAAGTGCAATTAATATTGAAGCCAAGAATAGATTGGCTACTCTACTAGTGTTTACATTATGTTTGAATATAGAGCTTTATGTAAACATTTGTACCGTTGACATAGTTCAGTAAATCAATTGCATGTATAACATTTATACAAGTAACGAACAAGGACCACCTTATACAGCTTAAGTGATTGAAGATTGTAGTAAAGAAGATATAATATTAAATATACGTAATATAATGTTTAATGTAGAAGAATCAAAAGTTAACTAGGCATGCTTAGGAGATGCTACGTTTCTACTGCCGATAGTTAAGTTTTCTTTGACAAAAGTTAGTTGTCTTTTGGTCACCTGAAGATTGAACAAAGCGAAGTAAAAGCTTCTTCGAGGATCTCGGGTGTGATTCTCAAACATCGCAAAATTGATGTTAGAGTGTTTGAGTCTTTTGCTTTACAAGAATATTCTGGCGATGGAGCCTTCATTACGCATACTTGCGTGAATATAGAAGGCCTCCTTTGCAATGTCTACACAGGGGCCTTACCATGAACTCTTATTACGGTTCAGTATAGGTTCGTAACGACAAAAAAGCGGGATGGTGATATACACTTCATGTAGCGCTGTCTCACTACCATTCATTTTAGGTCGCATTTCACACAAGATGACTGTTCATTATAAGGGTTTTACCGGTATTGCGAGTGACGCCAGCTGGTTTCGAGGTTTACCAGTATTTTTTCACTGGAAAAAATTTGGATGGAATTAGCTCCCCCTTCTCAAGGCCGCATGACATGCTGATATCATTCCCACTTTAGATGGCTACACTATACGTTGGTTAGATTCTTTTTCATCGAAAGATGGTATGCACGTATGGAGTCTCCCCGCATGACGTACTATTCTTCTCCTGTACGTTTTGCGTAACCTGGGCAACAATTGGCGATAGCAAATATCTTCGAGTATTGCGATACGATAAAAAGAATCGGAAGATTACCAATTGATATTTGGTTTGGTGGTATATATTTTTAAAATAGATTGATAGGTGCCTTACTGACGGCGAACCTCTCTCGCATCTTCATGTTTCTATCTATATGACGCCAGATGTTTTCACTCTCGCCAGTATGCATCAAGATTGAATGAGTCTTGAATAGAAGTAAAAATAAATATTTTGAGATGAACGGCCACCAAATTCGACTGTTCTAGATAGCGGACAGTAAAACCTGGGTTTTAGTTTTCTTCAAGACTGCCGTTGTAAAAATGAATCGTTTATTTTAAGCCGATAATTCCTACTTGAGGTATATATATTCTCTTAATTCCTTAAGCCCGAGAGAGACAGTACATCCCAAATTGTCCACGTTTTCTTCAATTCCCATGGGAATAACATTAAGTTCACTAGACATTTGAGATAATTGCAATTGTACTATATAGTAGTAGCTGTAAAATGATCTAATTCTTAGCCAACTATATCACTGTTCATTCATTTAATTCAAAACTATTATTAATGTACCTTGACTGAATTTGTCATCGTCTACGGTGTTATAAATATAGTCTCAAATGTTTAGACGCCTGATCTATTTAAACAGCTATAAATAGAGCTTGTGAATGGAGATTGCAAATGTGCTGAATATGCATAATTAGATAGATGGATATACACTTTATTGCTCACACACAGGAATAAAAGTGTACATAGACAGCTTAAAACGAATGAGGGCAAAGGCGGCCTTATCG
Source organism: Hyposmocoma kahamanoa (assembly GCF_003589595.1). Taxonomy (NCBI): domain Eukaryota; kingdom Metazoa; phylum Arthropoda; class Insecta; order Lepidoptera; family Cosmopterigidae; genus Hyposmocoma; species Hyposmocoma kahamanoa. The sequence continues at coordinate 951,228 of NW_020653726.1, read as the reverse complement.
CCAAGAGCGATCTATTCCAGACAACCGTTGAAATATAGGAAACCTAATCAGAGCGGGATGCGTAGTGTGCCAGTAGCAAAATTTGAATTGTATAGAAAAACAATAATTAACATTATATTTCGTCAAATAATAAATAACGATATAGTATACCTACATGTGAAAGTTGAAAGTTTGTAAAAGATTATTTATTTTATTTTTTAGTATGTCAGCCATAAGATATATATAGGGTATCAACATTTTAACAACAGAGAGAAATCAATGCCATTATTAACAAAATAACAGAGCAATGTAAATGATTAAAGCTTACACAGTCTAGGGCGTTTTATTTTCTTTTCTCTTGTTCATTTGAGGGTAAGATCGAAGCGAAGTCTAATTGCTTTCCATTCTTCAGGTCTTACAGACTGATCCAATTCCAATCCGAGGGCAGTGTGTAAATGCTCTTAAACATCGTCATCGTCATTACCATCAACAATATCTTTACGACTACCACCACCAACCCCACTGCCACTAACATCATCATCAGCTAAGATACTTTAAACTGTTCGACTGGAACATTATGTTGGTTATATTAAATTTTATATAATTATGTAAAATATTTCGAAGTACAGAAGTAATGTGTTAGTAAAGTCATTGGTCAGACTTTCGATTTCAAAGAATGTGTTAGTAATTTAATTAACATTTTAAGCCTAAACTCTAAATATTCACCAGTTAAATGTTGAACTAGGCAGAACTAACAACATTTAGAGTGTTTCTCTCAATTTCCCTGGCACAACCTAGCGACTACTAATTGTTTTGGAGGCGATCCAAAGCTCTTACTTCGTGCAGGGAAATTATTTTATTACTAACAATCGACTTTGGACTTCATTAGCGAATGCTATATAAAGTTTTGTGTTTATTACTTTGATTATGCACTCGGTTTTAGTTTTTCAACAAGGACATTGAAGTATAAGTTAAGTATTTAAGTGAAGGATTTATTACTGTGATTTTTTATTAGACATATTTTATGGTGCAAATTGGCAAAATGCCAAGCGGTCCACTTTACAGAAAGTGGTTTTTTATAGTTTAGACCAGAGGTCCACAGACCTTTTTTGTTTCCATTTTTTTTCGGATTAGTGGCTTTATTTCAGAATTTTTTTTTTACAAAAAAAATTAAAACCATTTAAAATGTTATCATATAGTATATACGTGTTCGATTTAGTTCAGTTGATATAAAAAAAATCATTGGTATATGTGAAGTACCTATTGAATACAGCGGTTTTCTCGTAAAATTTGGAGGTAATTTGTGTTTTTTTTTTCTATCGAGAAAATTTTTAGGAATCGTGTTTTCACACCATGTAGTGTCAGTATATATCCTCAATTGTACTTTATATTTTTTCCAAAGTGATTCATTCAACACCTTCGACTCTTAAGATGTTCTGTGAGTGATCAATCTCTCTAAACTTCAATTGTAAATGCAGCAATGTTATTTTCCGGTAATTATAGCTCAAGCGGTGGTAGATTCTGCACTATGAACTCCACCAGAAATAAACACATATGATTAACGCTGAGATATTATATCTACTTTCAGCTCGCGGACTACTCAAACCACGAGTAGTTCATTAAAACTTAAAATCTCAAATTTCTTTATATCGTACGTTAGTAATTTGCTTTTACGTTTTGTTTTTACTATGGGTATTACTGTACGATATGGTACATATAACTTTTACGATTGGGTATTGGTTTCCATTAAGGAAAGGGTCTAGGCTATAAGTTGATCTTGCTAGCATAGGCTGGAAGTACCCATTCGGAATACAAATGAAGTTCTTTATACGTTTTGGAAATTCGTAATTGGTGATTTTTTTTTTATAGAATGTGGTCGGCTAAGTCAAGGTAGCGTAGGGGTTTTACCGCTTCTCAAGCAGAGACCGTGGGCTCGATTCTCTGAGTTTTTCGGAACTTATGTGCAAAGTATAATTTGAAATATACAATGAAGTTTTCGATGAAGGAAAATATCGTGAAGAAGGAGAAGAAGAAGGTTTACAAGCGTCGGAAAACGTATAAAGCCCCCAACCCGCATTGAGTCTCTCGCCTGAGAAAAGATCAGTGCCCAGTTACTGGGACTTATAAATGGGGTGATGATGTAAGTATGATGATGATCCGCTTTGTCTCATATTTCGTATTTGCTTTTCGCTATCTACAGCGATTTAAATAGCCCGAAACAATTTGTTGTCTAAAATGTGTTTCGTTGAATAAAAAAATGCAATGGAAGTTGATGCTATTCTCTCAAACTTTCATCATTAAAAGTTTTGGAATATCGACGTTAAACATAGTGTTATTAAAACTAAAACTAAATAAACCACCAGTAATATAAACATCAAAACCCGATACTTAATTAATGTAATTGAAATTGTAAGCTCTTTTAATCAACGACCAACTAATGTAGCGGTGCGTTGTGGTTTCCACTTTTGGTTTTAATTAAACACATTAACCACAACAAAGCAACTTGTTTCGGGTTGATATTTTAAATTCCTTTGTAAGTTTTTTATGTAAAACGGTAAATATATATAATTTGTTTTATTTACATTTTAAGGCTTTTGTGGTTATTCACCAAATGATTATCACTAATTTCAGGTTTCTTACCACGGTATGACTTCTTTTTATTTTCCCGATATTTCGGAACGGTTGCACGCTCCATGGTTACGGATTGACTGGACGGCAGCAGATGACAGCTTTAAGAGCAGACATATCTGGCTACCCTCTTGCGTGCTATATATATCAGGAAAATAAAAAGAAGTTATACAAGAAAGAAACGAAAAAAAAAATCATGTAAGAAACCTGAAATTAGTGACAATCATTTATTTTATTTATTAAAAATTTAGCATAAATTCTTTCCTATCATCAAAAAATCCAAGGATTGAGAACGTTTACATCTAACATATCTAGATGCTTATAGGATTGGAAACTTCTCAATTCGACTGTAATTTTTTGTATGTAAGTTACGCGATAGTATTTTTGAACCGATTTTGATGATTCTTTTTTTTGTTGGAAAGAGGTTACCTCAGTATGGGTCCCATATACATTTGAAGAAACTATCACCTCTAAGGGTGGCAAACTAGGTGACGAAACCGGTTTCGCGCACTTTCCGGTCACCGATTTCAATAAAACTTGGCAAACAGATGTAATTCAACGAACTTTTGAGGTCAGTTGTTTAATACTATGATTTTTAAAACTCTGTATTGAGATTATAGGAATTAATTTCTATTGAATGTCTCCATTAGTTTGTTATAATTGTTAAACAAAGATCAAACACTTAAAAATAATGCACATTGATCTGGCTGGATTCGCACCAACGTCTCCTAGCAAACCGTGCCAGACGCTATGCCAACTAAGCCATTAATTAATAAATTAACTTTGATAGTTTTATGTTGGGCCTCAAAACTAAGACAAATGAGTGAATAAAATTTTGATATTTGTTTTTAAAACTAAGTAAATGAAAATAGGTTAAATGTAAACTAAGTAAATAGGTTGTGTAGGGACGGACAACGCCGACACATTCATAGTTCTTTAGAAACTGATGATCCGGCTAAAGTCTGGAAGTTTCTTAGGTCGCTGGGAGTTGTTAAGTCACGTCAAGATAGTTTCCCAAAAAATTTAAACCTTGATGCTCTTAATCATCATTTCTCTAATTCCGTTGCCTTCGACGGGTCGACTAAAACATCTACATTAAATTATCTTTCCACGCTTCCAACTGCCGACCATCCGCCGTTTTCTTTAAAAGAGTTTACTGATTGTGATGTTAAGAAGGGCATACAATCTATTTCGTCCAATGCTGTTGGCAGTGACCATATTGGTCGTAAAATGTTTTTATTCATAGTTGATGAGATTTTACCTGTGATCCGGTATATTCTTAATTTTTCTATCAGCAGCGGAGAATTTCCTTCCCTTTGGAAGGAAGCTCTCATTACTCCTCTTCCCAAAAAAGCCAATCCATCTAACTTTTCTAATTTCCGACCTATTTCTATACTTCCCTCTCTATCAAAGCTGCTAGAGCGACTAGTTCATAACCAAATTACTCCTTTTCTCATACGTAACAACCTTCTTAATCCCTTTCAATCCGGCTTCCGATCAGGACACAGCACTGTGACTGCTCTTGGTAGGATCACTGATGACATTAGGTATAGTATGTCGCAACAGCAACTCACTGTAATGTCATTGCTTGATTTCAGCAATGCTTTCAACAACGTTGATTTTGACATTTTGATTGCACTTTTACGCACTCTTAACATATCTCCAACGGTAATCTCTTGGTTTCATAGTTACCTGCATGGGCGTCGGCAGTGTGTTCGCATTGATGAGAGGTTCTCTTGTTGGTGTGACATTAATGCTGGCGTTCCACAGGGCGGCGTTTTATCTCCTCTTCTCTTCTCGATCTTTATTAATTCAATTTCCCACAGTCTTACCTCATCCTACCACCTGTATGCAGATGATTTACAAACTTACACTCACCGGCAACTTGAAAACCTGCACGAAGCCATTGAGGTAATCAATAATGATCTCCGTCATATTTCGACGTGGAGTAAACAATTTGGTCTTAAGCTGAACGCAACGAAAACGCAAATGATTGTTATTGGCAGCTCTAGAATGGTATCCAAGATAGATTGGTTTCGCTTGCCGCAGGTTATTATAGACGACACCTATATTAAAATTAGTGACAATGTAAAAAATCTAGGTATACTTATTGATAGGCAGCTATCTTGGGCACCTCAATTAGTTGAGACCAGCCGCAAATTTTTTGCGTCTGCCGCATCTCTCAGACGGTTACGTAATTTTTTACCTATTGCCACGAAAACTGCGCTTGCCCAAACTCTTCTTCTTCCAATTCTTGATTATGCTGATGCCTGCTATCTGGATTCAACCGAAGAACAGCTCAACAAACTCGAACGTCTACAAAACTTTTGCATCCGTTTCATTTATGGTCTGAGGAAATTTGATCATGTTTCCATTTATCGCAATGAGCTGAAGTGGTTACCCATTAGACTTCGCCGGAATGCTCATATTCTTAATCTTCTCTATGGCATCTTATTCATTCCTCACACACCACCTTATCTTAAGGAGCGATTTGAATTCGCCCATCAATACAACCCCCGACTTCTGCGCTCTTCTTCAACTCTCCAACTTAAGATGCCATTGCATACCTCCCAGTATTACGACAAGTCCTTTACTGTTCAGGCTATTCGTTTGTGGAACGCTTTACCTTTGTCTATTCAACAAGCGAAATCATGGAATATATTCAAAAATATGGTAAAAGTACACTACCTTAATTTAGTGTGACCTGGACTGCTTAGGTATTTTTATATTTTGAAATTACGTTTTAGAAATTTTTATATTTATAAGTATAAGAATATATAGTAGTTTACAATATTCATATATTATATGTACTGGTTTTATTATTTATTTATAAATATATGTATATTTGCATTTATTTATCAATTTTTATCTGTTGATTAGTAATTCTTCATACATCGCCGTCTTTTTCCTGTGAATTATATAATTACTTCCATCCAAAGGTTGTCTGGCAGAAATCGCTTAAAGCGATAAGACCGCCCATTGTACCACCGCTTATTTTTAATTTAATTGTATTGTATTTGTTTCCTTTTTTGGTGTACAATAAAGAATTTTTGTATTGTATTGTATTGTATTGTAAATGTTGATGATATTTGTAGACTAATATTATATTAATTGTAATATAGTTTAACCTGAAAACATGTTCGACAACGCAAGCAAATTGTCTTCTGGTACTCGTCGGCAGCTGTCGCGGCATGCTCGCTCGTTTCATGCTGCTTTTTTTTAAACTGACCGTACATAACCTACCGAATGGAGGGCGCAACCAAGCAACCAAGATTTATTAGGAGATCAATATCAAAAGATATATTGGTTATAAATACTCGTATTATCAATCGTTAAAAGAAAACACCAATAATATAAAAAAAGAGGATCAGATGTTATTCTTGAATATCAAATATTAATTTAGTATGGTTAAATATAATTATTGTATTACCATGAATGCAGTATTGATGGAACATATTATACCTATATCAAATTAATATATTATGTAACAAACATAAAAAAATATCGTTTATTTAAAAAAGTGCACATTTACTATAGATCAATGTATAGATAGATAGATGCTTTGAGGATTAAATAATATTATCCCCATTTTTATTCTTGTCCACAAGTCGTTTGTATGCGCAAACAGTAATGCATTAAACTTTACGCGTTGTCCGTCGTTATCTTAAATGGCGTAGAGTTCAAATCTTAAATGCAAAGCTAATGCAAAAGCTAATTTAAGCTAATTTGTACCATTCAGTAAGATATAAACTCATGATTGAAATTCGAAAAAGATGGTCAAAAACTTATAACATGTTCCGTACAACTTACCCCGGAAGGCCAACACTCGGTTGTGGATGGCACATCCATTGTTTGGCATCCATTCTTTGCTTTTTAACCGACTTCAAAAAAGGAGGAAGTTCTCAATTCGACTGTATGTTTTTTTTTGTATGAATGTTACGCGATAACTCTTTTCGATTTTTGATTTTGATTTGTGAACCGATTTTGTTGATTCTTTTTTGTTGGAAAGATGATACCTCAGAAGTGGTCCCATTTAAATTTGAAGAAAATGTTCCACCTATGGTGCCACACTTCTAGGGGACGAATGACTTTTGAGGTCGATATTTTTAGTATACTCTGTACTTAGATTATTTTATGATATCAAATGACAGGAAATGGTGGTGAGCGACACGTCTACCCATAACAGTTGCAGGGTCACACAGAGCTTTAGATTTGTAGGGCACTGCTATGCGCTCGTCATCCTGCCACATAAACTTGACAAGTCCTATGTACCTGTAATTTCGCTAGCACTAACTTTTGAGGTCGGTTTTTTAATACTATGTACTGAGATTATTTTATTTTTATTTAATATCACGATGTTTTGCTATCATGATATTATTTTTTTTTTCTGTAAAATTACTCCACTAGTTTGTTATAATTATTAATACAAAGACCGAACACTGAGAAACGTTCCTTCGATCCGGCTGGATTCTAACCAGCGCCTTCAAGAAATCCGTGGCAGACCCAACAGAGTTACGGAACGAACCACCAGAACTTACAAAGTTTTCTATGTGCTTGTTGCAGATCTATATTTTTGGATTTTAACAACTTTTTTGCCGTAGCGCCATCTGTGAGAAATTAAATGTACTTTTAATTGAATTGTTATCAGTGAAACTATTTCGTTATATTGAAACAAACATCGTTAGTGTGAGTCATCGTGTGTTTTGGCACGCGAATTTTTAGAAAAGTTTCAACTCGCCTACAGCCACGTGTTTGATCACTTTCAAAATAAACGAGTTTACAGCTATCGGTGATACCATAGATGACTTTTGATTGACAGTTAGTTATGTTATCTTATTACTTTTATTTATAAATGTATTTATTTATTTCATTGTCACGCTTATATTATTTTAGATACACTGGCTTGTTAACGTAGATTTAAGATTTAAATTTAGCTTTATATATATCATGTTTTAAACTTTACGTAATTACGTTGCAGTATAATATATTGTATTACAAGAATCGTTACAGACTACCATAGTAATAAAATGTTAAATTTAAGAATATAATAACGATACCTACCACGTAAGTTATTGTAAGTAAAAATACCATTCTTTCCTTTTTAATTTAAATATATGATTTTTATGTATATTGTAGATTTTATGTTAGAAAGTGAACATGACATTAAATAATTTCTTAACGTTTAAATATGGAACCTGTAATACACATACAAAAGAATATATTTAGATTAAAATCATTGACTTACAATTATATGGACGTCGGGTCCGCGCTAAAAAGTGTCCGAACTTATAGGGCGTTAAAATCGTATACAGAGCGTCATTCACGCTTTAGTCTTCGTTTGTTCGACTGACAGCAAAGCAAGCAAAATTAGACAGTACTGTGATGACATTACAATATAAATTCAACGTTTTAGATTTTTCATATTCCTTTACATGTCACTACGTTTAAATAGGTTGACTTGGGACATTTTTTTCGTGGTTTTTGTATTAGACCCGTCGTCCATTTATTTGCAAGTCAATGGTTAAAATGCAAAAAATTAGATTTTGACTTACAACAACTTACGTTTGAGTTTTGTGGTATCTTCAATGAATCGTAATTTTGACATATTCAATTATCATAATTATGTGAATTAATGTAAATAAATAAATAACGCTCATAGCCTCGCGCTAGGGAAACCCTGTATCGCGGTCGCCATGGACACACACATAGACAACCACAAATTACACCCAAGCTCACGGAAAAATAAATGTATGTGCGTGGCAGACCAGCTTGGTATTGGTAACCTTTAGACCACAGAGGTAGTATGTAGGAACTCATTATTGTATTTTTAGTGTGAAATAACTACACTATTTTTTATTATTGTAATCGAAATATATGAACTTATTTAATAAAAGGTTACCTATCAGAAGTCCGAAATGACATTTTTCAGAAATAACATTCGCTTGCATTTTTATAATCTCGAAAGTAATTTTGAGAGGAAAATGTTTTTTTCTTTTAAACCTAAATGAACCTAACCTAACCGAACCTAGTCGTGTCTTTGCGATAAACATCCAACATATCCTGAACGAAAATCGGTTTCGTTATAGTTCGGTTTTCGGGGTAATGAAAATTCGAACAAACGTTATTTCGGAAAAAATAAATTCGAGTTTGTGATAGGTTATTTTAATAAAATACTAATAACATTTTCAATATAATAATTGTTCAATCACAATACAACACAGCGTTGTCGAGTATGTAGGACCTATCGGTATCTAATTTATTTTACATTGACAAGCTGAAATTTATCAAAGCTACTCTAATGTCTAGTGACAACAAACAAATCAACTAGATGTCGCTTTTGGCAATGGCTATACTTTCATTGTGTTTAGGTTTAGCGCCATCTACCCATATTAGCAAGAGCTAATTTATAAATTAGTTTGTATCACATAATACCATCCATTGACACACATATTTGTCAAATAATTTTTAATAATGTTACAAGGAACACTGACTACATATATTTCATATTAAAGAGGAATTTACTGATATCCAAGGTAGTTTGCATAACACAAACTACTTCCAGGCTATTATTGATCAGCGCTATCTAGATTTAAGATAGTAGTAGCAGTAGAACTCCTTGTGAATGAGTTCGTCCAGGGTAGTACTGCCACCTTGCCTGTTTCTGCTGCTAGGCCGTAATGTCAACATTACTGTTTTCCGGTTTTAAAGGGTAAGAGTGCTGGTAAAATTACAGGAACATGGGACTTGGTAACTTATCTCTCAGGGTAACGAGCGCAGTGGTACTGCCACTCAGTTCTTTGCGATTTTAAGCTCCAAATGACACTGCAACTGTTATGGACAGGCGTGTGGCTTACCATCAGGCGCACGACTTGTTCGTCCCGTTACTTGTTGTTATGAAAAAGACAGGATTTTGACCATTTTTGAGTTACGGTCTGTAGTATGGAGATAGTAGTTCTCTCGCATTATTGGTCTATCTATGCTAATAATATTTCTTTAACGGAGTAATACACATTATACAACAAAAGATCTTTCAATTTTGTACTTGTGACACCCTATAATAACTGAAACTACTAGTTATTATGTTACAAACAAAATGGCTAATCTTACGTCAGTTAATATTCCAGTTCTGTCTCTTTGCATATTGGTCGAACACCATTCAATAACTTTTTGTTTCATTCACTAATTCGAGCATTCCAGCAAAAAGTCCAGACAATCATATTTGCTATTCGAGTAACTACCCAATTCACCTCATCTCTGCACCTTTCTTACTGTAATGATCTACAGGAATAATGTAATTCGCTATACCAGTTCAATGATTGAGCGTTTAGACTAGACCAATATATGTCTGTCCATGTTGGAAATTGTCATACCTACATTTTACTTAGAGTCATTGTATACTAGATGAGACGTTGTGCTAGAAAGACACTGCTGGGATCTTAGGGACAGGATTACTGACCTCAAATACCCACTAAAAAACGTAAACTTAGCTTAAAGGTGAAAATGTAGTCGATGTGCAGCAACCGTTTCCTTATACAGTGAACAGCACACAGACACACTAATTCCGCTTATGTTACAACAGTTCAAAAGCCAAAGTGTGTACCTAACGATGACCGTTAATTAGTTTGATAAACTTGTAGATGATCTACCGTTTGTCTGTCACAATAATCACACAACATTGCCAAAACAACAAAAGCGCTGGTTGCAGGACAGCAACAATAACAGCTTTTTCATGGTATTCCAACTAAAATAATAGTAACCGATGTTTAGAGAAATTCGTGACACTAAGGAAGTATGGATTAGTTTATTAAAGATTAAGTATCACGTTACTGAGATTGAGCTCCTTCAATCTGGAACACAATGAGAAGCACAAGTTCTTTTGAAATAGTGCTGCCATGTCACCTTTGGCGGTTGTGCCTGATTATATATGTTATAGCTACCAGTTGGTTGTTTTGGACCCGGTGGAAAGAAAAGCAAAAAGATTTAGGCCCGGCGCCCACTATCCGGACGGCACGGCGGGGAAGTTTTAGGAGACGAATTAGTAATATACCATAATATTATGACACTGTAGTTGAAGTTTCAAGTACAATGATCTAAGCTGCGTTAGCTTAGGAATACCGAGTCGGCAATCTCCGGAATGCCTCGCAGCCTTTGGAATGCTTCGGTTTCCGAAGGTCATTCACCTAAAAATTTCTCTTTCGTGGAATATAGTTCTCTTCTTCTCCCTCAGCAAAAATACCATTTATAAATATACCGCTGATAATAACCAGCTTTCAATGTTACTGACTGACCTAAAGAGGTACTAGGCGCGAGAGCGATGTCGCGACGCATGCCTTTTTTTATGATTCCAAGTGACGGAACGAATGCATGGTAAGACACACACCTGTCCATAGCAAAGGTCTGAGGAGCATTGCCAAAGCGCCCGTCACCCTGAGACGTACCCTTACCCTCCAAAGCCGGAACACAGAAATGCTCATATTACCGCCTGGTGGAGGAAACAGGTAAGAATAGCATCGCGTAATTGCCTTCAATGCGTGTTTGCATGTGGGAATACCAAAGGATCCCTTACCATGCCGTCCCGCCAATTGGCGCTGGGCTTTATTGGCAGCGGCTCTTTTGTGAAGACGACGGTTCAGAAACTCCATCACCGCAGGAAAGTGAACGATGTGAAAGTTTAAAATTTATTTTCGTCGTCACCGTTCCTCCTCCGGTCGACTTGAAAATACGGAACGCTCCCATCCTTACGTCATTTGATTTGCCACCCATTCACACGAAGCGCTTTGCTTCCCCTTCAAAACTGCTTTGTAAAGCGTACTGCAAAAGACTGGAATACACTGCCGGCATGTATTTATCAAAACGTGCAATTTGAGGCTATTCAAGGTTAGAGTATGTGGTGTTTTTTTTAATAAATGGGTACTAACTTGTGTGATAAATGGGCATCGGTGAGATTGTGGCCAAGAGTGCGTCTATTTTATATTAGAATAAAAATGGTGGTTTGTACAGGTTCTGTATATAGAGAACCGTAACGTCTGCTATTAAGGTGGAGCTTCTGCCGCTAGTCCGTTCATGGACAGTAGTGGCGATTAATTTACCTTTTAATTAAACATCAAAATATGATGTATATTCCCAATAGTCCCACGTACTCATTTACCTGTGGAACAATTCCAAACTTAACATGTCATAATTCATTAATTTGTTACTTCATAAATTTGTAACTATATTCTAGACGCGCTATTTTCAATATTATCACATCTTCACATCTTCTAACACTATAAACAATACAAAAAAATAATGTAATTATATATTAACAAACGAATCACTTTTTTGGCTTATGTGACTTAGTCCGCCGACCCTAGAATTATTAACATTAGTTCCTTGATGACACGTATCCCGTGACATGTATTTTTGATATATGGATCTCAAAAACCAACTACGAGCTTTACAGTTCGATTTTCAATAAATGCTCTCTCTGTACTTGCCGCCTAGTGCTTCCCCATAGAGAATGATCAACAATGTATTTCCAAAATTAAATGATCTACATTGAACATTTTATATTCGGTCAATATAAGCACTAAGGCACAAAGAAAAGTACTGTGCAGTCAACAGAACATTGAGCTGCACACTTTTGTTCGTATGTCGCCTCCAGTGCGTCAGTGTGTCAAGATCCGTCAATGGGTATCTTGATGTGTTGCCGTCTGTACATGAACAGGCTAGCTACATTCCTCGCATTCTTTTTTCGTACTTCTCTGTATTTTTTTCTCTAAATACTAAATATACAGTTGAATTATTACAAAGAATGATTATCACTAATTACAGGTTTCTTATCACTTTGAAATTTCGGGAAAGTAAGAACTCATCAAACTGTAATTAGTGATTATCATTTCATAAACAAGGAAGTCTTAAAATCTATTTTACAAACAAGCTGATTACCGAATTGAAAAAGTAGTAATAATGGAGTTTTTGATTTTGCAGAAGTCGTGTCAACCAATCATGTTAAAAGGTACCAAATTAACTTTGAAACATGGCTTGCCTTAATTTTTTATTAATGTTGTAATTTAGTGGCAGACTATCTCCGTGCACTCGGCGTTTCGTATTGCAAGCCGAAAATAATTATATATTCGAGGTCACACCCACACGTTAGCATTTTATTTTGTGCAAAGCTGCAATATATTTACACCGAATGACTTTGTTTTTCGAGCTTTTATCAGATATTGTAACAGTCACGAATGTTTGGGTTTCATATATCAAATGGGGACGTCTAATTTGGTTAAGACGAGCGGTGTAACCCAGTGAAAAACAGTTGCCGCTCACTTTCGATGTTGACGCTTCGTGTCCCTGTGGACATACATATCCTAATAGTAGGTACCTAAGACTAATTTCTAATTTACGCATACTTGTATTTAATTCAATACATTTAATATTTACATGGGAATATTATTTATTGCACGTTAAAAGTGTACACGAAAGGGCATCGCGACTCAAAAAACTGACAACGTTTCCTCTTTGAATAGCTTAACTTATTCTTTGATGGAAATAACTGCCAGTCTTGTGGTCATCGGAGGCTTCTACGAGACAATTTTTAACTAATCTTTCAAAATCGAATAAAACATTGTGTTAAAATTTATGTGAGAAAACCATCGTTCCCGACTCTGTTAACCCAAAACTTGGAGGAAAACTTTCTAAATGAAATAATGAAACGTGTATTTTTTGGTTTTTTTTTAACTACCCTTAAAAGAGGGAGAAACGACTTGCTAGGTAGGGGCTACCCTGAAACTTTGTAAATGAATATATTTCAAGCAAGTAATGTTTTTTGTTTTACGATTCTACCTCTAAAAAGTAATGTAGTGGGATGTTACTTTAACGAACTAAATTGATTATTTTCCAAGAAATCGCAGGCACAACACTTGTAGTATAATATTATATAACATAATAATACGTATTATAATAATACTTGTATTATAATAATATACCAAATAATATGTATCTCTGATGAAATTGTAACTTGTTGTCATAGTTGTCAATACTGTATTTTTATTTCGATCAGCGGACCAGCTACAAAAGCATTATTTTTTATAATGGCAAACGGGACAAACAAGTCATATAACAGTTGTAGTGTCACTCAGAGCTTTAGATCACAGTGATCTGAGGCACTGCTACTGCGCTCGACATCCTTGACTAGACCCACGTGCCTGTAATGTCATCATAACCCTTACTCTTCAAAACCGGAACGCAGTAATGCTCACATTATTGCTTGGCGGCAGAAATAGGTAAGGCAATACTTCCCTGGACGAACTCTTACACAAGCAGCTCTATAGCTACTAAAAAAATAATAACTCTTCTCGTATTTTGCTTAACTGCTTCTGTGGCCGAGCGGTTACCCCGGTGTAGTACTACTACCGTCTCAGGTTCGATTCCGGGGTCGGGAGAAATATTTGTATGGCCTACATTTATTTCTCTCGTGAGTTTGGGTGTAATTTGTGGTTGTCTATGTGTGTGTCCATGGCACCCGCGACACGGATATCCCTAGTTGGGCTATGTTGAGTGTGTGCGTTATTATTTTGCTTAACCGTTCTTTCCCCATGTCGGAAAGCGTATTTATGTTTTCCGGGTCAACAATTTTGCGGGTACTTATAAATTCACATAAAAATATGCCCATATTTGTATATTTGCATTACAATTACTTTTTAAAAAATTATGCAGATTTAGACGTACTTACTTGAAAATAATAAAATCCCGAGTACTTTATACCTCTCATAGGCATTGAAACAACGTAAATTTATGGGCAATCAAAATAGTTCAGATAAAAAAAAATCTCCATTGTTATACGTAGCGCTCAATAACATGAACCTGTGCCAAAATGCCGATTGATGTCAGCTGACATCAGTAGTATTCACGGCAAAAGTATGACAGTCGATCCGGATCCGTCGACAGGAGAAAATTTTCGGATGTTTTTAACTCGGACTGACAAGACAAGAATACTAGGGCGGACAAGTAGTATGGAATACGCATTGTGATTCTCTTTCATGCGCTCAAAACGCTCGAATCTCGGATGATATTACAGCTTGGAACGTTTTATGGTGGAAACCCTGCGTCCTTAGCCAGAGGTATTAACTTCGCCAACGAGCTATCAGCCTCCTAAGAACCTCCTTTGACCAAAAAGCAGGCTTTTTGGTCAAAGTAGGTAGGTAAATTATTAATACTTAGACCGAATACTTCAAACCAGCGCCTTCAGCATACCGTGCGTGACGCTCTCTGTGTAACAACAACAGCAGATCTTTGGTTTTGGATTTTAACGACTTTTCTGTCGTAGCGCCATCTGTGGGAAATCTATGAAAGTTTTTCTTCACTCAGCCAGGTACCTTTACAGCTACCAGCGGCTGACTAGAGATGTCGCTTTAATAATTGTAATATAAAGATTATTGAATATCACAATGTTTTACTATGGTAGTAAGACGTCGTGATATTCACGAAACTGAATATTATAATAAGGTTCTCTTTGGGAAGCGTTGACAGCCACAAGGGTACTGTGCCCTCGCATGCGGTCTACGATAGAATTTTCTACCTTTAACTCAAAGTATTAGAGGTAAAAAATTTCAAACCTATTTTCTTCTTCTTTTATAAAGGCGTATTTAGTATAATCATTTTCGTATTTAATGCCGTTTTGCCCAAATGATGTTTGTCATTTGTTGACTAGGTTTAATATTTAATGTCATGTAAATCAAGTATACTCATATTTAGATTAAACAGTAAACACATTATTACTAAAGTTATTTTAAACTTTGCAGTTGATTCTGTCCACATTCTCAAACGTGGAACTGTTTGTATGTCATCTTACCTTATCTTATGTATGTATACTTCTTGCTACTAGATGATATAATAGTACAATAATTTATTTATCTTGTACAGGGTGTAACAAAAATGTCCGTATCAACCGTATTTCAGCTTGTGAGGTCACTGAAAGTAGCGCACACTACTTTACAAGAAAATAATCAATAAAAATTTGTCCTGGGCACACCACGTGGTTCCATCAAGTGTCGTAAAGGGAGACCGGCAACAAGAATATTTCATGTCTTCCATTGAAAAATGTTCAATAGATATTAATTTGTTGCATGGCTAACCAAATTTTTTAAAAATCTCTACGACACACAATACTGTCATATAGTTGTTCTCCTCTTTCAAGTAACGTCCTTCTGTGTGCTTTGTGTTCACTATTTGGGTTGCCATTGTAGCAATTGATAGAAAAGCACTTTTTCTGTCGCATTTTAAGCAACCTTTTAGGTATAAGTGCTGCCACCTTACCGTGTGCACTAGTGCATTCCGATTTTGTAGGATTAGTCAAATTATATCTCAAGATGATGGGCACAGTATCAGAGCCCCTAAGATTGCCACCTCATCTGTTATGGAGAGGCGTATCACTTACCACCAGGCCATGTTACTTGGTATCATACCAAAAACCTACAGCACGTCTATGTCTACTACGGGTTTCAAATTTCATCATTTTGTGACTAATTATTTTTGTTACCTTAAGAAACTAATAAATAAGTGCTAAACTTTATTCTAATTTTGCGCAATCAATGACAGAATACAGTCGATCTTTTTGCGACAGCCTGTATGTTGTAATACATATAAGTATGCAGAAATGCATCGCTCCACTGATAAGTACGGGTCAAGTGAACGCATGTGAACCGTAACACTTGTGTAGCTTAGAATATAATAATCAATACTCTTCGTTATGTCTTTTGAAATGTACTAGATAAAGAAAAACTGTATAATTCTGTTTAACATTCAATGCTTTGTTTGTGGACAATGGTTAGCCTAGCTCTAATTTAAAAAAATAAAATCATTTGATGTAGAAGCCATCCGTAAAAGGAATACATTTGTAAGCAACAAAATAATCGAAATTATAATAGATTTGTATGTAAATAATAATATTACATACGTTACATACGACGTGGTAAATAGTTTTTAGAAATGACTTTCATGCATTTCATACGAAATTTTATAAATATTTTTGATTTGTGATGTGTTTGTTTATTAAACTACATAAAAAGTATTAAAACACGATAAAAAATAACCTTAGTGATTAAATTCCAAACATCAGACCTGTGCCCAGTAGTAGGACGCCTGCTGATAACTACAAAGGAACTTTAAACAATAGAAGGCAAAACACTCACCAAAACAAACCCCCCAGTTCACTTCACTATATACAAAACCAAAAAACAACACATCCTCCCCACAATCTCGCGTAATTAAAAAGGTAAACACGACAGTTAGGCAATCAGTGGAATTGCCAAAAACTTTCCCGTTTACCCCACGTGTTGCGCGGCCAAAATGCAAGGGCAAAACGAACAATACTAGGACAAGTTGGGGAAAATCCGAACGGTGTACACTCGAGTCTTTCCGACTGACAACTGACCGCGTAGTGTAGATATATAAACAATTTATTTTCATATAGACTTAAGTGGCACACACACACTGGTTAGAAATAGTAGTTTTTTTCAATCTGATCGATTTATTGTAACTCTGTACAAATTTTAATAAGTCAGCGTTATAAATTTAGGCAATTTAGGTATTTTAGGATTTTGAAATTTAAATAATATTTTGTGAAAAAGGTCGAACGTACAATGGGGTGCACCGTACAAGGAGTAGTTATTATTATTAGTTTAATCACTTCTTATACTTAAACACATACTTCAATGAAAGGAGAATTTTCTAACAAAAGACTTTTGTATTTAAGTTGTGAGTATGTCTTGTAACTGGGTGTCAGTGAGTGCATTGATTTCAATATGCAGCTTTTCCAGTATGCAGTTACGCTGGAATTATTGTCTACATTTTATAGAAAAGTTATACAAAGTGACTGACGGAAGTGATTTACGGAATTCTATTTTTGAAAATTTGCTGACGACTTGACAAGTGAAGACAAATTTATCTTGGGCAATATAGATATAGTTAATCTTGGGTTTGTTATTAAAGCCGTTTCCGAAGACGATTGAATCTATTGACTGATTTTCTCTAACGGGCTACAGACTACGGCTATTTTTGCTTTCATTTGATAGATCCATTATGCCATTTTTATTTTAGTACTGCGCTGATGATGTTTTCGGTTCTATTAGACGATATCTGAGCAGTATTTATCAGGATTTCTAATATCAAAAACATATACCTATCGAGTATTCTCGCGATTGCTATTTTTTTGTCAGTTGTTGGTTTGTAACTTATATTTTAAATATTGTACAGTTGATAATTTTGATAATTTAAAACATTCGGATAATAGTCATTCTCCTCGTTTTTCCCCATTTATTTAGGATCATCACACCTAGTACGTTTACGCCACTCTGTTTGAATTGAGACAGTATTTAGGTGTCATACCTACCTCCGTTAGGACGTCGCGTCGTTTGCAGTCTTGTCATCTTGGAAGGCATCCTCTACCTAGCTTCCTTCAAGGGTATTCACTTTTCTCGTCATACACATAAGCAAAAAGCAGCAAAGGTGTTTTTATGTCTTATTAGATTACTCCAATAATGTATTGCAGAGTTTTCATCTCTGTGATGTGCATTTTCAATTTGTTAAACCTCCTTGTAGCCCAAAATTCGAACCAGATGTATAGTACAGTCAGTATGTATAGACCACATGAAAACATGAAAAAATCAAAAGACCTAATAAGAACATACATCCGTTCTTTTTTACGGACAATGAAGTCATAATAAGTTTTAATTTCAAATCAAAAATGAGATTACAATATAATTGTAATGACCATTGTTGATCATTGTAATGGGCGATTTGTTGTTTCCCGTCTCTCTTGGCAACCCAAAATGAATATTAAATCGATAAGTTGAAAATACACTGGGAGTGAAATATTGTTCTCTGTTGATGTCTCAAGAAAAATATTTTGATGATGATATTGATGAATTTCAATGACCCAATCAGTAAAAGTGTCTGATGGACCGTCAACGAAGAGAATAAAGGGTAAACAGGTACGCTATATGAAACGTATCATTGTGCAAAGAAAGTGGCGTTGGGCGGGTCACATATGCCGCAGAACCCACGGCCGGTGGAGCAGGAGAAGAAAAGAAAGAAGTCTGGAATTTAAAAGCTCACCTGTGACACATGTAACAGTGTATATATAGGTCAAACAGGGCGTAACTTTATAATCAGATATAAAGAGCATGTTTCTTCGTTTAGGTATAAGCACCCGGGCAGGTCCAATTTCGCTAAACATTTATTAGAAACAAATCATATTTTATCAGATTCCCATTCTTATAAAACTTTCATTTTTGCGAAAAAGGACTACGTCTCGGTGTGTCAGAACAGATGGAAATAATTAGGTACAACAACAGTAAATGAAGAATTCAATTTTGCATCATCACCTTTATTACGGGTATTTTCGGATTTCAACAATAGCAACACTGGGGGTAGCGGGGTATCAGCCGTTCTGAACGAGCTCACTCTTCGGCCGAATGTCGAGCAGTCAACAGCCCCTGAGGATATTTCGTGGAGAGGTGAAACACGTGTCGGATATATTTTCGGTGGTGGTTGGTGACAGTAGTTGCGCTTGTGTTATTAATTTTATGCGGAGGGAGGGTGGTATAATTAACTGCATGAAAAAATATTCAACACAATTTTGCACGATTTAATCTTCATTGGATTCGCGAAGTAGCAAATTAATTTACTTCCACTTTTATAGTAAAGGTAACCAAAAAGACCTGGATGCAAATTTTGCCAAGGCCAAAGATGAAGGCGTGCAAATGAGGAGGCCTACACTCGGCAGTGGGTGACTAAAGGCTGAAGTAGAAGAAGACCAGCGTAATTGACATTTTTTATCTGCAAAAACACTTTAGGTGCCAATATTTCGAAAGTTACTGAAATGCAAATAGGTTAGTTATGACCATAGATTTTTTTTATATTTAAGGTTATGACAAGGAGGGATAAATTCTGCCTGTAACAACTACTACAGAAACTTATTTACTTTTACTTTATAAACATTTCTGCGTTCCATTAAAACCTAATGTCCTTTACGCCGTGATCATAGAAACGTGTATTTAAAATTGATCGGAGTGTGTCACAAGGTTTACCATAAGTAAGGGGGCAGCTGAAAGCAAATGACCAAAATCGATACGTAGTTTTAATAATTGATTCACTCCGTCGATGTCCGACTGGTACCGGTGTTAATAACTAATCAGTAAGACGTTGTTTTGGGTGCGCTACACGAATTATTGATGACGTAAGTTTCCGGAAACAAACGGCTAAAGTGTGGCATGCCTCGGGTTAAAGACGACCATTAGTAAAAATTGTTGGATGTCAGGGACTATAGCGTCTAATGGTCTCATAAGCTTAAAAGGCGAGGTATTTCAACGCGAGCCTACATTTTAAAAAGTGAGTTCGGCACTCGCTTCCCACAATTCACGCGCTGTAAATTACTATGAATATAGTAAGAACAGGCGGAGAAAATTTGACACAGACCCGACGTCGAGATACGAGGCAGTGGGTGACGCGGAGTGTCGTTAATTTGGGCGCTGGGTAATTTGCAAATCTTGGAATAAATGTAAATTTAATAACTGATAGAGCTTCAGTTGAAAACCACAATTTAGCAGGTTCTCTGTAGTACTTAAAGAGAAACATTTCCATTTAAAAATTATATGTCAAAGTAAGATATTTTATTCTTAACTATTTCGTTCAAAATTTCTGTTTTAGCTTGTTTTCAGGATTTTACATGATCGGACGAATGACATTCTATCGTATAACAGATTAGCACATTCTTTAGACAATATCCTTATGTGTATCATATATTTTTTGTAAGACCATTTTTTAATAGTAAATATCATTTGATTCAGCAAAACAGTTTTTTCCGCTTCTTTTCCGGTGACTCGCCTTAATGTTTTTCTCCTTCCGTTCATAATTTTTTTAAATGAATCCTTTAAATAATTAAATTTAAGGAAACATATTATCAAGCCATGGCAATATTTCTCTTGACATCTCACATTTATTTTACATAAGTAAAATTCAATATTAAATACTACTAGCTAAGTTCAAAACAGCTTAAGCTGAGCAATAAAAAGCGTTCCAACGCAATTTACCTTTGTGAAAGACTGAAAAGCAATAAAAGTTCTGCTAATTGAAGCTAAAAAGCTACCCTATAGACGGGTAGTTATAAGTAGTTATCTACACTATGATAATGGCCATTGTGTAGGGTGTTCTAAGTGTGATAATATTCGCATATAAAAAAAAACTTTTTTACACTACAGCTCCGGTGTCACATCACACGTCTCTCTTCTTGCTGTACTCTTAATAATATTTGCACCGTTACATCCAGTTACATCCAGCAAACACTGTGTGCCTTACAATTCTTATGGATCGATGTAATATTACATAGAAGACATCGTATATGGGTTTTGTAAAATCGCCTCCATTGTTTCGTTTTTCATGGGTTTTGTAAAGGGAAATTAGTTGGGGTGGAAATTAGTATTGTTGCTTCAAGATTGATTTTTGTAATAATAGGAAGGAGTTTGTTTAAAAATCGATAGTTATGTACCAATTTACAGTAATGTGAGCATTACTGCTTGGCTTATGGGACTTGTCAACTTATGTCTAAGGGTAACGGGCGTAGTGGCAGTGCCCCTCTGATCTTTGTTACTCCGAGTGACACTGCAAGTGGCACAACTTGTCCATCCCGTCACTTGACATTATAAGAAATATAGGTATATGTGGAATTTTGTAATTTTGTAATTCTCCTTCAAACGAGGCGTGAAGAGGCATATTGTAGGCAGGCAGGGTGGAGGCGGCTAGTGCAGTGAGGATTCCATCGCTGCACTAGGTTCCTTCGCGTTTGGATACCACTTTCCACTTAACATCAGGTGGAGTGGAGTCATTTGCCTGTCAGGTATAAAAAAAAAAAAAAAAAATTTAAGCATTAAAAAGTCATCGAATGATTTCATTCGTAGAATCTTCAAACTTTTTTGCTGAAAATTGTCATCTTTTTTCCTGAAGTGCTCTATATAAACAATCATTACAAAAAATGTAAGTGTCATTCTGAATTAGCTATTGTAGATAGTCATAATGGACATAGACATTTCTATTTATAGCCTGCATTCTGCAGGCTTCTATAGCAACTGCAAGTGGAGTAGGCCAAGCCTCTACAGATTATGTAAACAACAATATGTATAATTATGTGTTTTATTTATCAAGCAAACTAATGTTCGGGTCTTTATAGGTCCCATAGTCATGGCTGACTAACAATATACGCGATTTAGATCGGAAAAAAAATAGTTTCATTTCCTACTTTATTTAGTTAAAGGCAGAAAATTTCATCCAGTGCATCACGGGCAAGGGGCTGTCAAACTTTCTTCTTAGAACCGCTAAGCTGGCACTTTGGTTGTAATAGTGAGAAAAAGTCTTAGAAAGTCTACAGTACCACCGTAATATGTTCCGAAAAAAAGGTAGACAGAACCAGCGTAATCAAAGACGTAATATCGTTGCAACGCCAGGCCCCCATTTCTGCTAATTTTTTTAAAACCACTAGTCATTGTAATTCCATTGAGACTTCACGGACATTATAATTGCATTTATGATAATATTTGTTATTCTGCTAAAATCTAGTTGCAATGGCAGTTGGGTGTCAGTCAAAGATGAAAAAACATTGGAAATAAGCCTCGATTACTATCAGAAACGCTGTCGCCAAAACTCATACATTCTTGAAAACACTATCTTGATAATGATTAGACATTGAAATTTCAATGAACGTGCTGCCATCTAGCGGTTAAAAGCTGAACGATGACGAATTCGAGATGTTTATTTAGTTCTCCAAATAAAAACTACCATATTGCAGTGGTATAAGGTTTGCTTTCGTTTCTTGTAACAAAAAACGATTACCATAAACATAAATAACACGTATTGATGATATAACATTATATAACATTTTTACCACTCCACAGTAGCGAAAAAGGGCATTTTTCTACGATTTTCGAGGTTTTGCGCGAAATATTTGACACGACTATAATGTCCAAAGTGAAAATTGCGAGCTGGCTCAAGTTTGCGGGACTCCGCGAACTGTTGGTATACGTGCCACGCAAACTAAACACTTCTATTGTATTTATTGTTCTGTGGTGTCAGTGGAATGATAGGTGGCATTCATTCATTCAGTCACTTACGATCGAAGTTGCCATACTCAGGGTCGTATTCTAGAACTCTACTCAATGCTCAAGTCAGGATTTGAGTATAGTTTAAAGCACTAGAAATCATACTCAAGTCCCTGCCATTAGGGTCGTATTACTAGTGTTTCCAGTGCAATCCAGACTCGAGGATTGAGTAGAGTTCTAGAATACGACCCTAAAAGTACCATGGAAGCTTTATCTTATTAATTTATTCTTCAAATTACATAACATAATACTATTAGCTGAGTACGTGATCGACGTGCCATCGACTCACAATTGAAGAGCAGAATACCAAAAAAAATTACACTGGCAGTTAGATAGTTTCTCGATGGCTATCCACCACCCTTAACTTTTAGCAAAATACCAAACCAAAACCATGCCATTGACACTGTACCGATACACAACTCACATGATTTAAAACACTTCGGGTCCAGAAACGCAATTTCGTAAAGAAGCAACCAAAGTGAAGAAATCTTTCTCATTTGTTCTTCCAAAAATAACAAATACTACAAAGTTCAGTATTGTATTGTTTTTCTGTCGATGGAGCAAAAGCTAGTTCTATAGTTTTTACTCCATCGACAGAAAAATTAGCTCTTAAATAAGAAGAAGAAAAGTATATCTATTCAAGGTCAACCCCATCAAGTGCCAGTTGACCTAAAACAATAAAACTCGAAAACAGCACATATTTTTGCTATGCTACAAATATAAAGAACTAACACTCTAATAGACGACCAGTCAATAAAGAGCTTAGATTTTTTACTGTTTTTCCTTTAATAGGTTCTTAAAAGCCTTTTTTTTTTAAATAATTTAATATTACATTTATAATGACAATATTATTGTCTGAATGTAAGAGAAAAGTTAGCATAATTTGGGTGGTTATCATGAAAGAATTGAAGACCATTTAAATATTCTCGTTATTGACTGATTAGCACGATAGGGTACGACTACCGCGAGACCAACATAAAGCGCGATATACTGCTATTCTTGCATAGAGATCTCGCACTTTATGTCGCTCTTGCGCAAGTCGCGTCTTATGTTGCTAGCTCTACAGACAGCGGTTAGCATATAACGCTCAAACTGAACATTTCCTTTTTCAACAAATCTTTACCTTACACCACTGCTGCCACCTTACCTATTTCTACCGTCAACTTATGTCACGAGGCAGGCGCAATGGCACTGCCCCTCAGATCATTGCGATTTAAAGCTCTGTGTCGCGTGTCGTTGTCGCTAAACACCATGCGCACGACAAGTTCGTCCCGTCATTTGGTAGCAAGCGGGAATATACTGAGGTGTTCCATCCGCCTTTCAACAGAATAACTACTAGATTAGAACAATGTGTTTATAGTTTTATACAAAATAGTTGAATGTCGTACCTAAATGAAAAGGTTGAGGAACATCACATCACATGAGAAGAAGAGAGGAATCATGTTTGAGCATCGTTTGCTACAAGGCCTTTTAATTAAAAATGCCGTAGACAGCGAATTACATATAAAAGTACATAGGTGCACGTACCAGATAACGAAGAAGGTACATGTGGATTACTCCAAGTAACGGGGCGAACAAGTCGTGCACCTGGTAGTAAGCGAATGGATGTGAATTACTACAGAAAGACATTCAGGAAGCTCCACTGACAAGACCAATGCTCTTACATTCATTCATTTTCAGCTCTGTATTACACAGTGCTGGGTATAAGTGTCATTTCGTTCGTTCCAAACTTCCCGGTTCTGTTCGTCTCTAGTTCAGGTTTTGCCCGCGACGCTCTTACATAAAAAAATATATTGTTGTTGCTTTTTAAATGTTTTTTTTTTTCAAATTATCAGAGCTCTATTTAAATTTGACCAAGTAGTAAAATATTTCATTCACTCGCATTTATCTGATGCCGTAGCATTATTCCGCTGTTGCTCTGGCGTGATGCCAGATCGGTGCACGGTCACTTTATTACGCTATCTATCTCTCGTCGTACGTTTCTGATGTCGCGCTTGACGGCTGGATAAAAGCCATTGGAAGGTGATCGCTTTGGAGTGAACTGTTTGTACAATTTTAGACAATTTTCAGAATAAATCATGAAGTAATTTTATGCATATATTACGAATTCGTCGTTTGTTTAAAACAAAAGAGAGGTAACGTGACAAATAACTACTTAACAACTACATGCAAAATATTGGTAATGTTTGAAACTTCTTCTTATCATATCAGTGGCACACTGTAATAAAAAATAATTAATGAATTCATTTGTTACTTTACGGAAGTCCATACTAATAAATATGGAAGTAAATTAATTTGTTATTCCACGAACCCAGTGGAGTAAATAAAAAAAATAAATCATGCAAAATAGCTACGCCGGTGTTGACTTTTTTTTAATAAGATTAATAAAATCGAATGTAAAAATATACAACACATTTTATATACAACTTCTTATTTAATATAATGAACTGCAGCAGTAGAGATCCTTGTGAAAGACTTCGTTCATGGAAGTACTGCCAGCTTACCTATTTCTGCCGCCAAGCAGTGATGTGAGCATATTGCGTCCCGGTTTTGAAGGGGTGTTGTGGTGTAAGGGTGTTGGTGAAATTACAGACATATGGGACTTGTCAACTTATGTCTCAGGGTGACTGGCGCAGTGGCGGTGCCCCTGAGATCTTTGTGATTTAAAGGTCTGAGTATCTCTGCAATTGCTATGGACATGCGTGTTGCTTTCCACCAGATCCATGACTTTTCCGTATTGTTGCTTATATTTATCATAAAAAAATATTTAATTATTAATTAATTAATCCGTCAATAATAATTTACTGTCAATATTATTAAATGAAAATATATGTAATGTAAAATAATTAATGAGTTTACAGCTAAATTAACAAACATTTTATTATATTTTCACTTTTAATCAGTCTTGTAAATGAGTTTTTTATTGAATGTCAGTATGCTTTACCATCATGTTATTCAATTATTTTTTCTAAAATTACTCCACTAGTTTTTTTTTATTAATATGTAAGTGTGCATTTGACCTCCATCTCACCTGATGGAAAGTGACAATGAGGTCGACGATGGAGCATGCACTTATTATGGAGTTTGTTATAATTATTAATACAAAGATCGAATACTTAAAAGAAATGGAATTTTTTCAGGATGGTGAAGCATTCTGATATTCAATAAAACACTTAATTACAGAATAGCGATATCTCCAGTAGTTGGGCTGGTAGCAGTAAAGGTGCCTAACTGGGTGACGAACTTTTATAGATTTCTCATAGATGGCGCTATGCCTAAAAAGTCGTTAAAAACCAGATACTAAGATCCGACAAGCAAGCACATAGGACATAAGACTTCGTAAGGTCCGCTGGTTCGTTCCGTGGCTTACATGGCGTAGCGTCTGAAAGGCGTCGGTTCAAATCCGGTCGGATCGAGGGAATTTTTTCTAAGTGTTTGATCTTTGTATTAATAATTATATAATAGTCTTGTGATTTTAATTTTTTAATGTAAGTTAGTAAATGTGCTTTCAATAGTTCTGTGTACCTACCTAACGTTTGGCCTGCCACAGTAAAACTATACCCACCTATTCTGTGACAGTAACGAACTGAGTAAGTAATTATGAATTTGCGTCTCTTGAAATCCCGGTGAAAATCAGAATAAAACTCTCCGTTAACGAGCTTTCAGTTTGCCGCGATGAAGTTTCCGGTGACCAGATAGGTGGCAGTTACTTCCGTTATAGAATAAATTTAATGACGCAAAGGGGAAACGTGTGCCGGCCGCACCGGCATGATGCCTCAGGCTGTGGCACACAATAAAATTTTATACTTCCAAATCCTCTACACATTTCAATTCTTTTTGCCACATTTCATATTTTATTTATTTTTTAATACCGATCAGAAGATTATGACCCCTGCGTGACGTTATCAAATTCAGTCAAACTTCAAATCCGTTGTTGCTTGAAGGTTTATTTTAAAGAGACTAAGTGTCAGTCTAAGTTACGGGCAGTACGATTGTTCCAGTACAAAAAGTTTAAATAAACTTTCAGATAGATCCCGGCACTTGTTTCTACCAAAACTCGACTACTAAAAACAAATAGACAGTTTGCTTCTCTCACACAATAAATATTTGATCGAGGTAGTCAACACATTCGACGGAAAATTTTATAACACCACATTGCAGAACTTAGATAAAATAGATCAACGTCATCTAGCGGATTTCTAGGGAACTGTATGATGAGCAAATTTGCTTGGAGAAGTCTGTTCTCGTGCCATACTATACATATAAGTACCTATTGTTATTCTCGCCAGCTACGTTGGTGTGGACACGTCTCGCGCATGTCTGAATCGAGAGTTGCGAAGCGTGTCTTCTTTTCTGAATTCCAGAGTGGCAAGCGGAAGCAACGCAGCCAGTTCCTGAGATACAAGGATGTTCTGAAAAGACACATGACAAGTTGCAACATTGACCCCTCGAGGTGGAAGATGCAGTCAAGTTGCGGTACTGAGTGGAGGCACTTTGTGAAAACTAACGTGACAAAATTTGAAAAGCAGAGACTGTCAGACCTGGACGCGAAGCGTGATGTTCTCAAGGCTAAGACACCAGCAGCCATCTTTTATTACTATGTTGACGGTGTCCTTACGTGTCGCCACTGTTTGCGAATATTTACCAATAAGATTGGCTACTGTAGCCATCTAAGAGCACATGAAAAAGCCAACAACCGTAGCTCTAATTGTAAACAATAGCAGTCGCTGTAGCCGAAATCGGCTAGGACATACACACACATTATTCTTGCCACAGAAGAAAGAAAACAAATGGAAGTGTGTCGATTACTATCAGAAGCGCTGTCACCAAAACTCACACATTCATAATTTGAAACACTATGAAATCTTGACAATGATTGGTTGTAGTTTCAAATTTCAAAAAAAATAACAAACTGGACAACACATCTGGACTGTTATATAATTTAAATTTTACCCTGTTGGCATATCGTTGAAAGTTCTATTGAACTCTAGTATTCTATCAATACCTACTATTGCAAGTTACGACATTTTGATTTTATATTGAAATTTCAAACGATGTGTTGCCATCTAGCGGCTAACAGCTCAACGACGACGAATTCGAGATGTTACTTAGTTCTCCAAAAAAGAAGCGACCATATTGCTGCCGTAAGGTTTAATTTTTGTTTCTTGTAATAAAACAATTATTACGATAAACAGATAATTTTAAATTCAATAAAATATGACTTAATGATGATACGAAATGCCACCACTTAATATAACAAGTGCGACTATCATTTTTGTACTCCAAAATAGATAGATTTTCGAGGTTTTACGTGAGATAATTGACACGAGCATAATTAGAAATGAAACGGATATCCGGTATCAAACCTATCCGGTCCATTTTTACTATCTGGCCGGATACCGGATAGTAGAACAATATCCGGCCGGATACAAGATGCTTAAAACTGATAAAATTCATAATCAGTACGCCATGATATTGATATATTAATTAAAGATGATAGTAATAGGATAAACAGCAACTACTGGATCTTTTACAATCTGTTTATTACTTGTAACTGAAAGAACTATGAAGTTAGATAACGTTATATGTTTAACTTAGTTCTCAAATTTCACTAAAAGCAAATTATGGAGGTCTTCATAGACCTTTTTTCAGCATTTCGTGGTAAAAGTTGGTTCTGTTTATTTTCATAAACGAGACCATTTCAGAGGACAGTTTTAATGAAATCAAATTGAAACAAAATAATAACGGGCATTGACACGCCTGTTATTATTTATACGTATCAAGTATACAACTAGAAATTTTGATATAGCCAAAGAATAGTACAATTGCTTTTTTGCCGTTAGAAATTTGCATTCGGCACAACAAACAAACAGTACTGATGTTGAAATATTGCCAAATTAGTAATGTTTTTTACTGTTAACATTTTTCTGTTGTGTATTTGTTTGTATTATCGACTAAATTAACGGTTTTCATAAAAAAAGTGACCACAACAAATCCAAGCGTCAATGTAAAAGTGCAATCACTCACTAATCAATCAATCACGGTGATGCGCTCTGTAAATTCAACCTTATAAGACCGGAACAATTCGGCTTTCAAAAGGGAAAATCAACAGCTGAGGCGGTTTTCAATATTGCCGGAATGGTGACCAAAGCTCTTGATACACAAAAACACAGCACAGTATTGTTCCTAGACATGTCTCAAGCTTTCGATTTTGTAGCACATGAGAGACTGCTGACCAAATTAGAAAAATATGGTATTAGGGGCATAGCACTGAGTTGGTTTAGGTCGTACCTATATAGCAGACAGCAACGGGTGGAGTTAAGCTACCTGGATCAAAATAAAAATATTACCACATGCTGTTCGACTAATGATTTCAATAAGTTTGGTGTTCCTCAGGGAAGCATACTTGGCCCATTACTATTTTTGTTGTACATTAATGACCTGCCCCTGATAACTCAGCACAAAATTGTCATGTTTGCAGATGACATTGCAATAGTCATCAACTCAAATAATAACGACGTCAATCATTATGAAGCCGAAATTAATGACACAATGAAATCTGTAATAGTTTGGTTAAATAGAAACAATCTACATGTGAATTTGGATAAAACTAAATATGTCCAATTTGCTGTTAAGAGACGTACACCAATGAATATTACTATAAAATATGATGGAAAGATCATACAAAGTTTAGAGACAGTAAAATTTTTGGGTATTCTAATAGATAAAAAACTGAGCTTTACCAATCATATTGACAGCATCTGCAGCAAAATAAACAGATTTGTGTACGTCCTTCGTGGATTGAGACGAGTTGCCTCTAAAAGAATATGCTTGTTTGCCTATCACGGCTACATTGCGTCGGTACTACGTTACGGATTGATTATATGGGGTAATGGAACATATGTAGAGCGAGCTTTTGTAACTCAAAAAAAGTGTATTCGAGCAATGTGCGGCATTGGCCCACGGGAATCTTGCAAGCCGCTGTTTAAGGATTTAAATATTTTGACCTTACCTTCCATGTATATATATGAAGTCTGCAAATTTGTTAAAGAGCATTCACAACTGTTTAAAAAATCGATAGATGTTAATCCACGCGCGAAAAGACACCCAAATAGACTTGTCGTTGAAAATATACCTAAGACTACACTGTACTTAAAAAGTTCATATTATATGTGCATGAGAATTTATAATAAGTTGCCAATAGAAATAAAAAACTTGACATATAAAAGAATGACATCTGAATTGTATAAATATTTAATTAAAAAAGGTTATTATAGTGTAAATGACTACCTAAAAGACTAAATTTTGCATGCTTTTGTATAATGGCTGAATGGCAGTACCTACTCAAATGTAACAACTACCATCCTGTAAAAAACCTATTCAATGCAAATAAAACTTATTTCATTTCATTTCATTTCATTTCATTTCATGTAAACTGGTCGCGAAATGTTTACGGCAGCAGTGGGTCAGATATTCGGCGGCCGGATATCCAGCTATCCGGCCTAAGTGTTCGCCGGATACCCGCTATCCGGTATCCAACCCAATCACTATCTGTTTGATCTCTAAGCATTCTTGCCGATATTCTACCAATGTATCGATTCCTAGACCTACTTTATTTATGTGTTCAGGACGTCCATCCGAAGATTGCTTACCCGTCGTCTTCTGTGGATACGACTACGCCACCCCGGACTTTATTGTTCTGTGATTCTTGCCGATATTCTACCAATGTATCGATTCTTAGACCTACTTTATTTTTGTGTTCAGGACGTCCATCCGAAGATTGCTTGTCCGTCGTCTTCTGTGGATACGACTACGCCACCCCGGCTAGATAGCTAGATAGCTATGTTTTTTTTGTAGAGACTACGTGCCTCATTATCAAATTATTCCCTCACTATAGGCGACGCGGATCTCTCCTGCATAGTGCATAAAGTACGTTTAGGCGAGAAAAGCATCTCGACGCAGATATGAATAAGGGTCTAGTGAACTCGACAATAGCAAGGCAAGGTGGGTAGATGACCTGGAACGACGGTAGAATAGAAAGTATGTATAGTTAGCGTCAGCCAGACACGTAATTTGATCTCTCCTTTAGCTGTAGCGGTTAACCGTTCCTCTGAATCCAGAAATGACTCGTAATCGTGCGTTTGCATTTGTGCGAATGTTTCTGCACCTTAAAATATCATGTATTTGACCGCTTCCGTTTTTGGAGTTTCTTGAAGTCGAATTGGTTACCGGGGACGAAAAAACGATCGGATACGATATACATAAATGTGTTTATGTCTAAAATTGATATTTACAAGACAAATTATTATACTTCTATAATATATTTCTAACAATTTACGACAGCAATTATTTCAGCAATAATTGGCAAATGAATAAAACAAAATTGTCAAGGCAACAGTCAAACAGAAACCTGAAATCAATACATTGTGACATGTAGTAAAAGCCAATACTAATTCTCGAAGCATTAAAAATCACGACTTCCTACCTAGTGGAATATGACAAAAACAACAGGGCAAAATTCTCTAGCTATTTTTTCGTCACACAGTGTTCAGTGCCAACTTATACACGCAGGTGGGAAAATTGTGAAATAAAATTTAGTTTGTAAACTTCAACGCGTAACTTTCGATGACAGCGCACGTTGACTGCATTAGATAAGTTGGTTGTAGCAAAGAAACGTCGAGTGGTTGAAAAACGAGCAGGCGTCGAACAAAATGATCAGAAGGCAACAACATCCTGCTGGCACTTTGCCAAGGATAAATACTTCAGTTTGATGGGGGACTACAGTTTTGGCAGACAAATTCGATGATTTGGAACTAAATGATTTATACTAACTGAATAACTTCTAAAGACAAAATCGAAATTGGAACGTATTGCTATTGCATTAATTATGTTATTTAATAGCAAAATGTGTTTAAATAATAATCATGATATTCAATATTATATTTTTTAAGAAAATATTTTCCTAGTTTAGTGCTGTTATCTTATACAAAGATCCAATACACACAAAGATTCAATCAATCTGGCTGGTCCCGGATAGTAACTTTTCGCCAAACCGGGGCTGTCACCTATCCAGGTGGCGCTAAGGCAAAAAAAGATATTTAAGCTCAAAAATAAAGATCTGCTACAAGCACAGAGAAATTCGTAAGGTATGTTGATTCGTTTCGTAGTTCAATTGGGAGAGCGGTAACCCCGATCTGGCAAACAGTCGCTGGTTCATATCCAACCGGACCGAAAGAATTTTTCTTCGTATTTGTTTCATTTTTATATGAATAATAACACCAAATTTCTATTGTTTTAGAAATAATTATGTTACACATATTGATACTGAGGGGAAGAAAGGATGTAAATACCAAACTACAACATATACAAGACGATTGAAAATGAACCTTTTTAGAAACGGTTTAGATCAAATTGTTTTTGTTTTTATACCTGAGTTTACACAAAAGAATTTTTTTAGCGAATGACTAGTTCTTCGTCTATGGACATACTTATTTCTTACATTCCTTACCTATTTTTGCCTCCAAACGTTAATACTGCGTTCCTGCTGCTTGCTGCTGGTGAAATTACATATGCGACTTGTTAACTTATGTCTCAGGGTGACGGGCGCAGTGGCAGTGTCCCTCAGATTTTTGTGATTTAAAGCTCTAAATGGCACTGCAACTCGTCACACACCTCCCTCGTCCCGTCACTTGATATCATAAAAAATAATAGTAATTTTGAGAATATTCGTCTCAAATATTATAACTTCATCAACATCTTCTTTAACCTATTATACCTCACAGTACTAGACACGTTTTCTGAGAATTGTGAACCTTCTTTCACGGGAACGTTTTCCATCACCTTTACCGAGATGTGTAAAGATTTATATTTCACAAACGTAGCTAACTTAGAATAAGGGTCATAGCTACATGTCGCCACATGGATTGGAACAATTGACCTCTTAATTAAAATGTACGTATACTCTGATAGGGATACCACCGTTCTTTTTGATATTATAATATATTTGGAGTAAGTTAATCTTACTCCAAATATATTCAATTTTATTGTTAATAACATCAAAAGCTTCATAAAGCTTAACTCTCAATGGACTACAGTTTTAAATCAAAATGTTGTCTAATAAAGATGTACTATAACGCCGACTGGCCAACTGCCAAAACACTATGACACTTAATATATAGCATAACAACACTATAACATGAATTTGAGCTGTTCGCACTTCCGCAGAATCATTATTATCACTTCCATTTAGTCTACCAACTTCAAGAATAATTTTTTTTCGTATTTAGGAATGTTTTGATGTTATTTTTATGTCTTGGATACAATACACTTTTAGTGAAAACATGTATTAAATATTATTAATTGTAAAAGTGTACTTCAAAATGTGCAATAAAATCACTATCCGTAAGCTAACAGCTCGTAGAGACAAATTTAGTAAGCCCAAACATTATAGTTCTACAGGTAGTAGTCGAAGAGTTGGGTAATCAGCAGACCGTCTTGGTTGATTATCAGATTAAGATCATCGTAATTATTATTGTAATATCATCGGATTACTATAGTAATATCAAATTTCGAGTCGATTGGATAAGTGAAAATGAAATAAATATTAATTTTATAACTAAGATCCCTAAACGAACAGAGAATAGAACTGAAGATCATCAGATTTAAAGACCTTTAAAAGCCCAAACAGATATCCATTAAATACAGTTAAGAATGATCAAATCAATCTAATTAAATTAGACTCAGATTGTAAAAAAAAATTGAGATCAGTCCCTTCCCATCTCTTTAGGAGCTACGTTGTCACGGATAGACATACAGACACATACATAGACAAAATCTTCAAAGTTATAACTCCCATCTTTTTGCTACGGGGGTCAAAAAATAAGAAATGTCGTTACTCACTGAACAGAATTTAAAAACCAACCTCAAACATTCGTGAAATCACATCTATTTGCCAAGTTTTATTGAAATCGGTTACCGGAAAGAGCACAAAACCGGATTCATCTCCTGGTTCGCCACTATACGGGACTTAACACACTCTCAATATACCCGAGAGAGAAAAACGCCTTCAATTGGAGCATGGCAAAATTAACCATTCAAATAATTGCTATTTATAAAATTTAGGCCCTATTTGTAAAAATAAGTTTTTATGCTTAAACAGTCACCCTTTGAGGCGGAATATTTTCTTCAAAATTAAATGGGACCAC
Organism: Hyposmocoma kahamanoa; assembly: GCF_003589595.1. Taxonomy (NCBI): domain Eukaryota; kingdom Metazoa; phylum Arthropoda; class Insecta; order Lepidoptera; family Cosmopterigidae; genus Hyposmocoma; species Hyposmocoma kahamanoa. Next base: position 917,288 of record NW_020653726.1, on the reverse strand, counting down.
TACTGAGGCATCCTCTTTCCAACGAAAAATCATTAAAATCGGTTCATAAATGCTCGTTCACAGCTTGAATCTATTGAGATCCAATGATCTCAGTGATGCAGAACTTGCAGTTTAAGCGGTTATGCCCGATGTTTCTTTCGCAACTGCTTCAACCTGACGTAACAACCTCTCCCATTAAAAAATTCGGATTTTTTTTATAACATCAGAGGGAATCTAGAATATCCGCCCAAAATAATATTGCACCAGGCATTAACACTATTTGCTTGGTCCTAAACTAGCAAACGAAGAGTATCAGATTAACGAAATTAAGTCCAAGGGACCTAGGATACCCAGACCGGAACTGATTTTAAAAAATTCGCCTCCTAATCTTGCCCTAGCAAAAACCTGGGCCACAAAATTCAACAAATCAAAAGTAAAAAAAAAAAAAAAAGATTTTTTTATGTATTAGATATTTTTTATCAAAATATTGTCATAACAAAACAACCTACAATAAAAAGCTCTTAAAGATGCAGAAAAGGAAGTCTAATAACCTAATGTTATACTTTATAAACCTGGTTAAGAATTAGACACCACAAAATACAGACTGGCTGACGTGATATCATATCGACAGCCGAAAAGTAAAAGGAACTAAGTAACACTAGTAGATAATATTGGAAGGATTCACAAGTAAATTTTGTTATGAAGTTGAAGTGAACTATAACTTTTGCTACCTAGGTTTTCATCGTACAGATGATGTCATTATTATAGAAACTACACGTTCAGGTATTAGCCATTAGATTGATTTTTTCAACATTCTTAACAAACAAAATAAATTGTCCACAAACACGCAAAATCACAGTTTAAATCGTGTTCGGTATTCATTTACAATAAATCTGCGTTTTCGGCTCTTGATTTAAAAATTATTCCACGAATCGATCCTTATGTCTCGTCAGGTTGTAAAATATATTATTTATACCGTTTATCCATAAAAAACGCAAGCACCCAGCTGAAGTAAACTTCTTTCGTACAAAGTAATAGTCCAATCAAAGGTGTGAGCTCTCGATCTATAAAATACAATTGATTGTTAGGGCCATGTGAGAACGATTCCACACGAGCACTGCTGATGCGTTGTGTAGTCGCAACGCTGTGGTTTCAACGCACCGAATACCACACGAGAAATGCAGTGTCGCAACGTAACGCTGTTTACTTACACACCGCAGCACCCCTCCCCGCTTCGTCTCCTGGCCTCTTGTCCGATGCGCACACGTCCCGTCGCTGCGCGCCGTTTCAATGCACTATGAGACATGTAGTTTTTTTTGTATACACACTCATAACTCCGTACTAGGCAAACCCTGTATCGCGGGTGTCATGGAAACACACATAGATTTCCACAGATTACAACCAAACTCACGAGAGAAATAAATGTAGGCCATACAAATATTTCTAATTTATTTGTAGTAAGTGCAACGCAGCATCACCCTCCGACGCTGCAACGCCGATCACATCGTGTGGCACTGCTCTCACTCGATATCTGAAGTTACTGTCTATTTGCTATCTTCGCCGTGTGCTGTGTACAAAAATTTGTATCAAACATAATTTATGGCCATTAGAGCAGCATCACTAACTCACCGTTTTTATTGCGGTGTTTAGTATAGCAGTTCAGTGCAATCGCTTTACGTGTTTTTATTTATGTTTTACCGCTGTGAGGATTTCGAAATTTAAAAAATGAACGTAATATTTAGTGCTATAACATTAATAAACTTCATCATCGAAACTATTTCGACACTATTACGCACAGAGCATAAGAGAAAGGAACTTTCTTTTAACAAAACGTTACTAAGAAGGTTCTGGAACTTTTCCAAGTTGTGTGACACCATTATGACACGCGATTTACTGTCTTACATTTCTGTAGTGACATGACGATGTTCTCATTTTCGTGGGATTGTTATCACGGCAAATTGTTATCATTTGTATCGTAAATGTTTATATGTTTTCTGACGAGATACCGAACAACATTTAGGGTGAAATGGGAAAGATAGTGGATTTGTGCGGTTGTAAATGAGTCATAAACGCTAAGATAGATAGTAAATACACAAGTAGCTCATAGTGTTATTTCGAAGATCGCTGTAGACCTCAGGCCGCAGACAGCAGGCGAAAATTAGTTTTTTTCATTGGTGGAAGATGATAGTGTAACATCGATTCAGACAACATATTCATAGCATTTGCAGTGTTTTTTTTTTGCATCCATCACCCTGAGACATAAGTTGACAAGTCTCATGTGCCTGTTATTTCACTAGCATTCTTACCCTTCTAATATGGAACGCAATATAATACTCACATTGCTCGGTTGAAGACAGACATTGGAAAGGCGGCTGTACTAATCTGGACGAAGTTAGCTAGTCTGTCACTAGGAGCTCTGCTGCTACTAGAGTCTAGAGATTTTTTTTTAAATCTATCTGGCATGCCCAATATTTATATCACTATTTGGAAGTTGATGTGTCAGTTGTATTGTGTTATCTGCGATTTTTGTGATTTTCTTACTACTAATATGACGAAGACTATGAAAAGCTTAGACGATGTAAAAAAGCGATGTGCGAAAGCTTCTTTTTACTATGATGGGTAAATTTATAGAAAATCTGGTTTAGAAATGCATTTTTTTTCAAGCAAACTCAAGAATACTTGCGAGAATTTCCGATTTCAATGGTTAGTACGACGTAATAATTTAGATCTTTTCCATGAAATTCGTAAAGTTTCGGTAGTCTTTTCAACAGATAGTAATTTTATTTAATGCTAATATATCTAATTATAATATATTTATAAGTAGGTACTTCGGGAACGGAAAGACCTCACATGCTTCAGTTTCAGATTTGGATGGTTATGATATTGGTGCTATCGGAGAATGGGACAGAATTACTAAGGACATGGAAGAAATAATAATAAGAGTACACAAGAAAGTGAAAGCAGTTCTTTCGATACATCATTTGAAGTTAATTTTTTTAGAGACTAATTTCGTTTATGTTGAGTAAATATAAATTTACAACAAATTTAGTACTATTTTCTATGTGTATAACGGCCTCCGTGGTTGAGTGGCTTGCACATTGGTTTTCAGGATGTCGCCATCTCTGAGGTCCCGGGTTCGATCCCCGGCCGGGTCAGTGTAGAAACTAACTTTTCTATATTGTCTCGGGTTTGGGTGTTTGTGGTGTCGTCGTTGTTTCCGATTTCCATAACAGTACTTTAGGTACTTGTTTTGGGATCAGAGCAACGTATGTGATGTAGGGTAATTTTCTAGTATAACGATCGCGAAAATCTAAGAACTCGATACAATAAATGTGTTTATTTTTTTGTATAATATCCATATAGCTCTACCGAAGTACTGTATGCAAATAAACATGCATAGAATTGGCCATTGCACATTGTAGGTACATTTTATTCTTTTCCAAATTTTTTTGGCTTTATATTGTTACAGAGCCTTCGGGTATAGGCTTGTGCCAACAACTTCACCAGGTTGGTTCTAACATGAATAAATTATGAACACATACATGATTAACAGATCAATTTGTAAAATAATTTTATTCCCATTGTACTTGTATCAAAATTATTATTTTCTTCTACTCTCGTGATACTATATGAAATTTTTCAATTTTCCCACGTTTTTCCACTCTCATTTTTCGTTACACAGATTCTATAATAAATAATTAGACACTAGTACTCTCTCTTGTGATTGTATTGTCTGCGAGCAATCGCTGACCTTGCTTTATAAGTAATGCCTACTAGGCAATTCCCTGTACAATCCAGAGTACTCACGTCGGAACTAATTTTGGAATCGTTTCCTTAACTGGTCCTACCGGGAATTAAGCCCGGGAACTCTCAAGCCCTATTACTACCGCGCGCTATCGAGATAGCCAAAACAAATTTATCTTTCGATTTAAAACTTCCTGTGGAGAATAAGTCTAATGTCATAAGGTAGTAGATATCTAGTCTCAAACGCAAATTTATTACAAACCAGTATCTTATTCTTGTTAGTTTCATTATTAGTAGTTTATGAGGAGCACGGAGCGCCTATCATGTTAACCAAAAATGTCGTCAAACGTCGTTTGCACTTCACGGGGTTCTCATATGGTGATGCGTGACACGAATTTCACTTTGAATTGACTTAAATAGTTGCAAGATACCTAACCACTAATACGGAGCAATAATAATAGATTCGGTCCATACGAATTTACTGTTTATAGTAAAGATGAAGAAAGGAAGAAAGGTCCGAAAGGACTGTACAAATGTTAGTTAGGTTACTTTTGATTCTAAAGATATAAGGAAGGTTACATGATTTAAATCGGAAACTGGTAAACTGATTTAAGTTAGTGGTGAAGACGAGCAGGAGTACTCGCGTTAGACATTAAGTAGACAGTGACGACGGAGCGAAACAAAGTGAGAATGACGAGGCAAAGGAATTAAAGAATGATTCAAAATTTGAAAATAATTG
>NW_020653726.1:811411-912816 GCF_003589595.1 Hyposmocoma kahamanoa | reverse complement strand
GAATATTATCATATTTATCCAAGTACACCAAAAATTTCATTAGTGCTTTTTAAGTGCAGGATTTGCGGTGTATTACTGCATTTTATTTGAGATGTTTTTGTTGGTAGTACGGACGGTATTTATTTAGCAATGCATAATAATAAAAATTTTTATTTATAAAAACTTGTATTTAAACTGAATCCTTTTCTAATTTGCGAAACCAAATAGCCGCCATTTTGCGGTATGAGGAGCGCATCGCGTGAGCGGCTAAAGATCTTCCCTCGTACAGATCTTAGGGCACAATAGCAAGTGCTGCATGGACTGTGTTGGGCAGTCACATTAGGTTAGACCAGCATCCCTGAATACCCATTCACACATCTTGACTCTAGAGTGACCTACCTGAGTGCGTAGTAAATTCAAGGACCTCCGGGCCACTGCAGAAGGTAACTTGGTGATAGAGCGTTGTCTGTGTCATTTTTATATCTGTGAGGACCAGTACTTAGTGACTGACACAGCATTATCAGTGGCATTGTTCAGGTTTAGGGACACGCAGGGCAGGACAAAAGATGTGCCATTGTTTGGAGAGAGACACCACAAGGACATGCGCTCTCTGAGCTGTAACCCCACCCGAGCATGCACACCTTGCTTCGGCGGACTTGGGTCCGCAGCCTATTTAGAGACTTCCGAGTCTGCCAAGGTAGATCATGCCCAGGAGGGAGTCTCTTTCCAGAGACTTTTTTGGGCCAGCTTGGTTTCCCCTTTTAGAGGTTATACTTCTTGAATGACGCTATGCCGACTCTTTAGCCTGTGGATTATCGGCACGTGATGGTGTAATGGGTGCCGCGAGTCAATTTCTTTTTTAAGCGTTCCAGGGAGCTAGCCACGTCTCTACGGGGGGGTAACACCAGCCAACGGATACAGCATGCAGACAGGGGTTGGTTTCAGACAGCCAGTAATAATTCGACGTGTCATTTAGTTGCTGTATTCACTAAGTGCGTGTGTGCTGAACATCTCCAGACTGGGCTGGCGTCTCTGCCAGCCGAAAAGGAAAATTTACTCTATGTTATTATTATTATTTATATTGGTAAGTGACACGCCTGTCCATAACAGTGGTAGTGATGCTCAAGACTCGCAAAATGCACTACCACTGCGTCTGTCACTCTGAATCATAAGTTAATATGTTCCATGTGCCTGTAATTTCACCAGCACCGTCGCCCTTCAAAACGGAAGTGCTCACATTAGTGCTTGGCGGCAGAAATAGGTAAAGTGACAGTACTTCCCTGGACGAACTCTTTCACAAGAATCTCTACTTCTACTATGTAGGGAAGCAACATATACTTAGAAAGGTTTAAATTATAACACCCTAACAATAATCATAATAATAAAGATTATTTTAAATCACTGCTGTAGAGATTGTGGCGTATCGACCTGTTTACAGATCTCTTTGTAGACAACGCAAATACTATCACGTATTACATCTACTGTACACGTACAAATATATCGAAAGTACGATACTGCTTCCAGTGCGATTCTGCTTATCCTGGATTAAATTTTGCAGAACCGACTCAATAGCTTTGTGGATAAATACGACTGGGAGAGAAGATTGCTGAAATAATTTGAGTTTTTATTTCGGAATATCAAATTCTGATGAGTTTTTTCATGGTTCAGTGAAATGCATGAAATTGACGATGTACACAGTGTAGGTAGTGGATTGGTAGTTGTAGTTTTGTTGTTTATGCTGTTGTGAAATCGCGAGCTTTCGGTTAAGCGGCGTGTGTGGGTAATGTGTGGGTATTTATGTTGTATTGTATCATAGGTAAAAAGTTGACTAGTTACTTTGTAATCTAAAGTGGCGCGTATAATTTAAGATTACAAACTAACTAGTAAATTATTCTTACATTAAAAATGCTGCTAGAACGAACCATTGGTTTTATGTCAGTTCTAAGATGAAAATAATATCAAAATACGACACCAAAGCTCTTATTTGGCGTTTCGCAGTAAGGTATTTCAACTACTTGTGTCAAATTACGATCTTCGACTCGTCGTTACTTCCGGGTCCGATACGAACCTAAAACAATGATCGTTGCTTCATATTTCGTATGATATGTTGAGGTTATGATGTCCGAAACACGTTGTCAAAATCCTGTCAAAATGGCTTTTCGTAGTAGCTTTATCAACGTCTGATGTCGGACACCCATATAAATCACGCGTTTCATTCCGCAATCGTTCCGCAATCGGGCACTTAACGCGTTTCATAGTAACAAATTATTAAAACTAAGGACGTACGCAGCTACGTGTATCGGATTTTACTGTTAGGAGTAGACACCCTGACGACAAATTAGGCAAACATGCAGATGAATTGATGCCTTCCACGTAAGTTGTTGTAAATCAAAATACTATTTTTTGCTTTTTAAATCAAATGTGTCCTTTTTATGTATATCATTATAGGTTTCATATTTAAAAGCAAAGAAATCACCTAGGCAATGGAAGCGAATTTTTGTAACGATATTTTATTCTTCCATTCCGTTCCGCCGCTATATAAATTGAGCCCTAGTGTTATGTTTACTTTCAAACATGGAACCTTTAATATACATGTTGGCAGGCTCGATCGGACACACTTTTCTATCGGCTCGGCATGTAGTGTATCGTTTTCAAGGAACTTTAATAGAAAGTACAATTTTTTAATTGATTTGATAGTGATTAAAAGATACAGTGTTACTATTTTACCTTTTGTTATTGTACCATTTTTTTCCAGTACGTCTGACGCATTCTGGGCAACAATCGGCAAGTAACTTGCGCCAATTGGCAAATTCTTTTACTACGATGGCAAGCATGTCCCACCGTACAGCACTGGAACCGGCCCTGTGCGTAGTCTCGATTAACATAGAAGGTTTCTCACAAAACAAATCGGAAATTCTTTCCGAGCTCTGTCACACGTTGCGCTGTGAGATAACACAATGCATTATTGAATGTTGTAGACATTTTATTTGATGTGAGAGTTGATATTTATTTATATTTATAGCTTTATTTATCCCTAAAAATGTAAATGCAATATGTACAGTTTATTAATTAACTTGATTTTATTTTTTTTCATAATTTCAAGTGACGGGACCAATAAGTCGTGCACCTAATGGTAAGCTACACGCCTGTCCATAGCAGTTGCAATACCATACTGCCACCAGCATGCTAGCTGTTCCAAGCTGGAACACAGTAATGCTCACATTACAGCTGGCGGCAGAAATTGGTCAGGTGGCAGTCTCCCATAGACGAACTCTTTCGCAAGGAGCTCTATTGGTACTAAATACATAATATGTTTCATGTACTTTGTACTATTTTATCAAAGCACTTTTGGTGATCATACACCTTTGATTACATTTGGCTTTATTGCATTCAGGGTATGATTTTTTGTTGAAAACAATATTTATATCAACAACCTATTAATGATTATCGGTTTATGACTTGTAGAATTGAATAGAATAAGCTTTATTACACACACAAAATAAAGCAATGACAATACAAAAAATAAAAACATAATTAAAGGTACCATCGGCGGCCTTGTCGCTAGACAGCGATCTATTCCAGCCAATCTTACAAATTATTACGGACTTTTTGGCGAAGGGCAGTTAATGTATAAATTGAACCGAATACATTCTTCAACATACTTCATAAAAACTTGCTTGATATATATTATAATAAGAATAAGAAATAAACAATGTGTTGATCTCGGTGAAGCGGTTAGGGGGGACACTGCCCTTGCGCGTTGCATATCATTTCAAGACCATTTCAGAATACATTGTTTAATATTTTTAAATGATTTATTATCATTATTTCTATCATTATCTATTTTCTTAAATACAGTGAGAATGCAAATTAATACCTGTATACACATACAATATATAGTATATGCTTGTGATACGTATTATTACATTAAATACACAATATACACATTATATTCATTTGAATGACGAATACTTAACTTACTCTACTAAATTGAAATCACTAAGTGATAAATAATGTTTAATTACTTCATTCAATAGAACATGAAATCAATAGAGATTTAAATTACTTTTATAATTTAGGTCAAGTACGGCTCACGGTACACAACTCTGAAATTTTGTTCGTTTGCCAATTAATTTTAATATAATTACAATACGTTTCGGCATTTATCAATAATTAAAAAACGACTTATCTTTTATATTAAAAATGTTGATGGCACGATTATTATACCGATACCTCAACATTTTTGTCCCTTCTTGATATCCTGGAATTATATACGGCTTAGACGCGTTCGGTAGATTGAGGTAAACAACTCTCGCTCATGTGATTTTAATCGACGTAAGGGTTGTAAACTTTTTGACACACAGATCAGGATCTTAGAAGATATGCATAGCCGCTTATCGGCTATTAATTAATACACAATTCGGCTATAGTAAATGCAAACTAAATTTATATTAAATTCAGTGACTTTGTATGTCATTTAAATAACTTATTTATTTAAAAAAACCAGCCTCAAAAGCTCGTGGAATTACATCTATTTGCCAAGTTTTATTGAAATAAGTTACCGGAAAGTGCGCGAAACTGGATTCATCCCCTAGTTTGGCACCCTTAGAGGAGGAATATTTTCTTCAAATTTAAATGAGTCATACGCTTTTTCGAACAAAAAAAGAGAGAAGAAATGACAAGAAGACTAGAAATGACCATATTAGAAGTGATTACTTTCGCAAATGACCTATCGAGAAATATACACATCTGGAAATAGATTGATTGATGAATACAGCTGCGTATAACCATTTATGGAAACGACCATTCGACAAATAACTAATTCCAGAAATGTCCGGTTTCAATTATGTTACAATGTGTAATCAATTTCAAAATTGCAGATTCAATATGATCATATTTATTTGGGATTATAATTATGCCATTTTATGTTTACCGTCTCATCTGGAGAGTGATCTATGTCGAAATTGAAGTGTAATTAAAAGTTTCGTCTTTGGCATGTAAATATTTTAGATCCGGTCGGATCCAGATTGGATTGGGATCGCGTGGTTCTCAAAACAGAAACAAAATACGATCCTCTATTAGTGTAGATAATTTCGAAAAGTTTTGAACCGGAGTGTAAATATTTTAGTTCTGGTTTAATGTTATTTTTATTTACCCACAAAAGAAAAACATAATATTATGTTTTTTTTTTAAATTACGGTTATTTTGTAAGTAATACAAAGTGTAGAGCAAAGAAGCTTCAATCATAGTATATAAGAGCAAGGAACACTCGGAGCATAGGGTTGTTATATAATTATTTAAGTTGTACATACCGATTGTATTATTTGTAAAAAGTGTTCATCACACTTTGTTAGTTGCAATAGATACTTACGTACTGATATTTTTATATCAGCGTATGTTGATTATGAAGTATGATTATGAAATAGGAATTAATACTGAATACTGAATAAATACTGAATTTGAGGGACTTTTGTTCAAAATACCACAAAGACAACTAGAAATATAGTAGCCGTAGAGCCTTGTGAGAGTTCAGAGAACTACTGCCTCCTTACCTGTTTCTGCCACCAAGCAATAATGTGAGCATAACTGCATTCCGGTTTTGAAGGGTAAGGGTTGGTGTAATTACTGGCACACGGGACTTGTCAACTTGAGTCTCAGGGTGACGGGCGTAGTGGCAGTGCCCATAAGATCTTTGCGATTTAAAGCTCTGAGTGGGGCTGGCTTGTTCGTCCCGTCACTTGCTATTTATTATAAAAAAGAAAAAGGAAATAAATACGTCTACTATTTAATGTTTTAAATTTTAAATACCAAGCGACCACTTCAATTGTACAAATAACGGCGCCTGTGACGGCCTGCGCTATGCAACTCGAGTGTACCGTGAGATTATGCGAAACTGTGCGTCCACACATACAAGCTGCGCTGCTATATATGTAAGGAGTTACGATACTTGACTTATTATACTATGCTTCAATGGTATTCGAGGAAGAGAAATATTGGGATAATCAAATTTTAGGATTATTTTTTATTTGTGCTAACTTCACATGCAAAAATCATTTAATTTCTCCAAGGATCTCGTTTCTCTTTCCCCCGTCCTGGCAGCCGCCTGTAAAATAATTTCGCTCCCTGCTTGTAGAACTAACCTGGACCAACACTGGCCACTGTACCGTAAGTCTTGTTCTTCCAATGGTATCATATTCGATTTCGACATTTTCTCTGGCTCTGTGGTCTCAGCTGGGAACTCAATTAGGAAGTGCCTTTCATGTTACCTACACACTTATGTTACGACACATTTTGTTGAACTTTCTAAAAATGTTAGATTCAAATTTACAGTTACCGTCACTGATTTAATCATCTAATGTCTATACACTTATTAACCGACTTCAAAAAAGGAGGAGGTCCTCAATTCGACTGTATGTTTTTTTGTATGTATGTTACGCTAGAACTCCGGTATTTGTGAACCGATTTTCATGATCCTGTTTTTGTTGGAAAGGGGGTACTTCCATAGTGGGTCCCATTTCATTTTGAAGGAAATCATCTACCTCTAAGGATGACTGTTCACGCATGAAGATTCATTTTTATAAATAGCGCCTAAATTTTACCTAAGGAGCAATTATTTTAATGGTTGATTTTGCTATTTCACCAATTCAAGGCGTTTTTCTCTCAATATACTTTGGGTAGTGAAAACCAATTTTTATTATCTCCAGTGTCAAGTCCTGTATAGCGTCGAATTTAAGGATATTCCAATAAGACTTAGCAAATAGACGTAACTCCACGTACTTTTGAGGTCAGTTTTTTTAGTACTCTGTACTGAGATTAGTTTATTTAGCATGTTGTTCACATCAAGTAGGGTACATTCTTATAGTATCATACGTTAATACCTTAGAATAATAACGCATAGAAACCTTGTCCGCACACGCTAAGTGAGGCAAATTGAAGCGTTCCCAATGGGCCTACACGAGCAGGCGGGCCGTCAGTGCTCAAGGTCAACTTGCACCGCGAACAGCTCAAGAATTTTAGCTAAAAAGGACAAAATGTGCAGTAAATGAGTATAAAAATACGTCAGACAAACTAAAAATAGATACTAACATCACATTCCACAAGGAAGTAACGCGTTTCAACTTGTATTTTTATATAAATATTCACTAAAACCGAAAATTAACCTACTACTAAAACTAGCCTACATGAATTTGATTTTTGCCTCACTTGTGACAGCTCGTTTGATATGAAACTATCATTCTACGCGTTATTATTCTAAGGTTAATACTAATGAAATACTTTTAGTTCATTTATCTAAATCAGTTTTGTGAACCGAATAAAAAAGAAGTCATTTCAATGCAACGACGTAATTTGGACTTTAAAGTGTTGTAACAAAATACATTCATGATTTCTTTTAACAAATTTTATCAGGAAGACGTTTCAAGCGCTTGTGGACTTAAATAACAGAAGTCAATAATGGGTGTTTATGGATTCGTCTTTACGACATAAACAACCTTACAAAACAGGTATATATTCCGTTTAAGCTTCCTTTTATCCATATCTCACGTAAACACAAACCGTTGCATAAACAAAGTCACTAAACAATGAAAGGGGACTACCCTTTATCAAGGTACTTCAGACATGTCCAGAGATATCTCACAGGCTAAGGGCAATCAAGCGCTTTGAATTTGGTCCAGGTGGTGCACGCAGGCAAAATAAGTCTGCCAGTAAGTGAGCCCACACAATGGTGCTCGTCCAATTTATTAGACAGCGCTTTAGGACAGTACGGCAAGAGAAAACGCGGAACTAGAATCTCGCGAATGATCCCGTTATCGTCAATAGCATCTTTTCATTATTAGTGTAACGACATTGAACTAATTTATATGTATTCTTATGTCCTGTAAAAATATTTATTTACATTTCATATAGATATTTATTTATAGTCTTATTTTATATATTCATTTAACTGTATATTTTATATTTATTAGTGTAACGACATTGAACTAATTTATATGTATTCTTATGTACAGTAGATATATAATAAATTTATCCTTGTAATTATTGAGTATGTAGCTTTCAATTTCTTGATTTATTACATTTTATTGCCGACCCAGGAGCTACCTTTCCTTTCATTTATTCAAAGCTTTGCTGGAAGAAATTTCTTTAAGGGATAAGCTCGCCTTTATGCACTAACATATTAAATTCTTTGTCAAAATTTGCAATTTGTTTTGTTGTAGAATAAAGTGTTTACATAAATACGTACATTTTTGTAGCTCCTTGTGGAAGAGTTCGTCCAGGGAAATACATAAACGTATTTCTGACGCCTGGAGCATCATTACATTCCAGTTTTGAAGGGTAAGGCTACTGATGAAAACTTTCTGCTGCGTGTGTAGAACTTTCTATTTATGTCACAGGGTGAAAGGCGCAGTGGCAGTGCCCCTTAAATCTTTGCAATTTAAAGATTTGGATAGGCGTGTCGCTTACAACCAGGTACACAACTTGTTTGTCTCTTCACTTTGTTAGTTTAAAAAATCAATACTTCCCATCTTTCGGTAACATTGTAATAAAACTTTATGACTTCGTTGGCTCAACAGCTGCTAAATGCAGAGGTCCCGGAATCGCTACCCTGTAGAACCAATTAAGGAAACGAACTTTCCTAAATCGCTTCTGGTCTGGATCTTCCAGATAAGTGCACAGTAATTGATTTATTATGTAAAGTTGGAGGCAGTCGAGCAGACAAGCCACTTGATGGAAGGTCATCATCGCTCATGGACATCTGCAAAACAAGGGGAGGTGCTTATGCATTGCCAGCCTTTGAAAGCCCTGTTGACATGCTTTTAAAAGAACCCCATGTCTAAGCGCAGAAGAAATGCTTCAAGAGGGATCATTCCACATCCTGCAAGTTCCAGGTTCTCAATTTGGCAGTATTTTTTTTTTCGTATGTATGTACTACGCGATAACTTCCACATTTATGAACCGATTTTGATGAAAAGAGGGTAACTAAAAAAACTGACCTCAAAGGTACGTGGAATTACATCTATTTGCAAAGTTTTATTGACATCGGTTACTGGAAAGTGCGCAAACCCGGATTCATCCCTTAGTTCGCCACTACACGGACCTTGATAAAGGAGACAATAAAAATCGGTTCTCACCACTCAAAGTATATTGAGAGAGAAAAACGCCTTGAATTTGAGAATAGCAAAGTGAACCATTAAAATAATTGCTACTTATAATAAAATTTAGGCGCTATTTATAAAAATGAATCTTCATGCGTGAACAGCCTCCCTTACAGGTGGATGATTTTCTTCAAAATTAAATGGGACTACTATGGAGGTACTCTCTTTCCAACAAATAAAGAACCATCAAAATCGGTTCACAAATACCGGAGTTATCGCGTAACATATATGCAAAAAGAAACATACTTTCGAATTGAGAATCTCCTTTTTTGAAATCGGTTAAAAAGTGGCATCATTTAAACTTGAAGAAAATATTTCACCTCAGTTTATTTAGTACTCGGAACTGAGTTTTATAAAATTTGTGATACAGTATTTAATAATAATAATAACGCACACACTCAACATAGCCCCGCACTAGGGAAACCCTAGGGTACAATGGACACACACATATTTAACGATAAATTGCAACCAAACTCACGAGAGAAATATATGTAGGCCAGGTACAAATATTTAATTTAATTATAATAACTTACAGAATCACTTCTAACAACTAAACATAAAAAGTTGTTTGTAAATAATGGAAATTTATTTTATTAAATTGTTGTATACAGACAGACTGACAATGAATCTACTTAATAATTAATAAACGTCCCTAATACAAAAGTTCATATAAACTGAAGAAGTATCAAACTAAATTCAAGTTCTCAACTTAAAATGAAAATGAGAAACGAATTTAATACCCAAAGTGCTAAGCTTCGATTTGCCTCTGGCGTCATTGAAATTAAGTTCGAAGTTTATGGCCCCACCCTTATAGGGTAGTTGGCAAAATTTACACCCCTACCCGGACTCGTGCTCTCTTAACAAGCTTCCTAACAAACACTGAGCGGAAATTATGGGAATTCGTGGTCTCGACTTATTAAGTTTTGTCAACTTCCTGGTTGAATCATTATACTTGAGAATTGAGATGAATTGGTACTTACGAAAAGTTGACAAACGTCAGGGAAGAAACGTTCATTTGTGGCGACTTACTATTATTAGAGCAAATAGACAAAAATGTTGAGAGTTGAAACTGTTTTCTCTTATCTGTTAAACATAGCGTTTTAACCTTCTTCAAAAAAAAGGAGAAGGTTGTCAATTCGACTGTATTTTTTTTTGTATGTACGTACACCAGGGAACGCTCACCCAGTGCACTAACTAGCCTTTTGAGAAGTGGATACACGGACTGACTTTTTAACCGACTTTCAAAAAGAAGAAGGTTGCCAAGTCGACTGTATTTTTTTTTGGATGTACGTACACTAGGGAGCGCTCACCCAAGGCACTAACACGGACTGGCTTTTTAAATTACTTGAAGAAAGGACAGGGTTGTAAGTTCTACTGTATTTTTTTGTATGTATATTACACGATTACTTTAAATTTGAAGAAACTATTCCACCTGTAAGGTTGTCAAACTAGGGGATGAAGTCGATTTCGCGCACGTGTCAGTAACCGTTTTCAATAAAACTTGGCAAATAGATGTAATTACACGAACTTTTGAGGTCGGGTTTTATTTAAAAAAAGTTGTAATTAGACATATTTTCTGTTCTTATGCTGTACAGGTGGCAACTGGTCTTTGTGCAATACACAACTGGATGTGAACGAGCTAACAGCTCCGGTACCTATCTGGAAAATTAATAGGGAAGATCAACCAAGGCACTAGTGTTTTGAGAACCGGTTGGCATCTGAGTCAACGGGCTGATCTGGGATCAGGATTTGATAAGGTACCTCTGCAGGCTAGCTTGCATAGTTCATATAACTGCATGAACTTTTCGGTAAAACGGACCATCCTCAACCCTTAAATAAATAAACAAATATTCTTATTTCAAAAACTTCAGTAGTTATCGAAAAAAGTATTATAATTATCGCTGATGAAGCGGCAGGGTCTTTTTTCTTTTAAAATGCTTCGTTATAAATGGGGGTGGGAGAAGATGCGTGTACAAGTGGTTAACATGGATTATTTTATTTAAAGAAAATTGCAATAATAAATTGTCCTAAGCAATTATGCTCACTTTAGAGTACTGTAAAATCCGCTAGATGGCGTTGACCCTTGTTAAGCAAATACTGAATCGCGGCGTTAAAATTTTCTTTCAAATCTTGACTTCTCTGACCGGTGTTTGATTACAATAATTTTACATCTTGAGAAGCCAAGGCCATGCAAAATATGCTTCAGAAAAAATAACTTTATAATGAGATAAACAACGTCGCTATTTATTTGGTATCCATGATTTAATCTTGTGGGAATGGCCAGCAGGACCTATCTGATACTTGATTAATACTTTTTGTACCGGAAGAACTCTTACCGCTGATTGAAATTACTTTGCATTATCTTCAAATACAAATTCAACCGACCTGAATTTCCATTGGAATTGGTGACGTCTTCATAACGTCATCGTAACTCTTACACGTCGGATTAATTTTATCCATCAATATTTTTGCCTACGATATCCAAATTTAAAATAACATAAATACCTCTTTAAGCTAAACATGAAAATTGCAAAAATAATCCAACCGTAAAATTAAGAGGAAGAAAAATCTTCTCAATTTGTGCATAGTAAGAAATTCTACGCAAAATGATTTCGATCCCTTTTCGAAAAACCAACCCTTCCATCTATTTATCTTACAACCGAAAAACTTCAAAGTATTTACCGTATCTTCTAAACTTCCTTGCACTCTCTTAATTTGGCTCCCCTTAACGGGGGTTCAAAATCAATAGGGGTCTTATAAAACTATTTATAAAGGGGTTCATTATAAAGTTGCTAGCCAATTATTTCTGACATCTTTAAGGTTCCCTTGTGTAGCTGGTGGGATTAGTTAGACAAATTAGGACTACATTACACACATAGCTATAGGGATATTTGAAAATGACATCGATTAACTAACTTAAGCAGATTGTGAAGTGCTGGTACCGGCGCGCAACAGGTTTTTTTTTTCAGAATATGCGTACAACTCATACAAACTGTAGTTTTTTTTATGACATCAAGTGACGGGACAAGGAAATGGTGGGGCTAGTGGAACGTGACAGGGCTGTCCATAACAGTTGCAGTGCTTCAAAGCTTTAAAGCGCAAAGATCTGAGAGGCAGTTTTACTGCGTCCGTCACCCTGAGACAAGTCTCATGTGCCTGTAATTTCACCAGCACCCTTACCACATTACTGCTTGGCGACAGAAATAGGTAGGTGGCAGTACTTCCCTAGACGAACTCTTTCACAAACTCTACAGCTACTAAATGCATGTACACATTACAACGATCGGCATGGGGAGCCGATGGTGCGAAATTTATGATGCCTTAATGCGTATATTACCAAGTTACAAGTATCATTAAAAGATTCAAATTCGGGTTTCAGGATTCGGGATTAACAAAGCATTAGTTAGATCACTGGTATTATTTGTCACAAAGTAAATGCTATTGGTAAACTGATCACTTAAGTGACGTATTATACGCAATATACAAGAGGCTCACATACCCACATGAAAGGCTTCAATGAAGGAACTAAGGTTACATAAAATGGATAAATTAGATGAAATTAGGTTCTCGTGGCAGGGTGCCCAAAATAACACGGTTCTTTGTATAGCTAGCTATATTAAGGTTTCCCTGTTGGTCCATTATGGCTATTAATATCAATCGCGAGATTGGTGGGTATGATTTGAGATTTAAAAAAAAAAGATGTTTCATTTGATTCTTCTTCTGTTAACATATTTCGATGCCTCCAGTGAACACTTTTTTGTTATTTTTGTAAACAGCCATATTTATTTACTAATATTAAGCTCATCGAATTTAGTGAAAAAAAAGCAAAATAAACAGAACAGGTCTAAAAATTAATTTGGCATATTGTTCATCAGGAATCGATTAATAATAATTGAATAAATAATAATCGAATAAATAATAAATATACGTGACATGTTACTTCAGCCACATGTTTATCGCTAGATTAATTGAACAGCACTGAATCTCCACGATCCATATTTACAACGCGAACTATTACCTAAGGGCAATTTTTGGTGGAAATAGGAAGGCGAGATTTCCAATGTCGTCTCCAGTCGTCTCGCCTCGCCGGTAGAAAACCACCTTCGTATTTTTAATTAAATTTGTATTGAATTGATAATTAATTAATTAAAAATTAAAAGCGACATCTCTAGCCACGACTGCTAGTTGTAATGTTACATAAGTGGGTGACGAAATACTTTCATAGATTTCTTATAGATGGCGTTACGGCTAAAAAGTCATTGAAAACCAAATACAAAGATCCGACAAACAAGCACATAGAAAAATTCGTGGCTTAGTTGGCATAGCGTGTAGCACGGTTTGCTAGAAGACATCGGTTCGAATCCGGCTGGATCGAAGAAATTTTTCCTAAGTGTTCGATCTTTGTATTAATAAATATAATCTTCATACTTCTTTTTTCAATGACGCGCCCACAAGGCAATCAGTCTGGCCATAGTTTACTTTAAATTTGTAAAGTCGAAACTTTGAGCGAATTTTCAAAATTAGCATCCATGAAGATAGGAACGAAGGTATATTATATTCAATTTTCAGGCTGTCACATTATATCGTTACCTTTGTCATGAATGGACTTAACTAACAACTTTGATAGAAAAGGTTATTTATATATTGTCTTGTCTAAGAATTTCATGTTGAAACGTGAAATCTGTGTTGTGACGGCAATAATTCGTTACCTAAGTTAATTAATGTTGTAAGGGATGATACATACAATAAAGCTTCAAAAACAATCACGTCTGCAATATAGTTCAATTGGAATATACGAGAAAGGTGTCATTTCATCAATTCTAGGGTCCTGTCACAAATAACGAAGACCCACCACAAAAGGTCCAAAATTGTCTCTTCCAAATTACAATGAGGGTATCAGGGGTGACAGAGGGTGCGAATGTTCGCAGTAGATAAGCCTCCACACACGACTGCTTTTTGTCTCAGTATCTTAACGTGTGAACCTTTGTATTAAATCGTCAGCTCATGTGGGATTAACATGACTTGTCGACGTTAAGTTTCTAAAATTTTACTTCCGTCGGATATTCGTTTGGGTGTTTGATTTTATTTTATCTTAGTATTCGTTAAGCTGTGAATAATTTACAATAAACAGTTATACAGATAACTGTTGCTTTACATGAACTTTACGTAAAGTTTCTCTTACGAACTTCTCGACACTTCTTTAGCAGTAGGGCTAGATCTACAAGGCGCGTGACTAGAGTGAGAGCGACATAAAGCGCGATATACTGTTATTCTCGCATAGAGATCTCGCACTTTATGTCGCTCTCGCGCAAGTCGCGTCTTATAGTGCTAGACCTACTGGAGTTAAATTTTATGTTTCATATGTCACTTTTAAGATGTAGGACAATAAAAATATCACAAACATAAATTAATCTTTCAAGAAGTGCAGTGAAAATAACCAGATGAATCTTTTTGATATCTGCGCTCAAAACCTTCGAAAAACGCAAGTTTATAACTAAAATCTTTTAAAACATTCTAAGTCAATTTTAATAGACAATGACAATGTACCAGACCAACCTATATCCATCTTCAATTAAACCTAAATATCAACAGTTTTAAAAATAATCCCATTCTAAGTATTTGCAGGACGTTTCCCATCTCTATTTGGCAGAGGTCGAGCTATTAGCAGATTGGACTTGGAGCGCATCAATCAATGCCCATCGAAGTTCCTTATTGATCACTGTAGACTTTCTAGATGTATTGTTTTATGTTGATATTAGGTTACATTTTAAATATTATATAATTGAGTCATATTTTAACAAATACCAGATCCGCAACAGATCTTCAGCGTAATCAACTCGCCGCACTTTATTTAATAAGGAAAGCGGAACTGGGGGTCGATTCAAAACCTTACGATAACTCAGTTGTCGGTCGATGGATTCGATATCGTACGTTTTCTTTTCATTTTTATTCACAACACCCGAATCGGACGTCAAATTGTCGTATTCGTAACCGAACCGAAATGACGTCACACCCGCACGATTACTCGAACTTCTCGTCAGGCAAACGCTACAAACGTTTTTAGAAGACAGTTATCGAATGAAAGTTACCGAACATGCTATTGTCTACAAAGCAAGAATGTAATATGGAAATCTCTTAATATTTTAAATAAAGTTTGAATTTTGTTCAATTTTATTAGTTTATTTTAATGCAAGACTAAAGCTTCCTGTATTTAAGGCCTTTAAAGTCTTAAAAATGTATGTAAAAGGATTTTAATTTTTCTTATAATCTACATATTAGGGGTTAAAGTATGAAATTGCCGTTTTATTGCAATAGGTTCTTTGAATTTTCATAGAATCTTCATGGTTTGAGGTTTTCGAATGAAACTTTTTTCAAATGGTTTCTGTGATTTTTTTTTTTTAAATTTGAAACATTTGAATATCGACTTTCAATTGTTTTTGTTATTCAATTTAGACAAGAAAGATGGATACTGCGAAAATTCGAGTGATTTTTGAATACGAGTTCCGACGCGGAACTAACGCGGCAGAAACAGTCCGCAATATCAATGCTGCGTTTGGAGAGGGGTCTACTAATGAACGCACCGTGCGATTTTGGTTTAAACGCTTTCGTGATGGAAATTTCGACTTAAAGAACGAGCCACGAGGAAGACCGCCCACACAGGTGAATAACGATGAATTAAGAGAGATAGTGGAAGCCGATCCTAGTCAAACTACCCAGGAATTAGCGGCATGGTTTAACGTTACCTTACCCACAATATTGACTCACTTGCGTCAAATCAATAAAATAAAAAAATACGAAAAATGGGTGCCTCATGATTTGACTGATCTGCATAAAGAAACGCGTGTTGAAACTTGTGTTGCCTTGTTGAACCGGTACAGAAATGAAGGAATATTGGATCGAATTGTAACATGTGATGAAAAGTGGATTCTTTATGATAACCGGAAAAGAAAAATGCAATGGCTGACCCCAGGTCAAATGCCACAACAGTGTCCTAAAGCAAAACTTACCAATAAAAAGGTAATGGTAACTGTTTGGTGGTCTCAGCATGGTGTTATTCACTATAGTTTTCTCCGATCTGGTCAAGCAATAACGGCAGATGTCTATTGTGCCGAACTCCGAACCATGTTGACAAAACTAGCAGTAAAACAACCCCGACTCATGAATCGATCTTCAACATTATTGCTCCACGACAACGCGAGACCTCACACAGCACGAGAAACCATTTTGACCCTTCAGGAACTGCAGTTAGAAACCATTCGTCATCCTCCGTATTCACCAGACCTTGCTCCAACGGACTACCATTTTTTTCGTGATTTGGACAATTATCTACGTGACAAGAAGTTTTCTTCCCAGGAGGCAGTACAAAATGCTTTCACACAGTTTGTGCAGTCTAGATCGTCGGAGTTCTATCGCAAAGGCATTAATAACCTTCCCATTAGATGGCAGCAATGTATAGATAATAATGGCAACTATTTTGATTAAATAAATTTGTTAAAAATTTAAAAAATAAACAATTTAGATTTTCAGTACAAATCGGCAATTTCATACTTTAACCCCTATTATTTCACCGACTAGCTCCGTAAACGTTGTTGGATAACGATGTTGAATCAGAATCGAACGTTTAACTTGAATGTGAATATCTCGGAAAGCGCCCTTCGATTCGAGAATGACATCCAATCGAACGATTCGGTTAATATATCCAAGAGTTCTGAATCGGGGTCCTGTTCTTGAAAACTAATGATTGGTTACACTATGCTAGTGACGTCTGTATAATGTGGCGCCTTACATTTTGTTTTATTTTGCAAAATCTAATCTATGTTTGTATTGATCAGTGAAGGTACAGTCAAGAGCACGTCAAGCTTGACACTTTGTACTTTGGACCGTTCTTATCGTAAGCGGCATAGAGTTGGATTCAAATCTTTAGTGTCAAGCTTTACGTACTCTTGACTCTGCACCTGGCTGAGTGAAGTGAAACTTTCATAGATTTCTCAAGATGGCGCTGCAGCAAAAAAGTCGTTTAAAACCAAAAACGAGGATCTGCAAGGAGCGCATAGCAAAACTGTAAAAGTGTAAAAATCGTTCAAAATTACATAGAACTAATGGGAATAACCTTATTTATTTTTTAATTCAGTAGTAAATAGTTTTGTGTTACATCTTACTGCAATTTGGTTTCGTTATTTCGTACGAAAGACGCACGATGCATAACATTCCTTTCCTGGACGTCTGGCACACCGTGGGCAATATTCGGCGAGTACCTTATGCCGGTTGGCAAATCCTTGCACCACGATGGCAAGCATTGTAGTGCATGTCATTGATACGACTTGATAAGAAATAGCGTTTTTTCCATGCAACAAGGGCGAAAAGCCGGCACGCGTTTCGCTTTCGCCTTGACTGCTGACGCGAAACGCACGACGTCTTTCTTCTTTCGACGTAGCTGTTATTAGGTGTGTAATGGAAGATATAACAACAAATAATCTATTTTCACGTTGTATAACAACATTTGATATAATTTCTATGGATTATTTATTATCACTCACTGTATATATCTGGTCCGTCCCAAAAGTATCGAACATTTTTCAGGAAAAATACTTTTATTGAACTTATCGGTACCATACATTAGTACTCTTCAAAATAACACCCTTCAGCATCGATGCACTTTTGTAGGCGAGTTTTCCATGCCCGGAAGGCCCCCTGGAAGACGTCAACGGGTAGGTCCTTCAGCGCCCTCGTCGTAGCTTCTTGGATGTCCTTAATTGTGCCCCAATGCTTGCCTTTGAGCTTCGACTTGATGCTGGGAAACAAGAAGAAGTCTGCCGGGGCGACGTCAGGACTGTAGGGAGGCTGCGGGACCAGCGGGCTTCGTCGGTCACCTCTTCCCTTCCGTCACGGAACATCTTGTGCCACTTCCTGACCGAGGATTCGGACAAGGCTTTGTCCTTGAAGGCCTGTTTAATCATCTCGTTGGTTTCCACAGTATTTTTGCCGAGTAGAACACAAAATTTCACTGCGTACCTCTGTTCTAACGGATCCGTCATCGCGCTACTTTTAAAAACTTCGACGAGGTGTCGTTTAGAGCTCTACGCGAACGCACGTCCTGCCGCTCCAGGTGCTCGGAGCCAACTGGGACCGGTCGCGCTGTATCGGCTAGATCCCCCCACCACTTTCTGTTGCCAAGCGGAGCGCTTCCCGCCGTTCGGCAACACTCCCAAAAAAAATGTTCGATACTTTTGGGACGGACCCTGTATCTGTATCTGTAATCAATTAAAGGTATAAAAACAAAGACAGCTAATTCGTTGCGTAGTTCAGATGGGAGCTATGCTGAAGGTGCTGGCTCAAATCCAGCCAGAAATGAATTTTTCTCAGTTTTCGATCTTTGCATTAATAATTATAATAAACTAGAGGAGCAATTTCACAAAAAAATATTGAATATATGTATATCCTCGTGGTCAAACATTGTAATATTCAATAAACTTCATATTTATATTGATCATTTTAAATATTTAATAGCAATAGAGCTCTTGGTGAAAGATTTCGTTCAAGGAAGCACCTTACCCATTTCCGCTGCCAAGCAGTAATGTAAGCATTACTGTGTTTCGGTTTTGAACTTATGTCTCAGGGTAACAGGCGCCGAGGCAGTGTTCCTCAGATCTTTGCGAGCCCTGAGCATCACTACAACTGTTATGGACACGCGTGTCGCTTACCAATATAAAAAATAAAAATAATAACATAGAGAAAATATAATACTTTATACAGTAGAGTACTTACATTACGCTAATAAATTGCTGTATTTGATAACACTCACACTTGGTGGTAATTTTTTTAAATTCTATTATAAAACTTTACGAGAGACTTACGCCATACCCCGGACAGTCCATACAACGGTCGAAAGTTATTTACCTACTACTACTACTACTACATACAGCAAGGGGCTATCTGCACACGCGCAAATGTGTGCGTGAAGTGGCAGGGCTAGCCATCACTTACCATGCTATTACAGCACGTGGTCAGAGCGGCAACGTAGCGAGAATTCTAACGCGAATCTGTTATCTATAATAGTATTAATAGAATCCTAATAATTACATATGTCCATTAGGTATTTATATCGATATAATATTATATTTCTCGTTAATTCACTAACTAGAACGATATAGAAGATTTATTTTTAAAAATTATTAAAAGCACTTAAAGTGTTATATTTCGGACAGGTACTTTTAAATAAGGTAACCAATGTATTTGAAATTGCGTGTCCAAGTTTATCATTACCTATTTAATAAGTCGGTATATTCACCACGTAATATTTATCGGCAACACAAATTGAAAATTCGAGAACCCTTGTCTACTAGCCCACGAAATTATGGCGTCTCATTATATTGATATAATAAATCTGTAACATCTGTATTATGTATTATTATATATTACTTTGCACTAAATAAATGAAGAAAACAATAACTGAACGAGTCTCAGACATAAGTTTTTTTTTAATAACTTCGTTTCTTCTTTCGGAAAACGAGCGAAACTTATCTCTTTATCTCGTTTAGATGATGATAGACAGCCGTACACAGCACAATTCACGACCATTATAAATAGTAACATACAAAGATAATCTATTTTCACTTTGTTTAACAACATTTGATATAATTTCTAAGAATATTATTACTCACAACATAGGTATAATCACAGACCAAATAAGGTATAATCAACAAAAGGTATGCAAACAAGAGACATAATTTCAATGTGTATTAAACCTTCGGTATAACAAACATTAGTTATAATGATAAGGCGACACAACGAATAAATGGTACAAGTACTATTAGTACAATGTATTAAATAATAATAAATATTTCGTTTTACGAATAGTTAAAGCGCCTAACTAAGTAAATGAGCAAATATATCTGTAAGATAAACATGACGACTCTTTATTTAACAATGCAATGTGATTTATATTAGTTTATGTTGAGAGAAAGTAACAATAAGTGGTAGTTAAAAGTGAAAAAAAAAATCTAGTGCCCGATATTATGTTGATAAGAAGTTTTTTTTTATTTAATTAAATGTACAATCGCAAAAGATATGATTACTTTGTATAGCTTTAAGTGCCATTTGTAAATATATTTATTAAAACTTTAAGCTAAATATTTAATTGCATATATACTAACCTAACCTAAACCCACAGGAGGAGATCGAACTAACTAGGCAATGCAGACAAATTCGGTTCATTCACCATTGAACCTGTGAACAGCGCGAATGGGTGGAATATCAACGACATAAGAATGGAGTGCTCCGGACTTTCTAGTCGACTGAAGGAGGAACGGTGAGGACGGAACCAAATTGAAAAGTTCCTGCACACACTCCCCGAAATGTATCCGATAGAAAACCGACAAGCAGGCTACTTTTCTGCGATGGTCGAGATTTTGAAGCTTCGACTCCACAAGAAAATTATTGTTAATAAGTCTCTTTGCTTTTCGCTCCACCGAGTCCAAGGCAGCTAACTGGTATTGGGCAGAGCCGTCCCAAAGGTGGCAGCAGTACTCCATACAGGATAGAACTTGTGCTTTATACAGATTTAAAAGCTGTTCAGGTGTGACGTCCCGCCTGACCTTGTGAAGTATGCCTAGTTTTTTGGCAGCAGTTTTTGCCAAGCACTCGATGTATCGCCCAAAGTTGAGGTTGGATGGTAAGTCCAGACCAAGTAGCTCAAGGTGGTCCCTTATCGGCACGGATACACCTCGGAAAGTCGGAGTAAGGTGTAGGGGACTCCGTTTTGATGTGAACAGACACGCCTGTGTTTTAGCCGCATTAAACCTGACCCTGTTAGCATCTCCCCAGTCGGAAGCAGCCTTCAGACTCAGGTTCAACCGGGTGACCATCGCCTCTCGCTTACACCGGATCGCTATTGTCGGTTAAACTCGAGTTTATCCAAAATGTGGATTTTGATACCATTGCGTGTTTTTCGTAATGCTACATCGTTGTGACACTTGTGGTTATGCGATCATTGGCTACGAAGATAACGATTGCGCAAAGGGATTAATGTTAGCAAAAATTTGCAAGTAATTTGTTCAAAATGGTTTATTTTTAATTTATCTCACAAGCAATAGCGACATTCGCAAATCGTATGTTTTAATTATAGTTAACTTCTACTGTATGAACAAATTAAACGTCGTACGAGTGTTGGTGTAAAGAGATGAAACTACACATATTTTGTTTTATAATACCGGCCTAATATTGTGTAAAGCGGTAAAAATTATGTTTTATCGATACCCGCAAACAATTTTAAGAGCGTGAATTTATGTAAAGCGGTACTATTTTACTTTGATCGCTTTTTGATAACTTTTTGGTTTCTTTAGATAAACTCTACCTTAACCATTTTATACATTTACATTTTTTGTGTAAAGGGTAGGTAAAAGTATAAACAATTTATGTAAGCCAATATCTCTGTCATTTTTACAAAATACAGGTTCATTTTACAATCAACTTATTTCTTACCCTTTATTCTATCTGAAAAGATTTGAAAAAAATATTTTTTTTGCGAATGAGTGAGAAAAAAACTGATCCAAAACGAGTTTTTGCTCTCATGTAAAATAGCATTTTTTGAGTTTAACCCATTTACACTGGAGGTACAGTTAATAGTTTCATTTCCTATTATTTATTAATAAGTGTTGTGCTTTGTCGATTGTTTTATACATTAAATAATGAAACGTGTGTATTGTGTTGTAAATATTTTACATTTTTTTACTTTCTTTCTAAATAAGATAATATTAGAGAACAAAGACATGATTATCATGAAACAAAATAACATCAAAAGTCCGAAATGCCATCAAAGAACTTATGACAAATAAAAGCAAACGTTTTATTTGAAAACTTTAACTTTAATGGCTCTTGGTCCTCGCTTTTATTTCATTTGCATTGTTTTTGAAGATTAAGACACGCACGATTTGGGCGTAGCTAGATTGGTTTATGTTAGCTACTTTCACAGTTTAACGACATACGGTCCTTTGCTTTTAAAATACTGCCGACGTGAATCCAGTCTTTGTCCTGCAGAACCGTGTAGTTGGGACAAATTACAATCTGTGCCACAGATTATCTCGGAGAGGTAAGTTTGTTTTTACGATACTAAATGGTAGGATGAACAAGTTTTGTGTCAAGTGGTAAGCGACATCAATATCATCACAGACCGCTCCCAATTTGCGCTATTTTGCCCAGTCCTCGGCATGTCGCATCCATCTGCTGCCAGCAGCATTTCGCAGATCGTCGCTTCATCTGGCCAGAGTCCTACACTACGTAAGCGACATGCCTAGTTATAACAGTTGTATAGCTCTGAATTGCAAAGATCTCCTTGTGAAATGATTTCGTCCAGGAAGTACTGCCACCTTACCTATTTCTGCCGCCAAGCAGTAATGTGAGCATGACTGTGTTCCAGTTTTGAAGACTGTGCTAGTGAAATTACAGGCACTTGGGAAATTTCGACTTATGTCTCATGATGACGGGCACAAAGACAGTGTTCCTCAAAATTTGCGATTTAAAGTTCTGATTGGCGCTGCAACTGCTATGGACAGGCGTGTCACTTACCACCAGGTACACGACTTATTCGTTTATTACGATATTTTGAATATTGATAATGATACCTACGTAGAGATATTAACAGATTACGTAAATTGGACAATGTTTTACAGGGATTGCATTTGATTACGTTTAAGTAACAAAAACGTAGAAGCAAAGAATCAAAATCAAACTGCGATTAATAGTGGGCATTTTGCATTCACTTGTTTATAAGAAAATGACAGTAACGTCGTAAAGCGATATACAGCGAAAATGATTTGAAGGGTAAGGGTGCTGGTGAAATTACAGGCACATGGGACTTGTCAACTTTATGTTTCAGGGTGAATGTTTGCGATTTAAAGCTCTGAGTGGCACTGTAACTGTTATTTACAGGCGTGTAGCTTATCATCAGGTGCACGACTTGTTGGTTCCGTTATTTTTTTTTTTATTTTTTTTTATTGTGACTCGGCAAAATGACTGCACCGCGCCTGATGGAAAGTGCGAATACAGTCCAGAGATGAGAGTAACGGATGGAAAACACAAATATCTTCACTCCGTCACTATCATTTTGCCGGTCTGGCCAAATACTTCTTCACACTACGTTTGAAGGACCCGATGTTATAGAGGGGAGGGAATACATGCGCCGGGACTTGGTTCCACAATTTGATGGTTCGGCATAAGAACGAATTGCCAAACTTGTTAGTGCGGGACGGTATTGAACTGACCGTCCAACTGTGGCAACGCAGTCCGGCACGGGTGGTCCGCTGATGGAAAGGAGAGGAAGGGATAAGGTTGAATAACTCTTCAGAGCACTCACCGTGGTACAGGCGATAGAATACGCTAAGAGACGCTATATCTCTGCGAAGCTGTAACGACTCCGCATGCTCAGTTACATGAGGATCGTTGACAACACGGAAGGCGTAGCGCTGCAGTCCATCTAGGGCATCGAGCAAGTACTTGGCAGAGCCGTCCCATAATTCCCGTCGTCCCGTAATTGATAATATAAAAAAGTAGTGGTCCTTCCTACCAATTCTCTGTATGTAAAAGCATGGATCAATAAGTGAAGAGGACTGGCTTATCTCCATACTTGATCGTAACTCTGACAAAGGTCAAAATTCCGTCTTATATCAAGATAGCGCTGATCAATAGCCTGTAAGTAGTTTATATTATGTAAATGCCCGTGGCTATCAACTAACTCCTCTTTAATATGAAATATAAGAAGTCAGATTATTTTTCTGGTAATATTATTCAAATACTGATCTTTAGATAGAGTCAAAGTCAAAGTCAATGTCAAAGATCATTTATTCCATACGTAAAATAAATTTACACTTGAAAACATCACATACCTACTACTACTGCTACTATAACCACTACAGCTCGTTCACTACGCTGACCTCCCCGAGAAGAACGAGCAAGAAACTTTAGGGATTGCTCTTTTCAAATAAACTTAAATGCTATGGAATCAAAGTGTGTGGTGTGGATTCTGGAGCGGTGTCGTCTTTCCATATATCTTTATCTAACACGTAGTCTTCAATTTTGTAATATGATTTTTCGATCAAATAATTTTTAATGTAGTTTTAAAACTTAGGAAATGATAAACTCAATTTATGCTCCGGAATCTTATTGTAAAAACGTATACAGTTCCCCATAAAAGAGTTGTTTACCTTGGTTAAACGAAATCGTGATACCGTGAGTTTGGAGTTAGCTCTAAGGTTAATATTATGGATATCTTCTTTCTTATTGAAATTATGTACATTTTTACGGGCATATAAAATATTTGAGTAAATGTACTGTGATGCCACAGTCATGATACCAGTCTTCTTAAACTTTTCTCTGAGAGAAACCCGAGAGCCTAGACGGTACACATAATGAATCGCTCGTTTTTGCAATACAAATATGGTTTGAATATCTGCCGCTTTACCCCACATGAGAATCCCGTAGGATATTATACTATGGAAGTAACTAAAGTAAACTAGTCTAGCAGTACTAACATCGGTAAGCTCACGTATTCTGCGGACTGCGTATGCAGCGGAGCTTAATCTGCTGGCCAGGGAAGATATATGTGGAAACCATTGAAGTTTACTATCTAAGGTCACTCCCAAGAAGACTGCTTTATTAACAAAGTCTAACCTTTCTCCGTTTATTTCTATGCTTGGACTAGTCGATTTTACGTTAGGTAATTCAAATTGCGTGTCAATAGATAGCACTGTGTGTATGGGTAGATGACGTTTAGAGCGCGTTCAAATTAGCCGGTGTTAGGAGCGCTGCAGCAGCGCGGCGGCCGCGCGATTGTCGCGCTGATGAAGTGCAACCAAATTTTTTGTGATTTTTTATCTTTCAACTCGCTTACGCGATGGATTCTGACGAAGACAAAGACGAAGGACGAGCCTAGTTCTTGGGGCACACACTTCACATATAGGTATTAAAAATGACTCATCTTCTATGTTTTTTTCAGTTGTCGTTTCAGTTTCCAAATTGTCAATAAATTTTAGACGTAATTTTTCCCATGCCTTTTTCCAGTCGATTGCAACAACTGGCGGAACTGCTAGCCCATATTGCAGAGTGTTGTTTTATATTCTCTATAAATTGTTCAATTTAATTTTCATCCATCGTGGTTAATTTGATAAATTAACATGTGCACCTCACTAACCGTGACTGCGACCGGGCGTGACTGCCGCCGAGCGATTGCATCGCTTCTAAAAATTGCATTAAAAGTGACAGTCGCGCGGCCGCGCCTTTAACAGCGGCTAATTTGAACGCGCCCTATCCTAAAGAAAATAAAAGAATTGCCGGCAGTATTCTTAAAAATCTGTGCAATAAGCACCATCTAGTTTATTTGTTTGTTACCACTGGAAATTAGAGTAGCTTTGATAATGTTGCAGCTTGTCAAACAAATTAGTTACAAAAATAGCTATTTGGTACTCGTTGCGACATCTGGTGTACTCAATAGGTATTAAATACCAGACTTCGCTGTGTCACGATTAACAGTCCTCTCGAGTTATTGGTCCATGGTACGGGTAAAAATGACAAACACTATGCTTTGTGATGATGACTAATTACAGGCTTCTTATCACGGTAAGTATGAGTTTTTTTTTATTTTCCCTACTTTTATTTTAGGGAAACTAAAAAGAAGAAGGTACCGTGGTAAGAAACCTGTAATTGGTGATAAACATTTAGCGAATAACCATGAAATTCCTTGAATCTATACACCATACTTTGAACTAATATTTTGTTAGTTCTTTTCTCACCAAAATCTACAATAAAATTGTCTCCCTTATCATTATGACAAATCAAATCCAATACGCACGACTAAACAAATATACGCGTTGCTATAAATTTCACTGGCGTGTGCTGGTGAAATCACAGGCACATGTACCCTTAAACATGTACCCTTCAAAATTGAAACGCAGTAATGCCCACAATAATAATGTTTGGCGGCAGAAATAGGTAAGGTAACTTCCTGGACGTATCCTTTCACAAGGAGCTCTACTGCTTCTAAAATTTGTAGCAGTAGAGCATTGATGAGTGGTGGCCCAACAATAAGGTGATTACTGCGTTCCGGTTTTGCAGAGTAAGGGTTATGGTGATGTTACAGACACATGAGACTTGTCATCTTATGTCTGAGGGTGACGGGCGCAGTGTTCCTCAAATTCTTGTGATTTAAAGCACTGAGGGGCATTGCAATTGTTATGGACAGGCGTGTCGCTAACCGCCAGGCGCACGGCTTGTTAGCCCCATCACGTGCTATTATAAAAACAAATTTTTTTTTAGTTACCAAACTTGAGTAATGTATTTTTTAAGTTAATAAAAAAAGTTATCAAACTATGACATTTCGACCGACTTCAATTAGTTTCTGTAAAATACACACGTAACGTATACATGAGACACAATACTGTTGACAACATGTCATTTGTAAACGTCAATCACTAAACGCGTACTTTAACAATAGGCAATGATCGTCAACGTGTTACGTGTCGTGCCATCATACACATCCTTCTAAGAGGCACATACTGAACTCAGACCAAAACATAAACGAACGAGTAAATAATACCTTTTTAAAAATCGATCGACCAAACGACAACGTCCAGGGAGAAAGTAAGTGGCGATACAACCGGAATACTAAAACATTGATTCACGACAGCGCTCTTGAGGGGATAACCCTTGGGTTTAATCCATTGGTAATACGAAAATTGATGTAAAGGGTCTCGCTATGTCCAGCATGTACTGTTGCTATAGGGTGAAAATTTTCAATAGTGTTTTGTTATAATATTACAATACACTTGTTTCATAGGAATAAAATAAACCGGGATCGTTTTCTATTATTATTTATTTTTTTATTTAATAGTTTATTGTACAGGAAAATTACAACAAGTCACTACGAACACAAGGAAAATTAAAACAAAAGGATCTGCTTATTTCTAATAGAAATTTCTTCCTGCAGACCTAAATACCGGACACTATAACTAAAAGAAAAAAATACGTACACAACGAAACAAAAAAAATGTAATATAAAAATAATATAATAATATTAAATTGTTATAAATTATTTTATAATACAATACCTAAGATATGGATGGAATAGTTGACAAATAATGCTCTTTAACTCTCACTTTAAAAATAGCTAACGATTTACTTTCGTGAACAGTAATAGGAAGTGCACTCCAAAGTCTGACCGCATGAACAGTGAAGGAGTGAGAATAGAAACCGGAATTGAAGAATGGAAGAGATAACAAGGACCTAAGAAGAGAACGACAGGGTTTATCCTGGGACCTAAGAAAGCTGAAACGCTCTTTCAGATATCCGAGAGACACAGGGTTATGTAAAATATTATAAAGAATGGACACAATATGCAGATTCCTGCGGAGACGGATGGGAAGCCATTTGAGCTGACTGCGGAAATGTGAAATTCTGTTTATTTACGAAGCCCAAAGATAAACGTTATATATAGGTTTTGCAGTCGTTCAAGCTTATTTAGCAGCTCTTTAGTAGCATCCAAATAGCAGGAATCAACATAGTCTAAAACGGGCAAAATAAGTGTTTGGAGTAAACATATCTTGGTTTTTAAAGGTAAAACGTTTTGGAGGCGCTTATGTTCAGGAGAAATGGACTTTACGACTTACTTCGTTATGTAGGGTCCAAACCAAATTACAATCTAAAATAAAGCCAAGGTTAGGTGCAGTAGAAGCATTAGCAATAGGCGTGGAATTATACGCTATAGGTGGGACAGAATCTAGATCAAATATGCCACGCATATGCTCACTTCCCACAATCATAGCCTGCAACTTTTTGGGATTCACCAAAAGACTCAGCCCAATGAGCGATGTTTCGTAACTTGTGCAAATATTATGAAATTTTTGAAACAATAATTTTTTTATTATGATTCCAAGTGTCACGAAACATTTGTGCGCCTGTTGCAGTGCCACTTGCTTTATATCGCAAAGATCCAAGGGTCACTGCAACAGCGGCCATCACCCTAAGACAGAAGTTGACAACTTCCATGGTACGTGTAATTTCATCAGCATCCTAAGGCCGTTTCCTGATTTGTCCGTGCCGTAGCGGCGCGGCATCGGCACGCTCGATATGCGCAACACCGAAAGCTTACCAAGCGTCTATATTTCAATGTGCGCTTCCCAATTGGCGCAGTTTGGATAAGAGCGGGAAGGGATCGTTTCGGTTAACGGTACACCGCGCCAATCAGGAAGCGCACATTGAAATATAAACTCTCGGTAAGGTTTCGGTACTGCGTATACCGAGCGTACCAATACCGCACCGGTATCACACCGACAAGTCAGGAAACGGCCTTACCTTTCAAAACCAGAACGCAGTAAAGGTAACATTGTCGCTTGGCAGCAGAAATCTGTCACAAAAAGCTATACTGCTACTAAACGCACGTTTTTTTATGATAGCAATTGACGAGATGAACAAGTCGTGCGCCTGTTGGTAAGCGACATGCCATAAAATGCCATAAAAGTTGCAGTGCCACACAGAGTTTTAAATCGTAAAGAACTTAGAGGCACTGCCACTGCGCCCATTACCCAGAGACATAAGTTGAGAAATTCCATGTGCCTGTACTTTCACCAGCACCCTTCATCTCACCCTTGTAAACCGGAATGCGGTAATGCTCACATTACCGCTTGGCTGCAGAAATAGGTAAAGTGTCAGTATTTCCCTGGACGAACTTTTTCACTATGAGCTACTATATAGTAGCAGTTGTTACTATATGGTAAAAGGACGAAGGATTATTTAATTACAATATTATTTAACGGTCTTCTGTATTTCGCGCTTTATGTCGCTCTCGCTCAAGTCGCGTCCTGTCATGCTGGTTCTACAGGGCGCGACTTGCGCGAGATACTGCTACTTGAGCATAGAAATCCTGCGGTTTATGTCACTCTCGCGCAAGTCGCGTCCTGCCGTGCTAGCCTAGCTAGCTAACTAGTAAATGTCTGTGAAAAATGAAATAAAAAAATATTATATCCAATGTAGGAAATTATTAAATACAGAAATTGGGTAAATGAATTTTATCCCATCATGTACATCTTGAAGTATAGTTACAATAACATCGCTAAAGGTTGGGAGCTAGGAGCTCGAACTAGTTAAGTC
This sequence comes from Hyposmocoma kahamanoa, assembly GCF_003589595.1. Taxonomy (NCBI): domain Eukaryota; kingdom Metazoa; phylum Arthropoda; class Insecta; order Lepidoptera; family Cosmopterigidae; genus Hyposmocoma; species Hyposmocoma kahamanoa. The sequence goes on along the minus strand of NW_020653726.1, from coordinate 883,552 downwards.
CTGTGTCATGGGTCTCCTAGTCTACAACACCCGAAAATCACATGATTATGTGACTGTAATGTTAAGCGTAGCAGCTATGTATGTTCGATCAACTTTAATGTATAAATAAATTTAAAAAAACATTACAGGAGATGGTTCACAGAAGACATTAAAGGCATAAGAATAAATTTACAATAGCGAACAGTATTAAGGGAGTTTCGCCTTCTCAGTGAAAAGCACTTGTGGTGACCACTGCGGTGATATCAATTGATGACGTGGGAACAAACTTGTCTTCGATATAAGTGGTATTGATGACCACTCGCAGTCTGATGTGATGTTTATATTCTATTATTGGGTTTAACAATTCACCGTGGATATAATTCTGATGTTTTATTACTAAGAAGAAACCTTTAATTTATAAAGAAACCATTTTATCCTTTCATTTTAAAAGCCTTGAGTATTGTGTCATCCTGTATGAAAACCTGCAACCCATACGACCACCGCAAAGTTTTGAGATTTGCCACCAGAATCACTGCTTACACTCTCGAAGCAAAATGTAACGTGTTTCGGTGCTAAAAAGGTTTAAATTCAATTGGTTACCAGGATTATTGGAAGCAATTCCGTTCAGAAAGAACTATGGGACGTGACCGGTGTACAGAGGTGGGTGACGTGAGTGGGAGAAACTCGTAAGTGGCAAGAGGAATTTATCGACAGTTTATTTACCTTTTCATAAAAAATGAAAGATTTTTTTTCTGGTCGTAGCGAGTTTTATTTCTATTTGAAAGGTATTTGAGGCTTGTTTTATTAACGCTTAGGTGAAGGTATACGAATAATGGATTTAGTTGTCGATTCAGACCATGTCGCTCCGGTTTGATATCTTTATTTATCAATAAGTTATAGTACATTATTGCAGAGGCAGGGAAGCAAGGGATTGCTGGACGAGTATGAGTTACAAGGACGAGCGACAGCGAGGCCTTGTATTAATACGAGTCAAGCAATCACCGTTCACGCGAAGGCATATATAGAATTTTTCTCAAACAATGTGAGGAAATAATAAACTCTCTATAGTATTTTTAACCGACTTCAAAAAAAGGAGGAGGTTCTCAATTCGACTCTATGTCACTTTAGTTTGTATGTTACCGGCATTTTCTTTTTTTAAGTAAGCGTTACAGGTACATATTTTTAATTTTCGCAATTATGTACACTGGGCAGTTGGCTGTATGAGTTTTTCTTTTGTATCTTTACGTAGTTCATTATTAGTAGATAGATTCAAAAGTTCAGAGAAGAGGACAGTAGGGGAGACTGGGGTTGGTAGTTCCCGGGATAAGTTCTTCTCACAGCAATAACTTTGCAAGGAAAATATGTAGTAATACATGTGAAGCGCGTCGTTAAAACGTTAGGTGATACGTCTTGCCGGCAGCCATTTCAATAACTCCGGCGACGATGTGTGGCTATGTGCGTGGAGCTGTTAAAATATCACGAAGTAAATTTTTTCTTGTTTAATTTTTTTGGTCTGTCTTTGTTTATTATGGGCCGATTCATACGTAACTTTTCTAAATTGCAGTGACATTAGTAAGGAATCTTTTTGTTTGAGTATTTTTTTTATTGATTCTATTACTTTGCCGGTTTGTCAGTCTTCGTATGAAAACGTAACTTGGGGCTACAAGTTCCTCTCTCGAGGGGCTGGTTGTTCCTAGGAACAACTTCCCAATTGACCTGCAATCACACTTAAAATTTTTATGACTGTTTTTCTTTGTTTTAAGGATGCGAAACTACAAACTAGGCTCATGTCAAATATTTAGACAAGATGATAGAGTCACTTATATGTGTTTCAACTGTGATTCAGATGAAGAAATGAGCGACGAATAATATTACTGATGAATAAGAATGTAGTTGTTTTTTTTAAGTTAGAAGTGCATAATGTAAACATTACATACGTACAATTATAAAAATAAAATCTTTGTTATTCTGTCATAATCTAGGCGGAACAATTTGCCTCAAAGGCGGAACAACGCGCCCCAAAGCGGGGTTCAATGTTCCGCTCCGAAATTTGTCAAAAATTTGCCTCTATGAAAAAGACTACTGAAATATTAGTAGAAGTGACTATACTATTACAAAAAGCAATAAACATTTGTTCAACATTTCCACATGTTGAAAATCAAATACTTCACTTTCAGTATAAAACTGCAAGTTATTTGAAAATCGGAATTTTCAGCCCCGCTCGCCCCTAATGGATTTTCATACTTGCTTTGCAGGCCTTGGCTGGGAAGAAGTCGCATGGTCTGTAAATGACAAACTTTCCGTGTTCGTTTTTTGAAAGTAATGCAAACATTTCCGAGCATGTTTAAGAAAAGTATTTTTGTTGGTTTTCACTGCATCGTTGCTTCCCTTTCGACAAGGTGACGTAACGTGACTCCTAATCGTTCTTTCGTATAATCATATGCGTTGACTCAAAAGTTTCTAGTCACGGGATATTATTTCATTTCAATCAATAAAGTTTTATCTGTCTAGCCAGCATGATGTTGTTAGCGTCTTTGCCTGCCAAACTCTCAAGAACAAGTTTTAAACCAGTCATAACCTTTAACGCCTAACAACCAAAAGTAATCTAACCCCTTCGAAGCACCGATCGTATGTGAACTAATCCAAACTCCCTAGCGTTGGAGCAATTTCTATTTGATTTATCATTGTTCTTCACCGATAAATCAGCCCACAATAGGGCTCCTGGGCGCAAGCGTGCTGTGTACGGAACTTCTATTAATTCTCCTTAGAATAATGTGGCCATGAATTTTTGTTTCGGATGGACTGACCGGAATCATCAAATATTTTGAATAAAACTAAGGATAAACAATATTCCTATTATGAATAAACGGATATTTAATATACGTAATACATGAAATTACAGCATGCGATGTATTACATTTTATATCTCAACAAACGCCGTCTGGCGACCCGATTGTCGATTGTCAACTCCTTGACACGTTCCCATTATATTGTTATGATAGATAGTTGTGCATTTAAAGTGTCGTGGCTTGTATATTTAAGTGAAGTTGAAGTTGAAGTTGAAGTCCACACATATAACAACACAGTTAACTGTCGTCGCGACAATGGGAAGAGCTAGAACGACAGTCATCCGACAATAAATGAAACGTCACGATAAAAATGTGACGAGAGACAATCGCAGCGTCAAACGATTCTGTCGTGCAAACGACAAGGCGGCTGCCGTGAACTGATAAATTATCGTCACGATCTAGTGGGAACGGCTAGACAAGACAGTCGTTCAACGAAAAATTAAACATCCACAACACAGTCACGACAGATAGTCGTGATACGGGAACAGTCTAGATGCGACAGTCGTCCTACGATAAGTAAAACGTTACGCCATAATAGGAACGCGGCCTTAGAGCACATAGAGCAAATATACACTAAAGATTCTTTTAAATTTGCCTACTATTTTAAATTATGATTTTCAGTCATAGCCAAAATTTATGGGTTTCAAATTAATTCATTTATACTGCTCGGAAGTAAATTAGATCTGGTACTCGTAGTACAAGTAATTGGTTAGAAACCACGTAATTGGTGCGGTTGTCTGGCACTTTATTATTATTATTTCGGTGATCTATTGTCGGTTCTTGCCTATTGCATCGTCTAAAATATATATAATAAATTTTTACATGAGAGAGACTGGTCGGTATTTCACGGTAACATCACAGTTAGCCGAGTTCAGGGACTCAGGTTCAAGAACCGGCGAACGATGAGTAACGTATCGAGCAACATCATTCCTGCATTAAGCGACACACCATAGAAATCAAACTGCCTCAAGTTGTTAGCGAGACTAGCTGTAGTCATTCTGTTCGCGGACAAAACATCATCATCAGCCTAAAGCAGTCCATTGCTTGCCATAGGCCTTTCCCAATTCACTCATTTCGCTCGGTTCTCAGCTTGTTTCATCCATAATAATATGCTATCGGCAGTCTTTTGCAAATCGTCACTCCATCTGGCCAGAGGGTGTCATAATTACATTTATCGAGCCGTAGTCTCCACTCAACAACTCTTCTTCTTCGACAGATATGGCTAGCTCACTTTAGCTTGCTTATTGTACCAGCTATGTCAGCTATGTCGACAACCTCAGAGAAACTCAGAATATAGCTCGTTCTATAGCTCGTTGAGCGGCTTTTAACTAGTAAACCAGCCACATCATAAGTGTTCACGACTCGGCTCCGTGTGTCCCAACGGCTGTGCTGATAAAAGGGATTATTCCGGTGGAGGCTCCGATGTCAATATTGTAATATTTTCTGAAAAGTTACGGATACAGGTTCAAGATTCCTAAGATAATGTTCAAAATTCGTGGCCCCAATATTCTTAGAACAATCCCCTGGCGTACCACAAAAGGGATTATAGACAATACGTCGCAAACGTGAGATGCCGAAACGTGATACGTTTAAAGAAAATCGATTGGTGATTTACGTTCGGCGTTCAAATGGCGATAGTGATAATGGTTCAATTGTAATTTACCTAACAATCACTTCATATTCGAAACTGTGTTCTATCGATCTACATTATTGTTATTGTATCGATCTACATTATGTTTGAAACACGCTGTAAATTATTATCTTCAGGAAGAAACATCCGTTTACGCATGTTTCTTAGATCTAAGTCGTGCCTTCGACCTTGTCAATTATGACATGCTATGGTCTAAACTAGATGCTGCCAAGGTACCGAAGCACGTAGCTGATCTGATGAGGTGCTGGAACGGGAACCAAAAAAGCAGTGTGAAATGAGGCAATGCACACTCTAGTACGTATAGATTTAAGTGTGGCGTTCGTCAGGGTGGACTTACCTCTCCGGACCTTTTCAATCTCTACGTCAATGATCTGATCGACAAGCTGAGGGGCACCAGCATTGGATGTCATATTCAAAATGTATGTTTTAATAATTTAAGCTACGCCGACGATATGGTGCTTCTCAGCCCGCCTGTCGGGGGGCTGCGTCGACTATTAGCCATTTGTGAGAACTTCACGCTCACGCATGGCATGAAGTATAATGTCAAAAAGGCGGAGCTTATGGTGTTTAGGTCGGGGAAGGGGCCGGAGAGGATCCCATCATTACTATTAAACGGCTCACCAGTTCAGGTTGTGAAATAATTTCGTTATCTGGGTCACGTATGTACTTACGGAAAATTTTAGTGACGATAGTGACATGGAGCGAGAGCGCAGGGCAGTGCGCTACAATATGTTGGCACGTAGATTTTCAAAGTGCTCGAAGGGTGTCAAAGTTACTTTATTTAAAGCTTTTTGCCAAAGTATGTACACGTGTCAACTGTGGACAAAGTACACAAGTAGAGCCTACGTCGTCCTTCGAGTGCAATACAATGATGCATGGTACTGAAACTGCCAAGATATTGCAGTGCATCAGCTATGTTTGCGGGGGCGGAAGTGATTGATAGATGTAGGATTGCCAATTTCTGGCAGAGGGTACTTGATTCAGATAACGAACTTGTGGCGGTTGTTGGCACGGACTACACAAGTAATTTTTTTAAACACTGGCGAGGTGTGCACCAGATTGCGAATAGGAAATAAGTGCATGTTTATGTAATTACTATTTGTTCACACAATCTTATTTTATTTTATATCTTTATCTTTCAAAATTTTAGTAATTTTTAGTTTTAACAATTTTAATTTTGTACTTTGATAATTTTAATAATAATTACGGAATTTGCGGAACTCACGAATTTTGAATTTTTCTATGTGTTTGTTGTCGTGTCTTTATATTTGGTTTGTTGTATTTGGTAAGTAGCTATAAAGGTATCTAACTGAGTGATAAAACTATCATAGATTTCTCATAGATGGCGCTACGATTAAAAAATCCGATGAAAAACCAAATACAAAAACACGACAACAAGCACATAGATAAATTCGTGAGGTCCGCTGGTTCGTTCCGTGGCTTAGTTGGTACAGCGTCTGGCACGGTATGTTATGAAAATAAAACACTGTGAAAGTGGATAAGCAAATATATTGTCAAATATATAACATATACATATATGTATACACACACAAGGAGCACACTTTATACGCCTTAAAACTGTTATATCTATAAACAGTCTTAATATGGTATACATTTAGATAATAGTTCTCTATAAATGGCTTTAGAAAAAATAAATTGTTCTTATACACTTATTTCACTCAAGTCAAAATTTTAAAACCGTCTTAATACCAAACAACTTTTTTAAGTGTAATCTCTCTTAAGGTTTACTTTTATAGTCTTTATTTTAAGTACATCTGTAGAACAATTGATTATTTTTAGTAAAATTGTACTATATACATCCAGTAAAGTCTATTAATACTCTAAAAACTAGTGTTCTTAAGATTATTCTAGATATATTTATAGACATTCTGTAGTGTTTCTACTTATTGACAAACACGTTATAGCGCGTCTTCACTTCACTTCTACGGATGATGCGTAAAAAAACAGCCTCACTGCTCAGCAGACTGTGAGTCAGCACCAACAGCATTCTACAGGTCATACTCGACTTATGACCTGCCTATAATGAAGTTTTTCATTCGGGTTCTGGTCAAATAGTCTCATATGAGTCTAATTGATCGGAATGCGAGTGAAAGATAATTTTGACTTGTATTTTTGTCTTCTTTTCTTTGTCACTAACATAGCTTTTTAAGTTAGTTTGTAAGATACTAACACTACTAGACCATACCATGTTGTTGTCTGAATAAATAATTATATTATTATTATTGTTATAATTCAATAAAAATTTAAAATACAGTGAATAGCGACATCTCTCGCCAGGACTGGTAGCTGTAAAGGTACTAACCAGGTGATAAATCTTTCATAGATTTCTCATAGATGGCACTACGACTAAAAAGTCGTTGAAAAACCAAATACAAAGACACGACGCAAGCACATAGAAAAATTCGTGAGGTCCGCTGGTTCGTTCCGTGACTTAGTTGGTATAGCGTCTGACACGGTACGCTAGCAGACGTCGGTTCGAATCCAGCCGGATCGAATTCTTTTCTGAGTGTTCGATCTTTGTATTAATAAATATAATGAACTAGTGGAATAATTTTACAAAAAATAATTGAATATCAACCCAATAAAAATTTTATGTTTTTATATTTTATAGGAGGCTGTTCAATTCGGTGGTGTGAGAAAAACAGCAAAACGTCTAATTACAAAACAAACAGAATCACATTTCATCGGTAATTAAATATTAAATATGTAATTTTTGAATTTTCGTCCGTTATAGCAAAGCTAAACTGGTCGATTTGAAGTGAAACAATTGACGACACCCGTCAATTGTTTCGAGTTCGAGCTGGCTAATCGGAGCGCAGTTGTCACCGTAATGATATGGCAGAATAGTTTTGAAACAAATTATAAATAACATTTCGCCTCTGCTTCTGCTTATATGTATACTCGATGGCTAAAATCAACGATATCTGTATACTAGCGTATTAGATGCGGCGTTCCATACACAGGCTGTGTTTCACTGACACAACACAAGACTTCAATATCATAGATTAATAAACAACAAAGTAGGGATAATAATCAATAAAATAGTTACTATGGTTACCATACATAAATTTAAAAAAATATAAAAATACTAGGGTGCATGACCTAAAGATTCCGCAAGGAAAACTATATAACATAACATCAATAATTTCAACAATCCGACTGCTTTTTCTTTTACTTAATTTGTTTTACTTTTTAGTAATGTAATAATTGTAAATAGTAAGAGAAAGGCCCCTGGGTCAAAAAAAAATAAAATGTATTACGTTAATCACTATTGATAGTGTTTTGTTTGGAACATGTTGTTGCTCTGAATGTTCTTGTCTATAGATTGAAGTCGTTGGCTAAAAATTACTGAAGGGCCACGGTCGCGCCACTGCAGCTCTTTGACAAGCGTCTAAATGAACTCCATGCTTACTATAAAAACGATACAAAGTGTCAAGTGTGATGTCCTCTTGACTAAACAAAGCACCACGCCTAGAAGCCGTACAATGTTTGAACTAACCATCTGTGTAAATAAACTCACTAAAATTAAATATCAAAACCTAAACATTATTTCTATGATACGACTTATGATGACGATAATATCATATATGCGCTCCGCACAGGCCTCCTCTCGCAATTTATTAAAACCACCATGTAAACTTACAGTAAAACCAAAACGCTTACATGCTAGTTATACTACTTACATTTTTGATACGCTAAGTTTTCCTTATAAATTACTTTGCTAATACTGTCGCACAAGACGTCAGTATCCTGGACCTTAGCAACTAAACAATTAAGTAACGTTAGACTACGTTTCGTGGGCGCGTTGTCAGCCCGGCAAGTGTGTCGCACGGGGGGCGCAAACAATTGATGTCGGCTTTGGCACGTGCAGACGTACCTTGATCGACGTTGCTCAGTGTTCCAGGATTGTCCACCTTACCTCGCAGGAGAAATACGTAATGGAGTACGGTTGCGAATGTTACGTCTTACTTCTAAGGTGTCAAGACCGACTATTTCGTAGACAAATAAGGAACGAAAGAGCAGCGGATAGTAAACCATACATCCTCTTGTATAAGTATCGAACGAATTTGCGTTGTTTTTTCAATGAGCAATGAGAAAGCTTGGGCTGTAGTTCTCACGTAGACCCAATGCGAAACTTCACACATATTATAAATTGTTTCACGTATAGTATTGTAAATGTGAAATTTAAGATTATATGAAACTAAAATTTGATTCTCTACACGTCAATGAAACCGTCATTCGGTCCGGACAAATCGAGGCAAAGAAAGTTGACATCCCAGTCGTCTCCAGTAAACATTTGTTCAGTACGCTGTCAGGGTTTACCCAGTGTGTGATCGCACTGGGTAAACCCTCTCTGAGGTCTCACTTCCGATTCACATTACAGCCGTATCAACTTAAGTATAAAGTCACCTTCTTGCTTAGCACAAACCCTATCTAAGGTCTTAGTCTCGATTATACACTGCATAGGAGTTCAATCGCGAACATTGTAAACATAAATAAGTAATGCATACATTAATAAACAACTCTGATACTCGAGACGTGTTTACCTGTTGCGCCGTTCTTGTAAATCAGGCAGGCACGAGGCAACTAGGAGTGCAGTCCAATTGGAAACCCTGAACCAATGGGACTGCCAACCCGACGGACACCACTATAGATTATATAGACCGAGATAAATATATAGTTCCTACAATAGCAAACTATACAGCGCCCCTAGCAGTTACAAGAAGGAACAACATTTTATATACAAACAGTTTACGCGGTCTCTAGCGATAACTGTCAATGTAATATCATGGTAGAGGCACAGATATGACTTTTTTATGTACACAGTTTTGCATCGTTTTCTTTTTAAATATTAATTAAAGTTTTGTGGTTCGTTGATCTGCAATTGGATCACAAATATTATCATGAAAACATCCATGTTGCCTATTTACATTTACGCTATTTACACTACACTACTGTTAAACAAAACGAAGTATTATAACTAATTATAATAGTGTTTATTTGACGCATTATTTCAACATATTCAGTCATTATCAAAATATTTGAATAATTTCCAGTGTCACCTTGTAAACGTCAGTTTATACGCATATAATAAAGACAGTATATTTTATCGCATTTTCAACACTTGGTCCCACAAGTTTTTATACTCCCAGTAAGACCACTATGAGCCTTTCCGCAAACAGTTCATAAGAATGCATAGTCTTGATTCATGATGTCCCAAAAACTTTATATAGTTTATGAGAAGGATAAGCGACTTTATAAGAAATTGACGCAATGTTTGCACAGATGATTAAAGGCCATATTTTAAACTGACTCACTAGAACGTACTCATTGCAAACTGTCACCGCAAACTGTGCCAAAAAGACATTCAAGGATGAAAATAAATTACGAACTTATTTACCTACTTGTACTACTAGTTAATGAAAACAAGTGATAAGCGAAGCTTACCTTTTCTACCGCCAAGCAGTAATATGAGCATTACTGCGTTCCGGATTTGAAGGGTAAGGGTGCTGGTGAAATTACAGGCACATGACACTTATCAACTTATGACTCAGGGTGACGCAGTGCCCTTAAGATCTTTGCAATTTAAGAGTCGATAGTACCTCGAACGAATTCAAATTTTTCTCGTATTAATACGGTTCATTCTGCTTGAGTCGAGGGACAGGGACACTGGCTTTATTTCAGAATATATTTTTTTACATACGAAATTAAAGCTAAAATGAAATTGTATATCGTATATTGGTTGGTTCAGTTGATGTTAAAAAAATCATTAGTATGTTAGTATGTGTAAAATACTTCTTGAATACAGCGGTTTTCTTGTACAATTTCGAGGTAGTTAGATAGAAATCGTGTTTTCACACCGTATAGTAATCAGTCATCATCACCATCATCAGCAACCTATCGTAGTTCACTGCTGGACATAGACCTCTCCCAATGCGCCATTTCGCCCGGTCCTCAGCTCGTTGCATCCATCTGATGTCAGCAGACTTAACTGACTAGAGGCGTCCTACACTACGATTGCCGAGCCGTGGTCTCGGTTACGGGTTCTTCGACATATGATGTTACGGACGGCCGTACGCGACTGGCCGGTCAGAGCTAGAGTTCAGAGGAGAATGATTAATTCAAGAGCTCTGATTGGCCGAGCGGCGTAGCGACCCATTGATAGGACCGGTACGATGTGGGAGACACCGTACTGGTATAAATATAAGCAATAATTGTCATTTATTCATTCACTTTCAAGCACTCTTACTTGTTACAATTTCTTGTTTTTGTAAGTCAGATCGACATTTATATGAATATACAGTCCACTTCAAATTAAGGAAGTTTCATTGATATCGAAGGAAGATTAAAGCAGGGCAGTTCAGTTTGGCTGAATTCACCACATATATGGTCAGCCCACTGCCACTTCAACTAGCTTATTCTACCAGCTGTATTGAAGACCTTAGTTCTCTGTCGGATAACCTCGTTCCTTGTCCTTCAAAGAAACTCCGAGCATAGCTCGACTTTCAACTGGTGAACTAATCAGTGTACATCCTCAATTTTACTATATATTTTTTCCAAAGTGATTCATTCGACACTTTCACTGTTATGTGGAATCAACCAAAGCCATTTGAGGTTGTATAGACTCTTAAAGCTCTGAGCTGCACTACAACTGTTATGGACAGGCGTATCGTTCCACCAGGCGCACAAATAGTACGTCCCGTCATTTTGTATCTTAAAAAATTGCTGCTCAGAGAATTCTGAAACTGTCGACACATAAATAATTTTCATTCTTATTCTGTTTTAGTTTTTGCCTCTTGTTACAAATGCGTACTTATCGTAATGTGTACGATTTCAAGAAGTATTCTTCTACTGTTCTTTTACCATGAGTTTTTAGTGACAATAGTAGCTAGAGGCCACGTAAAATATATAATATAGATTTTAAGACTTTCGTGGTTATTCACTAAATGATTGTCACTAATATCAGGTTTCTTACCACGGTATGACTTCTTTTTATTTTCCCGATATTTCGGAACGGTTGCACGCTCCATGGTCACGGGTTGTGATCCGAGAGGCGCTGCCACTGCGCTCCTCACCTTGAGACATAAGTCGACAAGTTCCATGTGGCTGCAATTTCACCAACACCCTTAATTACCACGCAGTCATGCTGTTTGGCGGCAAAATTAGGCAATATATACTTTTGAACTTTCGCGTGCATTGTATTAACATTTGGAATCGGGAATAAACACGTTTACATATGAATATTTATTATTAAGTATTTTTCACACCTACCTAGTTTCCCGACGTTTCGGCCAGGTTGCACTAGCCGTGGTCACGGGCTGATTGAACTGAAGAATTAGGCAATACCTCACTCGATAAAGTCTTTCACAGCGAGTTTTACTGCTACCAAATACAGATGAAAGATCAAATATAATAACAATCAGAATTACAGCCATATTCAATATTCGCCATTGCGGCCAAGCAACCATTGCGAGATCACGCGACTATACTTTTACACAATTATTTTCCAATAATTGTTAGGCCAACAGTAAAAAAACGTATCTATTTTTTGCTTGAACTGGAATCTTACGGATAGAGTTTCCGAGGTAAAAAAACGAAAAAATAAAAAAAGAGTATTACGTTTCATCACTTCCATCAGTATCTATTACTGCTTTATCATTTTTTTAAAGGAATTAAGTTATTTGAATTTGCATACCGATAACATTTGAATTCGTTTTCATTTAAAGCATTGTTAAATTTAAATGTTTTGTTATGAAGTCATTGATAGTTTATATAATATAATATTTATATAGTCATATAATTGAAAATATTTGATTGCATCACCATTTTACATTGTGAATATGTTTTGGTATGAACTAAATGATTAATTAATACAACAATGATTGTCAATTATTGTTACATTAATTATTTTATTCATAGACTTAATGTTCTTGCGCATTCTATCAATTTACTAACATGTTAAGAGGGAGCAGAGGAAAAATTCTTAATCTTCGATTTGATTTTAGAGGGGTATATCCACTTTAAAGTTAAAAATAAAATATTGTATGAGTAACTACACGATATATTCAAGCATAGACATTAATCAGAAACATAAAACAATAAAGTTTCCTCGATAAATAAAAATCACGAAATGACCTCTAATTTTCACATTTTTTCGATTGATCCTCGAAATGCTACAGGTTATTAGGACAAAAATTAGATAATTAATTATATTTATGCATGATCGACAACTGTCACTACGGATTTTTATTTAATCCCTTTAGTTTTAGAGTTCTTCCGCTAAAACGAATTTGGTACTTTTAATGCGCAAAATTCAACATCTCCTGTCGCATGCCACGCGAACTTCAGGCATATATTTGTTTCACAAATTTGGGCGGAGCCAACGTCAAAACTTTTTTGGCATGCTCGCACTTAAGGGTCGATTTTGAACTTCGTCTGTCTGCCTACAGAGTTGGTTTTGAAAGAAGGTCAGCCGCATCCTGGGCATCAATCAGCGAGTACCTTATGCCGATTAGCAAATTCTTTCGCCACGATGCCAAGCATTATAATGTATATTGATACGATAAGAAGAAATCTTCAGAGAAATCAATTCACGTTAAGAAAGTAAGTTTATAGCACAATTTGATTAGCCAGTTTGATTTTCAAAAATAAAATAATGATCTGTTATTGGTGCATTTGAATTTCCAAAATATTAAAGCCACGTGATTCGTCAGTTTGAATTTTTTTCCGTAATTCTAACGATAACGAATTATAGTATGGCTGACCTAAATAGCGGATAAGTACATGCCTTTTTAAACAAGTTTAAACTGCACTCATTTGACTAAGTAAAAGATGTCCTTCGGTGTTTTAGTACAATAAGCAGTAAATCATAGACAAAATGACGACATACGTACACACATCAAAAAAACTTAGTCGTCGTCTACAATTTCTTGGAACTTCGTCATCTTACTCTAAATAAGTGAAATATTTTGTTAAATATTAGTTTAGACGATATTTGTTTTAATATTTTATTCATACTAATAAATTTAAACTCATAAAACTTCATCACCACGTCGAAAAAAAATGTATTAAAATTTCTCACCCTTAAAATTTCTCACCCTTTCTCACAACTAAATGTAGGTAGTTCTCTCGAGAGTTTGGGTGTAATTGGTGGTTGTCTATGCGTGTGTCCATGGCACCCGCGACACAGGGTTTCCCCAGTGCGGGGCTATGTTGAGTGTGTGCGTTATGTTATTATTAAAATTAAAATTTCAAATATACATACACAACTACTTTCATGTATCACTTTTTGTAGTTTTTTATGACTTTCATGTGATAAAAGCATTTTTAACGGATGATCATATTGCATGAATTATTATTCAGCAGCACTGCATAGAGCTCCTTGTGAAAAAGATCGTCCAGGGAATTAATGTCACGGTATCTATTTCTGCCGCCAGACAATAATGTGACCATTACGTAAGGGTGCTGGTGAAATAACAGGTACATGAGACTTATCTGCGCCTCAGATCTTTTTATTACAACTGTTATGGGCAGGCATATATCGCGTACCACAGGCGCACGACTTGTTCGTCCCGTCACTTGGGATATATAAAAAAAAAACAGCTTTATTATACTTAGGATACTATTTTTTAGACATTGCATGTGTTCATGAATTTTTTTAAATGTGTATGTATTGACCTAAATATTATGAGTAGACACATCATTATCTAGGTACTTAATGTAATTTTGTGTTAATCCTGTAAACAAAGAGCGTTGTGTACGTTTAAGAGTAGACACAATCTACAGACCATGAAGTTTGGTGTTCCTTTACCTCACTTCTTTCGTCTTTTTGATTAATAAAATCTATTATTGTACATTTTAAGAAACGTACCTCAAAGTGTTGATTCGTAATTGATTAAGATTATTTATAATTTTAGATATAAGTACATATCCATTAAATTAAAACAATTATTTTTTTAATTTAAAGAAAGTAAGACTTTGATTAAAATATGAAGTTCTATCTTAGTTTAAAACAACGGATTTGTTTGTATTACGTCGAAGAGGTAAGTGTTTTATTTATAAGGTTATTTCAGTCAAGAACGGGACCTCTGCGTGGCAGACCAGTAAGGTGACCATTCGGCCACAGAGGCAATATTGACATTATTACCTTTTAGCATCAATTTAAAAATTGGAAGCGAATTTTTGCAACTTTATTCTACATAGGATGATGAACTTTAGGAAATGAAACTATTTTTCCGGAGCAACTGAAAATGGTCAAGAGCAAGTCCATTTATTAAAAAAAAACTACTAACGAAAATACAAAAAAATGTATAAGCGAAAAGAAAAGAAATAATTACTATTCTTGTATAAAAAAAAGACTTCAAAAGATCATGGTATTACATCTATTTGCTAAGTTTTATTGAAATCGAAGTGCGCGAAACCGGATTCATTCCCTAGTTTACCAACCTTAGAGATGAAATATTTTCTTGAAATTTAAATTGGATTAGTATTGAGGTACCCTCTTACCAACAAAAAAAAAAATCATCAAAATCGGTTCATAAATGCAGTCGATTTCGGTATCGATCGGTTAAAAAGATAAATTATCAAGATAAGAGGTAAAAGGTGATATATATTTTCACTTCATCAACCCATTTATATATCCTAATGCTGGGTACGGGTCTCCTCTCAGCCGAGGGTGTAGTCCACACTGGCCCAAACTTTCTTCTGGCTGACAAACTTTCTTCGACGTGCAGGTTTCATGACGATGTTTTCTTTTGCCGAAAAGCTCATGGTATACTACAAGTTAAATTTCGCAGTTATGTGCGACATTAATATTCCGAACGGAACTCATATTCCGAAAAACTCAGAGAAGCTAGCCTGGATTCAAACCCAAGCCTCTGCTTGAGAAGAGGTAGGTCATTCCATTACGCGACCTACGGCTTCTATGTAAATATATATGTGGTTTCATCATAGCTTAGGACCGAATCTTCAGACATCGTTTGGGCAGATTTAGGATTCGTGAAATGAGACTTAGTTTAACAGTAACACTATGTTTAAATCATTATGAATAACAACTTGTTGTTGTGTTATTTGTAACAAAAAATTTAGACACTAGGCGAAACGTAAGACAGTGGATTACACCGCTAGGTGGCGTGCTTGGATTCCCTTTAGTGTCCGTACACATGACTGGCTACGACATATAATAATAATAATAAAAACGCTCACTCTCAACATAGCCCCGCACTAGGGAAACCCTGTGTCGCGGGTGCCATGGACACACACATAGACAACCACAAATTACACCCAAACTCACGAGAGAAATAAATGTAGGTCATACAAATATTTCTCTCGACCCGGGAATCGAACCTGGGACCTCTGCGTGGCAGTCCGGCATGGTAACCGTTCGGCCACGGAGGCAGTTATATATTATTAAGAGCATTTATGCATTGAATGAAAAAGGAATTCTCTCTCGTAGTATTTTACAATATCAACATAGTCATGAGAGAGCGTTGCGGCGTGGAAGAAAATGTAGTGACAAAGTTAGAGAAAGAGGTGGAAAGAGAAAGAAAGAGGTAGATCGTTCGGATATGTAAAAAGAATGAATGAAAGAAGATTGACGAAACAGATTTATAAGGCGAGCGTGAGCGGGCAAGTTGGTAGGACGAACTTACCAGGACCAAATTGAGGCCATTGTAAAGAAGGACCAGGTCAAGAGAACACTTAACCCACGAGCATGTATGAAAGCACTGATGCGTGTTGATGAGGCGAAAGATGTGTGTCAGGACCGCACTTAGCAAGTGGAAGACTCTTGTATCTGCCTACCCAGATGGGGAAAGAATATGTAAGTAGTATGTATAAGCATTGTTTTGTAAATATAATTATTTATTTATATTAATTTACTGCACACAGTCAACATCGACAAGTAGTAGCACAAGACAATCTACAAAAGTAATTAATACTGGTTAAATTAATTACAAGTTGTTACTAGACTGCATCGTCTTCCGCACAAAAACTTGGATCTTCATAAAAAAAAACAAATTCAATCCAACTACTACTACGTAACAAAGTCGGTCGATAAAATTATATAATGACTTCTCTATTTGTAGGTACTTTTAAAAAGATTTCGTCAAAAAACCCCAGAAACTTACGGAGGCAGAACTAAAAAAAAATTTTTTTTACCAATTTCTCAAGCGACCCCTTCAACGGTGATGGTCAGGGCACATTGATAATTACCTTCTGTTTTTATTTTTACTTGGCAGTTTTTAATTTCCATAACTGACGCGGTCTACCGTTGCGCTTGCGCATCTAGGGGCCTGCGAACTTATCGATAATTTAATCGATTTCCGGTTTCATTAATTGTTATAATAAATTAATTAACAACGCCTTAGGGTTATTCATTTACAAATCGAATTTGTTAAATGCATCAAATTCAATAAACGAAAAAAATTCTGACAAAACTTACCTACAATCTATTAATTTTCAATTGACGCGTGTAAAGGTTACCTAGATATCTTAGATGAAGTTCAAAAACTAACATCTCCGTGACTTAGTTACAGTTGACGTGACCGTCGTCATCGAAGCGATAAGGAAAATCTGATATAACCTTCAACTAAGATAGAGACGTAATGATATTCACTTAGATTCACTTTATTATAACTTCAAAATACCGTATGGAATTAAAAAAAATAACTTGAGAGTAAAATTTTGATTATGACTTAAACGAGCTTAAGCATCGAACAAAGTGTATATTAACAGTTTAATAATATTAATGTACACCTATAAAAACCACAATTGGCATTGAAATGCACAATAAAACAACAAATCTTCACACAAGCAGTGGGGCTTAAGCATATACATAGGTACATTGAATAACAATATCGATAGCAAATATACGCATCACTATCTCTGCTACCTGCCGTGTCAGTAATTCAGTGCTACGTGCAGAGCGCATGCGCGCGAGCGTCTCTTGTCAGTTTCAACGAACGCAAACATTCGAATTTTGAATTTTTATATGGCAGTGGTGAACCGACCGTGTGGTGTATTCCCTTGTGTGAGATCAAACGGTTTCCAGGAAAGGACGATTCAAAATGGAGTGGTAATACAGTTTGTTTTATATACAATTCATATATAAGACTTGTTAATTGTATTTACAATGACCTTGTTCTGCGTCAAGGCTCCAGTTGAAAACATCTTGAGTAGGAAAACATTTTGAATTTGTAATTCCGAATGTAGTGTACGAAGAAAATTAGAAATTGTTATTTTTTGCAAAGTAGGTTTCGGTGAAACGAGAACATAGTATTTGATAATAACATTCATTCGGTATAATGAGAGATGATAATAATCATTAATACAGTAATACTGGAGTTATATACAGAAAGCTATGGGAAACGTTGTACATAATATTTATTTATAATTGTTAACTGACATGTCTCTCTAGATATGCATTCATTATACATGCATTTATATGCTGGAATAACAAATACCTACTATTGTCCTTACTTACAAACGAGTAACTACAATAAATTGTCTTAATTATGTTTTAAATTCTTATAATTGACATCGTATATTGGACCTCAATTATTTATTTATTTATTTATTTATTTATTTTAAACACTAAGAATATTACAAAAATATATATACATCACACCCTTAAACCTACATTGGTTTGTCCGGGTGCTGCACGTTCTCCTTAATTACGTCTTAATATTACATTCTTATATTTAATACGCTAACAAAAGATTACAAATCTCAATTAGAAATTAAATTAAATGCTAAATATATAACAGTGTTTCCCGTTTCGGCTGCTGATAATTCTTTTTCTATGTCGTATCTACTCTTGTCGTGGTCATTACGAGGTATGTTTGTTAGGGACAGATGCATCTCGCCCAACGATATCTCGCCACTTGGTGCACTCATACATACATAGAACCTGTGTATTCTTTGCCGGCGAATAATTGTTATTCATAATAAAACGGTATTAGGGTTGGACTCCACTTGTCAGCACGCTTCAATACACTGCTCTTATACTAAATGTTTGTTTTATACGGTCCCTCTTTTCACTAAGTGCCGCATCTGAAATACTTGTAACCGAATGAGACGTACGATCTTACTCGGCTTTCATCAGCGAACATTCTCCACTATTGGTCGTGGGTCTACATTCATTATACACAGCATTTAGCAGCAGTAGAGCTCCTTGTGAAAGAGTTCGTCCAGGGAAATACCGCCACCTAACCTATTTCTGCCGCCAAACAGTAATGTCAGCATTGCTGTGTTCTGGTTTTGAAGGGAAAGTGCTGGTGGATTTACAGGCACAAGAGACTTGTCAACTTAGGTCGCAGGGTGACGGGCGCAGGGGCAATGTCTCTAAATTGCAACTGTTATGGACAGGTAGCTTACTACCAGGCGCACGACTTGTTCGTCCCGTCACATTATAAAAAAAACTCACACACTCATGGACATATTTACAGAAACCCTAAAATAAGGTTGAATTATGATAACAGTGTTCAAATAAACCACAGGCCACATGTACCAGAATGTTCAATTTGAAAAAAGAATAACCACAAACGTCGTTTGATTACGATAAAACGTTTTGGTATGTGGTTAACATGCCTAATACTATTTGGAACATTTCATTATTAGCACGCTTCAATACCGAGCGTGCTGATGAAGCTACATATAAAACAGTCGATTAACACAGATGCAGTGATGAAGTGTGCTGACAAGTGTGATTTACCCTTTTTTTTGTCTCCTACCCCGCCAGGTAGGGCTAGCACGACAAGGCGCGACATGCGCGAGGGCCACATAAACCGCGAGATACTGCTATTCTCGCATAGAGATCTCGCATTTTATATCTCTCTCGCGCAAGTCGCGCCGTGTTCTGCTAGCCCTACGTACGCCTTGAATTTGAATATGTATTTATATGACACGATTATCTTTATTATTTCTTTTAAAATTAATAACGATTTTATGTATTTATTTCACAATTTTATTATCAATTGTATAATATGTTGTCACAAATTTATGTATTATATGTATATTGTATTCATTGTAATTATTTTCTATTTGTATTGACAAAAAAGAATAAAAGGCATTACAAATAAAATACAGTAAAATGTCACATTGTCTAATGATTGGTGTTTAATTAGGATAATATATAGGTAAGGTAAAAACGGATAATAAAAGCTTAACTACAGAAAGGATTACTAGGATTTTTATTTCTATGAATAAAATTGCCAAGATGTTGGCAGCGTTCCCCCTTTGTATTGCTATGCTAATGCGTTGGGCAAGGTAGCTGCCGGCCCTTGGGTTTCCAAGACAGTCTATTAATTTTTTCGATAAAAATGTTGTATAATAAATTAATTGATTTACCCAATACTCGTTGTTGAGTATAGAGGGCTGATTGAAACTTATTTTCTAGTTAGAATTGAAATCGATAGAACTTTAAAAATAACACGGTTTATTGTTGGACTAGACACAAAGGTGAACAGAAATATTTATGACAGTGTAACAAGTTGAATACAATTTTTTTTATTCTTTTATATAAATTACAATTAAATACCAAAATAAATACTAGGTATTTAACACGGAATTTATATACTAGAATAAATAAAATTGTATTACCTGGGTATACTAGAATTTTAGCTTAAGAACTTATTATATTATAATTTAATACGCAGTTCTTAAGCTAAAATTCTAGTATATCTAGGTAATAGTTACCTTAATTTAGATATTCCTTATCTCAACTGCCTGGAGTAACTTTAACTCGTTCAAGTTTGTACCGCACTAGCGTTCAGGATTATAATTTAGAAACTTTGGGTCTTCTTGGTGCGACCATAGGTGTTGTATAACTCCCACATATAATAATATTGTAAACGGAGATTAAATCGATTTGCAAGTATTTGCACACATGCCTATTATTCTGACGTTTCTCGATTAAGATTCATCAGCTTGTGACCACGGTTGTTGCGACCAGCTCCGTCATCTTTTCTACATAAATTTTGTTTATAGTGACCTTCTCTATCGCCCTCT
The DNA here is from genome assembly GCF_003589595.1 of Hyposmocoma kahamanoa. Taxonomy (NCBI): domain Eukaryota; kingdom Metazoa; phylum Arthropoda; class Insecta; order Lepidoptera; family Cosmopterigidae; genus Hyposmocoma; species Hyposmocoma kahamanoa. Next base: position 863,044 of record NW_020653726.1, on the reverse strand, counting down.
TGGTTATATGGGTAGGGCAGTATAGCATAAGCAAGCCTGCACAGGGAACTACTCAGTCAGGTACTGATCCCAGATCAGCACCTTTGCACGGACTTCATCCGGTTCTCAGAAAGCTAGTGCCTTAGGAGAGCCGCCGCGCGACGCGTACAGTACCCTCCCATTTTGCAGATAGGTGCCGGAGCTGTAGGCATAGCCGTTGACTCCAAGTCCACTACCCAATTTCCTCGTTTGTAAGTTTTATACCACGCTCACTTCTCGACGCCGGAAAATGGCGTCTCTCCAGTTCCCAAAGTTGTTGCGACCAGACCGAAACATTGGAATATTAATTTTTATAGGATTTCAAGTAACGCGACGAATAAGTTGTGAGACTGGTGGAAAGCAATAAGCTTACTCATAACACTTAGCGCCACTAAGAGCTTTAAATGTCAAAATCTTAGGAACGCTGCCACTGTGCTCGTGACACTCAGACATAAATTAACATGTGCCTGTATTTTAATGTGTAAGATGCCGTACACTTCAAAACTGAATCGCAGTAACACTCACATGTATATGCAATACTTCCCCGATCGAACACTTAAATTACGAGCTTTGCTGCAGACTTAGGTGCACAAACTTGACCTCTATCGCCTGTACCATTGCCACAAAACACTCTTTTCTCATTTGAAAATTAAAAATGTGTCTTTTAGGGCAATTGAAGAACTATGAATTTGAAATAGACAGTATATGTAACAGCCATTTTGGTTAGAAGCAATTTCTTTCAGGCAATTCTAGGACAGAAATTTAGAAGGTGCAACGATGTGAAATTATATACTTTACAACAGATGTTACAGCCATAAAAAAAAAACAATAAATTGATATTTTTTATTTTAATGCGAAACTTGGAACAAAGCGGTTATTTTTATGACGTCTTTTCATTATTCATATTTTGTTCATACCAAACGTTCCCAATGTAGCTGTTGTATTTTTCCAAAGTCAAATAAAAACGTGACAAGCGCCTATTATCGTACCTACCTAATCAAAACCTGAACAAAGCGGTTGTTTTTATGTCGCATTTCCACTTTTCATGTTTTGTTTATAGAAAACGTATCCAGTGTAGTTGTTGTAATTTTCCAAATTCAAATAAGAATGTACAGACAACAGTATTTTTGTTCGAAAATCGCCTCCAGTGCAACGGAACAAGATACGTCAATGGGTAGCTTGATGTGCTATTGACTGTACCTAACGCTAAGTTACGTACCTAAAGATGCTACCTTTAAAGAATAGGTAACATCGTTGACGTAAAAAAGGACCTTTTCCTGCATTGACTTACAAATAAATGGACGACGGGTCTAATACAAAAACCACGAAAAAAATGTCCCAAGTCAACCTATTCGAAATTTAAATTGTAATGTCATCGCAGTATCGCGCTGTCAGTAGAACAAATGAAGACTAAAGCGGAGTGTCGCGCTCTGTATACGATTTTAGCGCCTTACAAGTGCGGACACTTTTTAGCGCGGACCCGACGTCCATGTAATTGTAAGTCAATGTTTTCCTGTTAAAAAATTAACTTAGCAATGATCAGAATCTCAAAAAAAATCCGACCTCAAAAGTTATTCATCCCCTAGTTTGCCTACCTTAGAGGTAGAATATTTTCTTGAAATTTAAATGGGACCACATCTGAGGTACCTTCTTTCCAACAAAAAAACGAATCATCAAAATTAGTTCACAAATGTCGGAGTTATCGCGTAACATATATACAAAAAAAAAACATACAGACGAATTGAGAACCGCCTCCTTTTTTAAAAGTCGGTTAAACAACCAAATTATAAAAAATATTAAAATAACAACAATGTGCCGTAAAATGATTCATTGCACTAGAAGTACCTACCGGAGTAATGGTATTAACTCTAGAATACACCTGAACACTCAGTTTTTGAACTAATACTGGAAATTTAAACCACGACCTCGTCAGCGTCTAGATTACTTACTGGCAAACTATTGAAGTCGAATTGTAAACTCAAAGTGGAAAGGAAATTAATTTAATGAATGAAGAGCTCGTCCAGAGAAGTACACAACACCTATTTTTTGTGGTGCTGGTGAAACTCCAGGTACATGGAACTGGACAACTTTACGTATATCTTAGGTAGATGGACGTCCAAGCAATACCTCTCAAATATCTGCGATTAAAACTCTGAGTGCACTGCGACTGTTCTGGGTAGACATGTCGTTTACCTTGATGGTAAGCAAAGCGAATGACTTGCTCGTCTGGTTACAGGATATCACAAAAAAAGGTTGACACAGATCAGTGATTCCCTATTATGTCGTGTATCAGATGTGAAAGATACCATAGCCCGTCTTCAACCAAAACTAATATGTTTTTAGGATATCAAGTGATGGAATGAACAAGTCGTGCGCCTAGTCACCCTGCTCACATTACTGGTTGGCAGCAGAAATAGGTATGCTGGCAGCACTTCCCTGGACGAACTCTTTCACAAGGAATTCTACTAAATCTACTATTTGCAGCTTTGGCGATTTCTTCTTTCTATTAGTGGGCCATTTTATGATGCTGCATAAAACCAAAGACGACAACTAATAACTGAAGACATTAAGTTGCCTGTTTTTTTTATGATGATACTAAGCGACGTCTTGCAGGTGGTAAGCGACACGCCTGTCTATAACAGTTGCGGCGCCATTCAGATCACAAATATCTGAGGAGCACTGCAACTGCTCTAGTCACCCTGAGACATAAGTTAATAAGTCCCATGCGCATATAAATTCACCAGCAGCCTTACCCTTCAAAACCAAAACGCAAGTATGTTAACATTACTACTTGGCAGCATAAATAGGTAAGGTGGCAGTACTTCTCTGGACGAACTCTTCAACAGGGAGCTCTACAAAGTCTGGTTTTAACTCACCCGCTTTACAAGTAATCAAGACGTGACACACGGTCTTTGTTCAGACGTGGTACGTTTACATTGATCGATTTATTTCGTTACGGTGATCGATATCTTTCGTTACGGTGACCGATATTTTTAGTTGCGTTACGGTCCAATTTTTCATTATAGTACCCGCATGTTTCTGTCTGATTCAAAGTCATTTGATTATTTTTAGAGTGTAACCAAAAATTGCTTATGAAGTTCGTCTGTTCGTTATTTAGAAAGAAGTTGAGGGGCATGCTTTATATAAAAAGAATTCTTTCTGTTCCTTGAAATTTACAGAGGTTAAAAATACGCAAATGAGTACATCTTTTTTCCTTTAGTACATTGTTATCATCCTCTATGCAGAAATTAATGACACTGGCAATACATTGGGTACTATATTTAAAATATGTAAAGATAATAATAACATAACAAAAACAAAACGTCGTGAATAATAATATACATTGCATATCTACATATATCAACCAATTATTTTAATAAGTACTTCATTTTTTGTTTTCAGAACTTGTACACTTGTGAAGACTCAGACATTTATTATTTATTTTAGCATAAATTGAAATCTCTATTTTATGTGACCCCATGTAATAGAGGACTAATTTCCAATATGGAAGCTTTGGAGCTGTTCGGGTTTTACGGATGTTGACGATTGCATTGTTAATCATTCTAATGTGTTGTTTGAAATTATAATTTTTCCGCTCATCACTTCGTTACTGCAATTGAAAATTTACTTCGCTATTTATAGACAAGGTCCAATGTATTCGGTTAAGGTTACTCGGTGACATTCCATATTTGAATTGTCGGATGTTACTTTTTGTCATGTTGGTATAAGGACGACAACAATTTATATATATTATATATAAATAATATATATAACCAATTGAAGGGTTACCTTAGCTATTTAGATAAAAGGTTTTGTACTTGAAGTGATTTGTTATTTGCCTGTTTCTCTTGAATGGCTTCGGAGCTTGAGTCTTCAAATGATGATTTAAAAGATGACATCTGCCATAACGACGACGGCAAAATACCTGATGATATGGCCTATGCTGACTGGGCAGACAGGCAAAGAATCGATCAGTTTTATGATTGTTTTTACGTTCATGCGAAAAAGACGTTAGCGACGACAGACGATGCAACACGATAGGCTGCTAATAGATTGACTGCATGCGTGAAGTCGTTATCAACTTCATGCAGCCGGGACCTCGACTGCAAGCAAGTATAATAATATATGTAGCGCGAGAGCTGAACACGAAGAGGTCACACGCACGTGTGCAGCTCGCAAGCCTTTTGCAAACCGGCGCACTCGCGGTGCGCTTGCCAGATCTGTGTCATCCTTAAGTGCCTATATCTTAAAAGTTACCGAAAAGCAAATGCGTTAGTTATGATAAGGATGGCAGAATAGCTTGATGTACCCTTGTTACGATGTTGACCTCCTTCATCAAGATCCCATCTTTTTATCACCCTCTTTACCGGTTCCAGGCCACTTCCTTTTAAATTTTTGAATCGTTCTCGAATTCCTTTTTTACTTCCGCTATTGTTGTTACGTCAGTTTGTCTCGTCATCACTTCCATCAAAATTCTCGAAGCGGGAGGACGTGCTTAGCGGGAGGACGTGCTTAGCGGGAGGACGTGCTTATTAATCATCATGTAAAACTCCAACGTTACGTAATTTAGCTGTTTTTAAAGCATTTGATAGGTCCTCTTGAGGTACGTCCCTAGACTGTTTAGTACTAGTAGGGAATGTTTTATATTATTGTACCTTCCTAAATCATTGTGTTGTTTTTGTTACAGCCTTTCCTTTTCCTTTATCCACCTTTAATTTTATGTGGACCGAGCCCTTCTTTTACTTTTTTTTCTTAAATTTTTATTGAATTGATATTCAACTATTTTTTTATGTGAAATTACTCCACTAGTTTGTTATAATTATCAATACACAGAAAAAATTTCTTCGATCCGGCCGGATTCGAACCGACGTCTTCTAGCATACTATGCCAGATTAGCTATACCAACTAAGCCGTGAAACGAACCAACGGACCTCACAAATTTTTCTATGTGCTTGTTGTCGTGTCTTAGTATTTATTTTTTCAACGACTTTTTAGCCGTAGCGCCATCTATGAGAAATCTATGAAAGTGTTTCGTCGCCCACTTTAGAAAAGTGTTTAGTCACACCTTTAGAGCTACCAACCCTGGCTAGAGATGTCGCTATTCACTGTATTTTAAATTTTTATTGAATTGATATTCAATGTTTTTATGTGAAATTACTCCACAAGTTTTTTCTTTTTTATTATGTCAAGTGATGGGACGAACAAGTCGTGCGCCTGACGTTAAGCTACACGCCTGTCGATAACGGTTGCAGTGCCACTCAGAGTATTAACGCGTAAAGATCTGAGGTACACTGCCACTGCGCCTGTCACCCTAAGACATCAGTTGACACGTCGCATGTACTTGTAATTTCACTAGCACCCTTCAAAACCGGAACGCAGTTTTACATTACTGCTTGGCCACAGAAGTAGGTAACTTAAAGCGACACCCTTAACTGTACTTGATATAAACACAAATAGAGTATTGTTTGGTGGTTAGTAATAATTAGATACGACTAATAACACACTTACGCTGCACAAGGCTTTCCCCTGCAAAGAAATTTACAAATATACGCCTACATGCCAGTGTTTGATTACAAAACATTGGAATTGCCGAGTATTAATTGTTATGATTCTTTACTATGAAATGTAGCCCACGTAATACATAGAATTTTATGCAAAACTCAACTTCAGTGTAAAGAAAGAAAGTCTATAATCTGTTTACAGTTTCGTAGTGCGTACAATCAGTGACACATAGTTCGTTTTGAAAACATTGTCCGGTAGGCTATGAACGATTATAGTCCAGGCAAAGAAATGTCACACGTAATTGATTTTATTATTATAGGCATAAGTGCGTAATCGTCGTATTAAGAATAATTCGACTTCTCATTCCAATAATATAGATGAGAAAATTTGGATGCAATTTGGTTGGGTATTTTTGAATTCAGAACGCGAATGAAGCGACGTCCAAAAATTGTAAGTAATGAGATGCTGATTTCACTATTTGTACGGAACTTCCATATTATTATTTTAATTTTAGTCATTGTTAGTTTATTTTTATGAGTACACTTAGCGTCCATGATAAAACCTTTCAAGTAGACTTTAATGAAAGTAGTTCAAATATTTTAAATAGGATTGCTTCATGGAGATGTTACTTAAGTTTTAAAAGTAAATAATATGTACGGCATTCAAATATTTTGAAAAGTTACTTGCCTTATGAATATCAAAAGACGATTAAATTTTTTTTTTAATTATATCGTTCTATTATATTAAATAATATATGGGCAGTGGTTCATATTATTATGAACATATGATTTCAACTGCTTTTTAGTGTTTCTCTAAATATGTCCATTAATCATCGAGTATATAAAGACGAAATAAGAGCCACCCATTCCGGCAACATCACATCAGATCACAAATTAGAAAACTGAAATAGTACAGCGCCAACAACTGACCTGTGTGTGCGTCTCCGTATATTCCAAAAATATTCTGTATTTTCCATTGACTTACAATTATATGGACGTCGGGTCCGCGCTAAAAAGTGTCCGAACTTATAGCGTCATTCACGCTTTAGTCTTCGTTTGTTCGACTGATAGCGAAGCAAGCAAAATTAGACAGTACTGCGATGACATTACAATTTAAATTGAACGTTTTAGTTCAATTTAAATTCAGCTTTATCATATTCCTTTACATGTCACTACGTTTAAATAGGTTGACTTGGGACATTTTTTCGTGGTTTTTGTATTAGACCTGTCGTCCTTTTATTTATTTAAATTTTTTATTTTTTGAAAAAGTTTTATTTATTTGTAAGTCAATGGTATTTTCACACACATTTCATCGGTAATTAACAAATAGGTAATTTTTCTATTTTCGTCCATTATAGCAAAGCTCAAGTGAAATTGGTCGATTGGAAGTGAAAAAAATGACGACACCCGTCAATTGTTTCGAATACGGGGTGGCCAATCGGAGCGCCAGTTGTCACCGTAATGATTTGGCAGAATGGTTTTCAAGCAAATTAAATGACATTTCGTCTCTATTTCTGGTTATATGTATACGCGATGCCATTAATGTAATGAGGTGCCGCCAGTGACCGACAAGCTCCACTGTTCGACATCTTTTTAAATTCGTTTCTAATAAGAATTAGGACAACATTTTCTGTTATAGTAACTAATGCCTAAAGGATTCTCATCTCAATTCGGCTGTATGTTTTTTTTTTATGTATGTAACGCGATAATTTGTGAACCGATTTGGATGATTATTATTTTATTGGAAAGAGGGTACCTCAGTATTGGTCCCATTTAAATTTGAAAAATATATTCCACCTCTAAAATAAAATAAAAAACTAAAATTGGTGTTCATTACTAGAGATTTACAGAAATTCCAATTTAAGTTTTTTTTTTCAAAAATAATTAGCTTTTTTGATTATATCTTTCAATTAAACTAATCACGTCATATACATATGTTAAAAATAAAAAAATATTTCAAATTTAAATACACACTTCCCTTAAAATGTCGGTCCTTCGTGCCATCATCCTAGTATAAACAATATTTATGGTAGGTAAATAATTGTTGTATGCAATTAATAAAATTAATCACTTACTAATTTTATGACTAGTGTAAGAAACAATTTAACGTTTAACTTTTAACGTTTTTTGATGACCTCGGTAGCCCAATGGTTTGTACTATGCTTTTAACACACAGGATGAAGAGGTTCCGGGTTCGATTCTCAATAGGAATCGATTTGGAAAATGAACTTTTCCAAATTGGTACTGGTCTGGGTGTTCTGGTTAGTGCCTCGGAGTTGCTGTTGATCTGATTGAAATAATACAGGGAATTCCCATTATTTAACAAAAACCTCAAACAACTTTGATTATAATGACCATAATGAGGCAAACTAGCAGTCTTAAGAAACGAACGATGTGCACCACTGAACTTGGGTTTTTCTTGTAATAATAATTTTTATTACAAGTCCGTGGGAGTTTTTATGAACAAAACAAACAAACAAGTCTGTAAATATATAAATCCTCGAAGGCCATAGTTATAACGAAAACAAACCGCCATATTTTTGTTTAGTTTTCGAAACCACCAATTTCTTAATTAAAAACGCGAACTTCAAGAAGCCGGTGAAGGTCAGTCTTGGTACTCGTAACACGAATTAATTTGCAAAATAATAAAATTTATTATTGTTTGTTGCTACCAATGCATAAATATGACAGGTTGATATGTAAAAAAATGCTTTACTTTTTTAATAAACGAAGTTTTGTGAACAGAATGATATGTTGAAAAAGACGCTGTAAAGTCGCTTAAAAAAAATGTTATGTACTGCCGTGATCAGTAGAAAAAGCCTATCAGTCACTATTTTTGTTTTTTCCTAGGTGCATAAGTATGAGTAAGGTGTATAAGTTACTGAAAAAAGTAGAATTTTTCTAATTTCATTTCTTTAAACATAATTTTCTCGGTTTTGAGATTTTGTCACAAGCGCCGTTTTACCTAACGGCGGCAGTATTCTCTCTGTGTATTCTACCGTCTTTATAATGGGGAGTGCTCAGTGGTGCCACCGTCACGTTTCCATCATTGCACCTCTCGCATTCTTGATGCCTGGCCAATGCCAATCAAAAAAATCAATCAAAATCATGCGTGGTTTACAATTAAACCACGCATGATCACGTTTGTTATTTCCTCGAATCTGTAACATAAGGAATGGACTCATATCTGAAGTATTTCTTTTGCGCTACGACAGAGTTCTTCAAAAAGCGTGTCAAAAGGCTCTCAAAGGCTGGCAACGCATTGGTAGCTCATCTGATGTTGCACATGTCTGCACCTCCCATCAAGTAGGTTGTCTGCCCGTTTGCCTCCTTTTTTATATTAAAAAAAAGCCAATAGAATATAAATTGCAACAAATGAATAAGACTTGTATGCTTTAATCGGTCGATGTACTGACTTAAATGAATGATGTGGGTTTTTGAATTATGTGCTTTAGTTTGCCGTCCATAGCATTTAAAGTTAATAAAACATAAAAATGTACATAAGTCGAGATTTTTTATAAAATTAATTGACGAGACGAATAAATCGTGCGCCTGGTGGTAAGCGACACGCCTATCCATAACAGTTGCAATGCCTTTCAGAACATTAAATCGCAGAGATCTAAGGGGCGCTGCTACTGTACCCGGTAAATCTGAGACAGGTGTTGAAAAGTGTGCCTGTATTTTAGCCAGCACACTTACCTTTCAAAACCAAAATGATATTGATTGCGATTAGGTCTGAAAAGGTAGTTTTATTTTCAGTTTACCATCAGTTTAGTAGCGACCGCGAAAACTCATAAACTTTTAGGAGGGTTAGAGCTCTTTGTGTCGTTCGTCCGGGGAAGTATTGCTGCCATACCCAGTTCTGCCGCCAAGCATTACAGACACATACTAGACTTGTCAACTTTTTGTCTCGGGAAGACGGGTGCAATAACAGTGGCCCTTAAATACTTGCGATTTAAAGCTCTGAGTGGCACTACAACTGTCAAAGTCAAACAATCATTTATTCCATAAATAAGTAAAATAAATTTACACTTTAAAACGTCACTTTTAAGCTACTGCTCGTTCACTATGCTGACTTCCCTGAGAAGAACGAGCAAAAAACTAGGGATTGCTCTTTTCAAATACACTTAAATGCTATAAAATCCACTTTGAATCAAATTTGAGTGGAATCTAGTGAGCCGTGTCGTCTGTCCATACATTTTTATCTGACACGTAGTCTACAATTTCTTCAATATTACTTTTCATTTAAAATATTTTTAATGTAGTTTTGAAACTTAGGAAATGATAATCTTAATATATGCCCCGGTATATATTATATATTATAATATATATCTTATTGTAAAAACTTATACAGTTCCCCATAAAAGAGTCGTTTATCTTGGTTCAACGAAATCATGGTACCATGAGTTTGGACTTAGCTCTAAGGTTAATATTATGGAAATCTTCTTTCTTAATGAAATTACTTACATTTTTATTTTTTATGGGCATATAAAATATTAGAGCGAATGTACTGTGATGCCACAGTCATGATACCAGTCTCCTTAAACTTTTCTCTGAGCGAAACACGAGAACACTAAACGAATCGCTCGTTTTTACAATACAAATATCGTTTGTGTGTCTGCCCCTTTACCCCACACGAGAATCCCGTAGGACATTGTACTATGGAAGTAACTAAAGTAAACAAGTCTAGCAGTACTAACATCGGTAAGCTCACGTAGTCTGCGGACTGTCTATACAGCGGAGCTTAATCTTCTGGTCAGCGAAGATACGAGTATATGCGGTATGTGGTCTATTAAGAGTAGATGTGTTGCTTACCATTAGGCGCAAGATTTGTTTGTATAAAACGATTAAACTATCAGTATTCCCTGGACGCTATAACTTGGACCTTATCAAAATGACAGTGAATAGGCATTATTTAGATGTCCATGCTCCATTGTCGATCGAAATGGACTCATATTTTATCATTAAAAAAGATTCTAATAATAATGAGTAATTACAATAAGCAGCGGTAAAAGAGATATTGCTATTAAGGGATTATTTAACTATCTCCATCTTAAGTTACTTTTGACATTGTATACAATAAACTCCACAAAAGATATCAAGTTACACTAAACTGCAATAATACATGTCCAGACGTAAGCGATACGGAACCAAGATCGTGTAACATGCAGTAATTGCCATTGCTTGGTTATGATTATTCTTTCCCAGATTGACTATTATGAAGAATTGCAAAAAATCATTGTTTGTTGCTAATAGACGGTTGTTAACTGGTTGCGTGTTCTGTAGGGATTTTAATAGGGAACGTTTTAATCGTATTCATTAAAAACTAAGCATTCGAAACGATTCTTTTAACCATTGATAAATAATCAATGCTATTACAATATCATCAAGGTGCAGTTTCAATTGGAAGTGAAAATTATTTGAAAACAACGGAAAGTGCACCATAAAAAGATAGTTTTGTAATTCCAAAAATATACCAAAATGCTTATTTCTGCCATGCAGTAATGTGAGCATTCCTGCGTTCCAGTTTTGAAAGACAAGGCTGCTGGTGAAATTACAGGCACATGGGACTTGGTAACGTGAAAGTTACTGAGTTGTACGACTTATAACAAAACGGTTCTACCATTTCGCTGGTAATTGTACTATTATTTCTATTAATGAATCTAAATAAAACGAAGATCATGACCAACAAAGTGTCATCAAAAGAGAGGATAAGTATATAAAATGAATGTTACGGTCGAACAAAAACAAAAAATATTCGACGAAACCTGGGTGCTTACAAAAGACGTAATTGACAATTTACAGGTAGCGTAGACGGCATTATAGATAAAATTGGTGGAAATTACACTCAAAGACCGCAAAACAAATATGTGGCTCAGACAGGAAAGGAGATTCGCAGATGTCACCAAACGCATAACGAACCTTAAGTAGTAGTGGGCGGGTGACGTTGCTGCTCGAAAGCATGGCTCCTGGTGTAAGCCGGTACTCGAATGGTGACCTTGGGGAGAAAATTTTCTCAAAGGGAGACCGCAGATGCGTTGGAAGGATGACAAATAAAGTGGCGGGGTTGAATTTTGGATACAGGTGGCAAAACCGAGAGAAGTGTCAGAAACTGAAAGAGGCCTACTTCGATATGATTGAGAACGGCTAGAAAGAAAAAGACGTACTATTATTTGATTCCTCTTACTTTTTGACACCAGTGGAAACCTGTAGGCCGAATGGCTACTTGCCAATTGAGATATCTATGTCTGAGATATGACTTTAATTTATTACGTACATAATTATGAATGTTTAGTAGCAACCACCGAGTATATAACCTGAAATAGAGACGAAATAAGGGCCATCCAGCCCTAGCAACTAATCAGGGAAATAGACCTTATATCACTTTTAAATATCAACTCTCGTTAGTGCTGATATCACAAATTAGAAAGCTGAAATAGTACAGTGCCAACAACTAACTTGTGTGTACGTCTCGTATATTCCGAAAATATTTTGTATTTTCATACACATTTCATCGGTAATCAAATATAAAATATGTAATTTTTAATTTTTTGTCCATTATAGCAAAGCTCAAGTTAAACAGGTTGATTTAAAGTGAAACATTTGACGACACCCATCAATTATTTTGAATTTGGGCTGGCCAATCGGAGCGCAGTTATCACCGTAATGATTTGGCAGAATAGTTTTCAAACAAATTAAATGACATTTCGTCTCTATTTCTGGTTATATACTCGATAGTAGCAACACTTCCTGCTAACGATGAAGGAAAATATCGTGATGAAACCTGCGCGTCAACGAAGGTTCATAAGCTTTAGAAAAAGTGTGAAGTCCCCATTCGCCTCGCTCTTCTTAGAGAAGATCTGCGCCCGTCAGTGGGACGTATGACATAATAACGGCTTCTTTACAAATGCTGAAATGTACTGTCGAGGAAAAGCTCAAAATAAACTACAAAGAAAAAATCTGTAGGTAGTATCTTGAAAAGAGCTCTGAAAAGGTGTATTAACGTGTATAGGAATAATTATAATTTTCAAAGACGGTAAATCTGTCTACATTAAAAGATAACTTCAAAGGCAAAAAGGGTATATTTGTAAGGGGTAACTATTACAACGATGACAATTTAGTCCTTTTATTATAATATTTGCGTATTTCCAAAGTCTGGGTATACCACTTTTTACTGTGCCACTTCATATGGCTATTTGTATTAAAACAAAATATTAAATATTAGACAACATCAGATACGTTGTTCTATCGCAGTAGATGTAGTTAAAGCACTTGTGTTATGGAAAAAAATTAGTAACAGTAGAGTTCCGTGTGAAAGAGTTCATCCTGGGAAGTACTGCCACCTTTCCTATTTCTGCCGCCAAGCATTAATGTCAGCATTACCGAGTTCTGGTTTTTAAGGGTAAGGGTGCTGGTGAAATTACAGGCACATGGGACTTGTCAACTTATGTCTGAGGGTGACGGGCGTAGTCGCATTGCCTCTCATATTGTTGTGTGTAATTTACCATCAGGCATACTCAAGATGCTTATAAGTTTCTTGGGCACACGATTTGCCACCACAAACATCCAGACTCGGGACAATATAGAATTGTTAGTTTTCTTACCCTGACCCGATTTTTTAATTATATTTGGCAAATGCGTAGATTGTATGCTTTTTAACAGTTGCAGTGCCACTGAGAGCTTTAAATTACAAATATGTAATTTCACCAGCACACAACCGATCGCCACAAATTCAAAATCCGTAAGAACACGTTCCATCTGCGCTACTCTCACAACCTTGAATCAGAATAATGTTACTGTACCCGTTACGTATAATCAAGCTATTAGTATAACAACTTGTTCCTTATAAGGTCTAATTAAGTACAACGAGGTCACGTTGAAATTAATTACATGAGGTTACCTGTCCCTTCGGGTCATAGGTCTATAGGATACAACATGTACTTAATCAATGATCAGCGTTAGCAAAATGTAGTCAAAACGCTTATGCTTTATAAAGTTTCAAATATTATGGTACTTTAGGGAATATAAAGAAGGATGGCGACATCCCGTGCATTTTATGACCCAGTGTTTTTGCATGCATTAAAGAGACCTATCAATACATGTGATTCATTATCAAAGCATCAAAAAAGCTAATTGAGTACAGCCTGTGGAAGCTGCGGTTATAAACTTGATATAAGTAAGTTATGTTTATAACATTGTCCTGTATTTCGCTTCAGATGTATATTCGTAGTACCAAAAAACAACAAGTATTCAGTTTGTTCCTAAAAATAATAAAGAACTTGCTGAATATTCCTAAATATGCTAAACTCTGGCACATTTAATACAATATTTGTATGTTTTAATTTTACCCAAATTGCAAACATTTGCCTGTTTAAAAATTCGACTGTATGTTCTTGTTTTTGTATGTATGTTACGCTATAACTCCGGTATTTGTGAACCGATTTTCATGATTCTTTTTTTGTTGGAAAGGGGGTACTTCCATAGTGGTCCCATGTAATTTTGAAGAAAATCATCCACCTCGAAGGGTGGCTGTTCACGCATGAAGATTCATTTTCTTGAATAACGCCTAACATTAATTTAGGAGCAATTACTTTAATTGTTGATTTTGCTATTTCTCCAATTCAAGGTGTTTTTCTCTCACTATACTTTGAGCAGTGAGAACCGATTTTTATTATCTCCAGTGTCAAGTCCTGTATAGTGGCGAACTAGGGGATATTTCAATAAAACTTAGCAAATAGACGTAATTCCACGTACTTTTGAGGTTGGTTTTTTTAGTACTCTGTGCTGAGATTATATATTTTTAATGTTTTATGTGTGTACCATAAAATAACCAATTTAGGTAGGTAAACATTCAACCATGCTTAAAATAAACGTACGTACAAGTTCCTAACCTATGGTTCTTGTATCTATTCTAAAATACATAGTTTTGCAATTTCTTTGTTCCCAACTTCTAAAAATATACTAAATTATATTAATAAACTAAAACGTAAAATTATACTAGCAAAGTCCATGAACGGCACTTTGTTGATTTTGGGTCAGCTTTCGCCGTCCTTCTTTACATCTTCGGATCTAAATCGAGTGTATTTGATTTATTTTTCAAACAAACCAACATTTTGGGTCTTTTATAGGGTCCATGGTCATGGCTGACAAAGTCAACTCTGGTTTGTTTGAAAAAAATAATATACGCGATTTATATACGACAAAATGGTTTCATTTCCTATATGTAACAGTCGTAGTAACTTAACTGCCTTCGTGGCCGAAAGATTACCACACTGGACTGCCACGCAGAGGTTTCGGGTTCAATTCCCGGCTCGGGGGAAATATTTGTATTTTTTTTTACAATATCAAGTGACGGGGCGAACAGGTCATACGCCTGATGATACACTTAATACTACTTATAAATATTCAGTGTGTTATATAAAATTGCAATATTTGTACAAGAGCTTCTTGTCAAATAGTTCGTCCAGGGAAGGGTTGCCACTTTACCTCATACTGCCGCCAAGCGTTAACGTTCCGGTTTTGTTGGATATTTATGGTGATATTACAGGCATATGAAACATATCAACTTAAGTCTTGGGGTGACGGGCGCAATGGCAGTAACCCTCAGATCTTTAAGTGGCTCTATGTGGCATTACAATTGTCATGGAGCATGTTGCTTACCACCAGGTGCATTTTGAGAAAATGCTGCAAAAACGATTTTCCTATTTTTATAATCTTTAAGATTAACATATATGATACGTTTAACTTGCTTTGTACATTAAATAATAAATAATTGTGTTAATGTTAGTCATTATAATTGACTTTGCAAAATGAGACATGTTCTGTATTGATAACAGCTGAGAAATTATGGTTATTATTACAAAACACTATGAGCTATGCCACATGGGCGTTGTCGCTGCGTTGCTTCGTCGCAACGTTATGATTTCAACGCACCAGGTGCCATACGAGCAATGCAGTGTGCCAAGTTGCAACGTAACGCCGCTTACTTAACACTGCAGCATCCCTCCCCGCTTCGTCTCCTGGCCCCTTCAACGTTACGCACGCGTTCTGTCTCCGTGCGCCGTTCCAACGCACCATATGGCATGTAGATATGATTTAAGAGGGAGCAGAGGAAAAATTCCTAATCTTCGATTTGATTTTAGAGGGGTATATCCACTTTAAAGTTAAAAATAAAATATTGTATGAGTAACTACACGATATATTCAAGCATAGACATTAATCAGAAACATAAAACAATAAAGTTTCCTCGATAGATAAAAATCACGAAATGACCTCTAATTTTCACATTTTTTCGATTCATCTTCGAAATGCTACAGGTTATTAGGACAAAAATTAGATAATTAATTATATTTATGCATGATCGACAACTGTTACTACGGATTTTTTTTAATCCCTTTAGTTTTAGACTTATTCCGCTAAAACGAATTTGGTACTTTTAATGCGCAAAATTCAACATCTGTCGCATGTCACGCGAACTTCAGTCATATACATATTTGTTTTACAAATTTGGGCGGAGCTAACATCAAAACTTTTTTGGCATGAGAGCTCTTTAAGTATATGTAGTACAACGCAGAGGTACCGCTCAGGCATCACAACATTGCTTTTTCTATACAAATCCATGTAAAGCTTTTCCAAGCAAAGAGAGTCGAAAAAATTGTATCTATTTTCATGTTTCTGGAATAAAAAGTACAGTAAGATCCTAGGAGATTATCGAAATTCTTGTTACAACCTGTACATTTGAAAGTTTATATTACAACAGAGAATATTATTCACATAATAAGATCGTGTGCTCACTCGATTACGATAGACAGGAAACGAGGGGTGTGCTTGGACCGTGACAAGGTGAACTCTGATTTAGAAATGTTGGTTAGTTATCAGTGGATGGTTTTAACGTTTTTAGAATCGATGTTACGGTACACATTAAGTCGGATGGAGATATTTTAGGATGTTTCACATTTTTTTAAAGCAACACGCCAGAGCTTTAAATCGCGAAGGTTTGTTGAGCATTGCTACTGTGCCCGTCATCCTGAGACATAAGTTGACAATTTCCATGTGCCTATACTTACACGAGCACCCTTAACCCTTCAAAACCGCAACTCAGTGATACTCGCATTACCACTTCGCTTGGTGGCAGAAATAGGTAAGATAGCAGTACTTTCACAAGGAATTCTACGGCCACTATAGTGAGACTTAAGTGTAATGTAATTAATATAATGTCAAATATTTCAATACGCATTTTTTACGACATCATTGCCTTTGTTAATTATGACGGCGACCAGAACAACATGTACGGCTATTATTTTTTCGATAGGAGTGGAGTCAAAGGTATTTATAAATTCTAATAGCTTCACTCATGTTATACAGTGGAGACTTGAGTACTTCAAAATCCTACTGGTCCCACTAGTGGAACCATGAGTGGGGTCAACATTCCGAAAGGCATTTTTTAACTTTATCATTTATCGTTCATTGTTAAATTTTATTCTAGTATATTTTTTGTTTATCATATTGGGTACTGTAAAAGATACTTTTTACGGTAGTTCTACTGAATAAAATATCTTTAGTTATAATCGAAAATTTTAATTTTCGAGAAACCTACAATGTGGCGTTGATGGCAAATCCTCATCAAGAATCTGAACGCAGAGAGAGCGTTTAAGGGTCATGTGACGCCACACGACTTTATCTCAGAACCTTTTAAAGGACGTGATCAGGATGTAAGAACTTAATGTTTTAAACTCTAAGTTCACATTTTCACAAGATCGATCGACAAAACTATCATTAACAGAAAAAAAAGTTTACTAGCGTGTTATCCATTAACAAACTAAGTGACTGATTTGGCGTGGTATTTGATCACGATTGTAGATTTTAGGAGGGGGGGTGGGGGGGGTTTCGCGACCCGCAATCACGCGCTTAAAGTTGACATGAATGAAATAAGAACAGTCGGAGAAAATTTGACACAGATCCAACTGACTGACTGGGTAGCGGGCGGCGGGGCGTGTCGTTAAACTGCTGGGCAATTTTCAAGTTTCATTTCATATGTGAATTTAATACCTATAGGGCTTCAGTTGAAAACCAAAATTAAGCAGGTTCTCTGTACTACTTAAAGAGAAATATCTCCATATAAAAATTATGTGTAAAGTTAGATATTTGTTCTTAAATAATTCATTTTAAACTTTCGTTTTAACCTATTTTCGGGGTTTTTACATAACCGGGTAAAGTACAAAAATGTGTCTATCGTGTGATGAATTAGCACATTCTTTAAACAATACCCTCAGGTGTACCATATACTTTTACAAGACTCTTATTTAATAGTAAATACCTATACCATTTCATCTAGAATAAATATTGTGTATTCTTGTATTTTATTGAAACAGTTTTTCTCGCTTCTCCTCCTACGACTCGCCTTAATAATTACAGTATTTTGTTCTTTTTCAGACACTAAAATCAATATGCGACTTCATAAAAACGCAACTATGCACGGTGGCCATATCACTGACACTGTTAAGCTCAGTTCGACTTCCCAGAGAAGCGTTCAAATATGGGGCAGTACCGTATCTGGTGGTGTACACTTTCTGGCTGGTGGTGGTTGGGCTCCCCACTGTGTTGCTGCAGCTTGCAATGGGACAATTGAGTCAACAGGACCCTGTTGGAGTTTGGAGAGCTGTACCTATTCTAAAAGGTATGTTGGTAAATGTAAACCTTACATAAAACAGCCACGACAACAAAACGCAAGTGATGTTATCCTAGTATTGGATGAAGGAAATAGTATATTAAACACGCATAATATAGGAAATAAAGCAGTAGAAGAACTTAAAGTCAATTAAGAGCTGTGTACTGGATATCTGCTCAGGAAGATAGCAACGTTTGCCTTTTAGATATAGTAACTAAACTCATTACTGTACCGCAAGTAACTGCAAGTCTTCTGATTGTAGTATAATATGAAATGAAAATTTCTTAGCAAGGAGTTTTGCTTTTGTACCCAAGGGAACCAGACTGGTTGGGGTTGGCGTAGTCTTAGCGGTTCTTACTGCTCTAGTGGTGGAGTACGATGCAGGCAATGACTTGTAGATTGAAATCAATTCAAATCATATGCAGAACGAATTACCCCAAAATAGATCTTAAGAGAATATACAAGAAAATAAATTGAATCGATTTACGATTTATAAGGTATTATTTGGAATGCCAAATATTAATAAGCTGCCCGACCGAGTCGGATTCCATATAGCCGTATAGGTACACAGGCCTTGTGGCCTTCAAACTTATAACTCCCCTCTTTTTGCCTAAGGAGTTAAACACTATTACTTAGAATACCTCCTTCACACACACACACACACACACACACACACACACACATTTATTAGAATACCCACATCGTGGATATCCTGAAGAAAGGTTAAAATAAAGTAAACAATAAATAATAGTGTGGGTAAGTGAAAAAAGAATGTCACTATCGTAGCAAACGGAAGTTCGTTGTCTTTGCGTACCTTATTGGGAGACAGTGTGATTTTATGGACGTGTGCCAACCTATTCGGAGTCCATTGACCAAATCCGAATTCACCAATTAAACCACTAAAGCAATCGTTGAGCATTTATTGTCTTTATACTATTATATATAAACATTGGGTAACAGGAATTTTGTGAAAGGAGCAATATTCCTACTTGCAAACTCATTACCTGCACAAAGTGGTTAGACAATAGATAATTGCGTTTCTAATAACATGCGAGTTAAGTTTGATAGTTAATTTTAGCATCCTGTCAGTCATTGACTATTATTCGTGTTTACGTTGTTGAAAATGTAACTTTGCAGAAGGTGGTTTTAAGTTTATTATTTAAATATATCATCATCAGATCCTAACATTCTTGCAATAACAATTAAATATTCATTTAAACATTCATTTCGCCAAAATCGGTGAACGTAATTATTAGAAGCTATAGTAACCCTGTGACATTGATATTCTATATTTTCTATAGTTCTTTTGTGAAACTTTTGAATATAATATTGTCGTTTAAAATACAGTTTCTATTAATTCTACTAAATCTATATTAATAAATGCACATACGGGTGTATGTGGTAGGGTTACCACTCGTACAGACTCGCATTTATACATACACTCATACCCAAAATCCCTCACACACTACCTATTGTTGTAATAAGGATGTAATTTAAAAATAAAGTCTTGCCCACTTGCACTAAACTAGTCTTTTTTTTTTAAACTGCGCACGCATTATTTTAATTAATTTTTGTTATTATTTTCTCTCTTTTAATTAAATTTTGATGCTGTAAGCCGCATATGTAATGGTTATTCGTATTTGGTTCGGTTCATATATTGGAGATACTCGTAGGCTAGTGTGGGGATCATTCTTTAATAATATATGTTAATATTTTTAATCCTAAGTTAGGTAGGTTTAGTAGCAGTGGAGCTTCTTGTGAAAAAGTTCGTCCATGTAAGTACTTTCCTATTTCTACCACCAAGGTGTAATGTGAGCATTACTGTATTCCGGTTTTGAAGGGGAAGGGCGTTGGTGAAATTACAGGCACTGGTTCCACTAGTTGGTCCAGTAGATTTTTGAAGTACTCATGTCTCCACTGCATAACATGGCTGAAGCTATTAGGATTTGTAAATAATTTTGGCTCCATTCCTGTTGAAAAGATAATAGCCGATAGCAAGTACTGCAGGGAAGTACTGATATTTTTCCTATTTCTGTCGCCAAGTTGTAATTATGACTATTATTGTATTCTGGTTTTGAAGGGTAAGGGTGCTGGTGAAATTACAAGCATATAGGACTTGTCAAGTTATGTATCAGGGTGACTGGCGCAGTGGCAGTGCCTATCGGATCTTGGCGATTTAAAACTCTCAGTGGCACTACGACTGTTACAGATAGGCGTGTCAGTTACCACCAGGTGCACGACTTGAAAATAAATAAAAATAAGTAATTTTTTTATATTCATTTAGAAAAACTTTTTTTTGTTATGGTTTATTTTTCAAGTACCTAATTCCTTTTAACTCTATTCATCTTGACCAGCAGTACTCGAACTTGTTAAACTCGTCAAAAAATATTTGTTGTCAAATTGAAAAATAAGACTGTGTTTCAGCTATACCACTTCCTCATTTGATGCAAATTAGAAAAAAATCAGATAAAAAAGTCAAATGGGTCCCAATCTGGTAAATACGGGGAGTGTAATGTATGTTAATGTCCTGATTGCAGATGAGAAACGAAATACTCAAAATTCCGTTTTCTCCATCTTGAAAAATATATCGACCTCACTTAACTTCTTACATCTATTAAATTTTTATTGAATTGATATTCAATTATTTTTTGAGAAATTACTCCACTAGTTTGTTATAATTATTAATACAAAGATCGAACACTCAGAAAAAACACTCAGAAAAAATTCCTTCGATCCGGTCGGATTCGAACCGACGTCTCCTTGCATACCGTGCCAGACGCTATACCAACTAAGCCACGGAACGAACCAACGGACCTCACGAATTTTTCTATGTGCTTGCGTCGTGTCTTTGTACTTGGTCTTTCAACTGAAGGACTGGTAGCTGTAAAGGTACTAACTGGGTGATAAATCTGCAATAGATTTCTCATAGATGGCGCTACGACTAAAAAGTCGTTGAAAGACTAAGTACAAAGACACGACGCAAGCACATAGAAAAATTCGTGAGGTCCGTTGGTTCGTTCCGTGGCATAGTTGGTATAGCGTCTGGCACGGTATGCCAGAAGACGTCGGTTCGAATGCGACCGGATCGAAGGATTTTTTTCTGAGTGTTCGATCTTTGTATTAATAATTCTTACATCGATTTTTTTATTTTCCCGCTAATTTAAAAAAGTAACGTCAGTGCTTAGTAAGGAATTCTAAATTAAGAAATAAAAATAAATTTGACGGCATCGGTGACCGAGTGGCTTGCACACCGGTTTTCATGGCATCGCCACCTCTGAGGTCCCCGGTTCGTTCCTCCGCCGGGTCAGTGTAGAAAACTAACTTTTCTATATTGTCTCGGGTCTAGGAGTTTGTACCGTTGTTGTTTCCGTTTTCCATAACACAAGTGCTTTAGCTACTTACTTTGGGATCAAAGCAACGTATGTGATATTGTCTAATATAATATAGTCAATTATTTGGTCAATGGAAAATAGTTTATATTTAACCTTAAAGTCATGTACTTATCAAACCTCACTCGTAGTTATTTAAACTGTGCTGTAGTTTTTCAAATGTGACAATAGTTATTCGACTATCGCATAAGTGCCGGTGGCAAAGAGTTTCCTGTATTTTTATCGTCAACAGGGTTTATCAACGAACTTTAGTACAGAGTCAATACAAAAGCGAGTTTTTATATCAGTGACTACACAAAAGTAATGCCATACATCCTTGTATTGTTTAATCTTAATTATTTAAAGACTTAATAATGATCTGTCACTATTGGTGTTTGGCTTCCACGTTTATATGGCGAACGAATGAACAGTGGAATTCCCTGCCTGCAGACTTGTTCTCTGAACGGAACAACTTGGGTCTTTTGAAGGAGAGAGTGAATAGATATTATTTAGATGTGAATTCTTCATCGTCGACGTCATCGTCACTTTCCATCAGGTGTGATGGATGGATTATCTTGAGTAGCAGTAGAGCTCCTTGTGAAAGAGTTCATCCAGGAAATACTGCCACCTTAGCTATTTCTGCCGCCAAGCAGTAATGTGAGCATTACTGCGTTCCGGTTTTGAATGGCAAGGGTGCTGGGGAAATTACAGGCACATGGGACTTTTCAACTTATGTCTTAGGGTGATGGGCGCAGAGGCAGTAGGTACTCCTCAGATCTTTGTGATTTAAAGCTCTGAGTGGCACTGCAACTGTTACGGACAGGCGTGTCCTTTACCATCAGGTGCATGACTTGTTCGTCCCATCACTTAGTGTCTTAAAAACAATCTTTTAATATATTAATAAAAAAGAATTTAATGATCTTTGAAGCATAACTGTTAGCATTATAAGTGTTTGATGACCAGAGCCCTTAATTCATTTCCTGTAGAAGCAATTTAGATTATGATCTTTTCTATCTATGTATCTATATATTTTAAGTTTGTGCTTGTAATTAATTCGTTATTCCCTTATAGGGAATTGCCCAGCAAACTGGGTGGATACGTGGTGTCAAAACATCAGGTAAATGACGTAATTGCTTTACATCAATCTGGCATTGTAACATTTCGGTAGTTTAGATTCATGCTCGTCCTATGGCCTAAAAAAATAAATATTAAATTTTTATATGGAAGAGGCATTTCCGTTAATGACAAATTCAAGAACACGTATAGTCACGTGTAACGTTATCACATTTTCGTAATTGAGTATTCGTAAATATTAGATATTTCAAAAATAAGTACCTTGTATTGTGTTAAAAAACATGTAATCATAACGCCGTTTTAAAAAAAGGAATAGGTACATTTATATACAGGTAAACATTCAATCATGCTTAAAAACGTATGTACGAGAACGTTACCTAATCTATGGTCGAACAGAATCAATCGCGTTGTGTTCTTGCATCTATTCTAAAATACATTGTTTTGCAATTTCTTTATTCCCAATTTCTAAAAATATACAAAAATATATTAATAACTAGGCATGAACTAAAACGTAAAATTATACTAGTACAGTTCATGAACGGCACTTCGTTGATTTTGGGTCAGCTTTTGCCATCTTCACATCTTTGCGAACAAAACACAACTACTTTGTATTGATGATAGAATATGTAAAAAAAAATACTTTTTCGTAAATAACTATTACTACTACTGTAGCGTGGTCAATGGAGGTGGTGTGTCGAAAATTGAGACGCAGACTTCGTTGACAAGGCGTGTAATAAATAAAAGGGAAAAACAAAAAGTTTATGCGGCTGGGGACCCAACAGTGCATATCACGTGCAAGAAAGCGCAAAGTTTAGTGCCGACGATAAGCTAAAATAGCAGTATGTAAGGACCGAAATGTCCCAATAAGTTGAGACCCTTTTAGTGCCATACAAATGCTATGGCAGTAAAAAGTATTCGTTCATCGAATTTCATTGACGATATAAAATATATGAGTTGACTTATTGAAGTTAACAAACCGATAGAGAGTTTCAGGGTACAACTAATGCCATCTAGCGGCGATGGAACTAATTGCGAAACAATCACACGAGATATTTAGTGATGGAAACCTCCTTCCGCTCGCTCTAAATCGATTGATTGAACGGAATACGCGTAAACACGCTATTCCATTCAATTAATCGACTCTAAATACAATAATTTTTGTTCAAGTATTTGTTGATTACAAGTAGTAGTAGATAATAATATAAAAGAAAAATACTAGAATAAGACAGTTAAGTCCTTTATTATACTTATTTTTTTTAATGTTGATTGCTTAAAAAAATTAATACTAATTTTTTATTTCGACTTCAAATATTGAAATTATTGTCCTTCCAATAAAATGAGCTTATTATATGACATCTTTTTGTAATAGAAGACCTTATCGATTAACTTAAATAATGAATATGCACGTCAATATATGAACTTGCGACTGCCCTAATTAATTTTACTAGATGGTTTTCTGTTGGTAATTGATCAAATTGATGAATGGCAAGACAAATGAAAATGTTGCTGCTGACAAAACATGGTAAAATCTCATTAATCAGAGGAGGTTTACTTAATGACGGCCTGGTGTGAAATTTTTGTGATTTGTTTATTATTTCTCGAATTTCTAACTCTGCTACTCTGCATATTTGGATAGCATCTTAGGTGGAATAAACGAGACCACCTTCGTCCTCGAAAGCTACGAGCTCATACATATAAGCAACTCTGTTTTTGTAAAGACAGCGCACAAGAATTAACATTCTCTGCATTATATATTTTTGTGTATTACTCGTACTGAATATCCGGATATATATATATATTATTTGCTCACTATATTCGGACATACGAGGTAACGAGCTGCAAAAATTTTCGAAATTACAGATACTACTGATGATAGATACTACAAAACTGAAAAAAAAACGTTGTAACAAAAGAGTTATAGAATATTTTTATAATATTGCTAAGGCATAATAATTTTCGTCCCTTTGTTTTCAAAATCAATCAGCATCGATAAGTGTTGCCTAAAATATACATCACTAAATGTTAAATTTGGCCAAAGAAATGTACAAGCGGCCGTACCACGAAACTGAATGCATTATACAAAAGTGCATTCGTTCGATATTCATGGCGTATTTACAAAGGATCACAAATATATTGCACCAAGTAAAAGCCGCAATGTATTACAAAACATGAAGCATACATTCGGTTGCATATTTGTTTTTTTCGACGTTCATACAAAACCAAAATAATTGTTTTTAAAATAAATTATGCATCTTCTGATTACAAAATCACTTGCCCGTGGAAGGAAACGTCCCTGTTTACCCGTTTACCCACAGTTATGCTGCTTTTGCAGTTTATAATGGCACAATTATGCATTTTTCGCGTTTTCGACTGGTGTTTATCTACGATAACGGTCGAGCGCGTACTGAAGTGTAGCAGCGGCAAGTAAGTGAATTTCACTTACCTTGGGCACGCGAAGTACGTACACTTGCGGCGGCTATCTAGATATATGTCTGTGGTTGTTACACCACTAATTATCTATTAAAAGAACCAAATACTGACCTTGAGGCCTCATTTGAATTCGTAAACTGTTTTGAATGTATTAAAATACAGAATAATTAAATTCCAGATTAGAGAGTTCATATGGGGCATAATAAATTAGACATGCTTAAAAAATACTTTTTCCGAAATGAAAGTTATTTTTTTATTGGAAAATGTGGCAACGTTTACATTTCATTGCACCCGACTGTACCTAAGGCTCAATTTACATAGCTGTGGAACGGATTGGAAGCAAATTTTTGTAGCCATAGCATAATGAAGTTTATGTAAATTGTGTAATGGACAAACTAAAAACGAAAAAAAAAATTAGTCGTGCGTATTTTGGATAATTATCGCAGTCTCGGAAATTCCCGCAGCTACATAAATAATTGTCTGGTTTCATACTAGTAAATCATCTGTACTATAAGTACCTACCAGAGCAACGGGAATTCACCCAAAGCACCCGGACCAGGACTAATTTAGAAAAATTAATTTCCCAAATTGGTCTGCCGGGAATCGAACCTGGAACCTTTTTTATATTGCCGATTGATGGGACGAACTAGTCGTGCGCTTAGTGGTGAGCGATACGCCTATCCGTAACAGTAGTAGTGCCATTCAGAGCTTTAAAATCGCCAAGATCTGAGAGGCACTGTCAATGCGCCCGTCACCTTGAGACATAAGTTGGCAAGTCCGTGTGCCTGAAATATCACCAGCACCTTTACCCTTCACAACCGGAACACAATATTGCTGATATTGATGATTGAGATTTGTTCGTTTATAAGGCTTCAAAATTTATGTCATTGTGGATAACTATTTTGGCCTAAGTTATTTAAGACAAATATTGTTTGTTGTAAGACGTATTTAAGTTGGCTGTTGTTATTCCTTAATAATAAAATAAAAATAAAAAAAGATATTACTGCTTGGTAGCAGAAATAGGTAAGGTGGCAGTACGTCCCTGTTTGAACTCTTTCGGAAGGAGCTCTACTGTTACTAACTTTGGCAATCGGCGTAAGGTACTCACTGATTGATGTCCAGAGTGCGGCAGACGTAAAAAGAAAGAGAAATACTAAAGACAAGTAATTCAAAAATGGCCGACGATATAAAAATGATACCTTGGTAATGAAACATATCAAAATCGCGTTGCGTGTTTTTCAAACAAGCCAATGTTAGTGGGAAACTGCTACTGCCACCTTACCTAGGGTAAGGTTGCGTTAGTCGTACCCTCTAAGAAAAAACCACTGTAATATTTAAGGTTATTTAAATTAAACAGAACCTTTAGCGTCTACGGGATCTTTATTTATTTAGGTACTATCAATGTGTTTTAATGAAAATACGAAAAACTTTTATTTAATAAGGTATTGACAAGTTTTACAAAAAAGTGCCTTTGGTACGATTTAGGCACGTGGTCTCCCAATTCGTACCACCTACAACCTAAGTCGTACTTGAATAACACTTCAGTCAGGACGTCATAAACTGTATAGTACAGTACTAATAAAAAGAGATCATAATAACAATTAAAATCTAGAAACAGGTACTAAGGTCTACGGTGGTTAAAATCAAATAATTCTTAACATCTTTGAAGGGAGAGAACAATCCCACATAGAAAACAAAAATTTTAAACTCTTAAGAAATATAATTATGAATTGTAATGAAATAAGTTATAATTTCTTCTGAAATAAAACTGTAAATTTTAATTAAATAAAATTAAAATTCTCCTGAAAAGAACTTACAAATTCTAATGAAATAAAATTAACATGCTTCGGTAATCAAGTAAAGGCATATTATATAATAAAGGCACTACAAACTTAGTTTTGTTGAACACAAATATCACAAATATATTATTTAAGTACCGGTACGATTAAGGAATTTTCCACGGGTACGACTTAAGCAGCGACACTGCAAATTTCAAATCAAAATTACTGTTAATAATAACATTAAAAAATCTGCCATTTGCTTGTGCTTAAATAAATGCTAAAATACATCAAAAATAGTCGAATACCCAAAAAATGAGTTTACCATATTTCTCCTTGTAATAGCTTCCGAATGAATGAGAAATTTTAAAGAAAACAGTGCAAAAACGTAGTTTTTCATATTTTTCCCAACACGAACGTCGGCCGGCCGTCGTCGGTTTGTTTTTGTTTACTCGCTTAACTTAATAGTTCAAATTTATATTACTAGATATTACTTCCCACGCATGTGAGATCAGATATCGCTGGAGTACGACTTAGGCGGTGTTGTCGTAACGCAACCTTACCCTATTTCTGCTGCCAAGCAGTAATGTCAGCATTACTCTGTTCCGGTTTTGAAGGATAAGAGTGGTGGTGAAATTACAGGCACATGGATCAACTTATGTCTCAGGCAACAGGCGTAGTGGCAGTGGCCCTCAGATCTTTGCAGTTTAAAGTTCTGAGTGCAACTGTTATGGATTACCATCAAGCGCACGACTTATTTGTCCCATCGCTTGATATTTAAAAAAAACTGGGACGCTGTAATGCTGACATTACTGTTTGGTGGCAGAAATAGGTAAGGTGGCAGTACTTCCTGCTACTGAACCCACATCCAATGCCCACACTTGACTTGTAGCGAAGTTAAATCGCAGTGAGCAGAGGAAGAGAAAGAAGGCTTTCGCCTGTTGGATAGTAGCAGTTAAAAAATTTAAATATGAAATCCAAAAAGTTATTATTATAGTATTATCTTTTCCAGGTGTCGGCCATCTGAAAGTGATCACATCGTACATAATCTGCGTGTACCACGTTGTGCTAGTGGCTCTGTCCGCCGCCTACTTGATATGGATTGGCAAAGGAACGTTCCCGCTGAAAGATTGCATTAAGTTACAAATAACGCCAGTAAGTTATCTTATTTTATGTACAATCAATCGGTCTTAGAAAGTGGAAGCATTACGCTTCCACATTTATATGCCAAACGGCTATGGAGTGGAATTCCGTGTCTTTTCGCCTTTTCAAGGTGAGAGTGAATAGGTATTATTTAGGTGTGCATGCTACATCGTCGACCTCATCGTCACCTTCCATCAGGTGAGATGGAGGTCAAATGCACTCTTACGTTTTAATAAAAAGAATTGGTGATATCGCTATTATTGAAAAATTAAAAATACTTCGATTGCGCCTATTATTTGGATCTAATTCGCTATTTGTTTTTTCCGACTATCAGCCGGTACAGTCAAGAGCACGTCAAGTTTGACACTTTGTACTTTGGGCCGTTCTTATCGTAAGCGGCATAGAGTTGGATTTAAATTTTAAGTGTCAAGCTTGAGGCGCTCTTGACCCCGTACCTTGTATGAAATAAGAAATATATTTAGATCTGAAATAATAGTTTCATTTCCTAAACATTTTTTATAAATTAATTTTTTTTTATAAACTTCGCGTGTGAATTTGTACAGTTTGTTTTTCCGCACTAGTTTACACTTTTCGAACACATAAATAGAAGTAAGAGTGAAAATGTTCTATTTAACGAAATTAGAGGCTTATAAGCGCTACAGGGGCGCGTCTGTGGCGCTGCAATCGTGTCATTACTTATTTTCATACAATATTTAGAAGCACAGAGAGCTGGAGCGCCACAGGTGCGCCACTTATGCTGACTGGATATTGTATGTTAACTAGTAATGGCGCGGCTGCCGCGCCACAGTCGCACCACTGCGGCACTTCTATAAGCGTCTAATTTGAAGTGGTCCTAAGGTGGTACGTGCCGCCACAGGGATGTGATAATTATCTCAATTGAGAAACAACCGTTTTCCCGGTAGGCTACCATACCTCTATATATCTACAAAATTTTAAATTTCCTGATTTAATTGATAATCTTCTCATTTACAGAATGGCTACGAAAATAAAATGAATGCTTCAGAATGCTTCAAGTAAGTTGACAAAACATTTTTTTTATCATTTGCCAGGTTTATATAAAACAATTTGCATCCATATTTATTATAATTTCTTTATATGGTAATAGTGTTATGATGTAATATACATAAATATAGATCTTTACCTGTTCCAGCGCAACGTTCCTGGCACCGTTCACGGAATATCCGCAATATCTCGGCATAATGGCTATTTTAATATTCATTTTATGGTTCTTCCTGCCCATTCTGTGAGTAATAATCCAAATATTACTTTTTAATTTTATAACTATCGTTTTTCTTGATGCGTATCTTTGAAAGTGGATTTCTTAATTGCTTACTAGTGTTGCGCAAAAGATAGTTGTAACTATAAATTACTTTTACGGTATGCAGTGTTTAGTTCATGGTTCTACTTAACGCTAGAATGAGTATGGAGGTTCAATTAAAAAATAATCAAAATAGTCCAATTACTTTATTATCTTAAAATGTAGTTTGTAGTTGCTAATAAGGCAAACTACACATACCTACAGCTGGCACATTTGCATATCATGGAAACACGTAAAAAATATGCTAGCTATAGCAGGCATGCCAGTAAGCAGATATACCAGTTATAGGTATGCCAGCTACAAATATGTGTGTGTTACGTTATAACAATACACTCAATGGATACCCTATCGCGGATACCATAAACACAGACATCCACAAATTACATCCAAACTCACGAGATAAATAAATGTAGGCCATATACTTATATAATATTTCTCCCGACCCGGGAATCGAAACTGGGACCTCTGCATAGCTGCCCAGCAAGGTCAATCGTTCAGCCATGTAAGCAGTTAAGTACGTACGTATATAGAATTGGGCACCGATTACGGAGAAGCAGCAAAACTCAAATGGATGCAGTGGGCACACCAAGATACTAAAAAAAAACAAGTACATGTAATCACCCACGTGTTGTGTAATCAAACAAGTACATTTAGTCACCTAAAGTGGAATATTTGACTGGAAACTTATGGGGCAGATCTAATCGTAACTGAAAACCATACACCAACATTTCATTGATTGGCCACGCGTGGTAGGAACCGATTTAAAATGACACGTGCAAAGAAGACGATACCAATTTTCTTTGGTATTTTTCTCAAATAATTTTTTATCAAGAAAAGTACCCTTGATTTTAATATCGCTTTATAAAACGTACTCCATAATAATATCTAAAAAAAATCAACAATTAAATTATATTACCGCTATTCCAAATGAAATATGGGTAATTACGAGAAGCAGTAAAATTAGGCCATTCATTGTGATTAAATAGGCCCCTCTCAATGGTCGTATTTGTCAAAATAAGAGCTCTTTAATGGATATATTCATCATGTTAATACTCTAATTGAAATATTATACTACTAAGTTAATTCATTATAATTTATTAGCGGCGTAATCCTCGTGACCGTGTTTTGATTGTGTTCACGGATTTAGATCAGTTCCCTGTAGCTTTATCATAAGTGAAAGTGTTTGTTGTTACAAGTAATCACGTAAAATATTTATATAATTATTTTTTTGAACCCTAGGCGTGCTCTATAAAGGCGGCCTCGCACGATCCGTGATTATGTCGGTTTACTCGCACGAACGACGACCATTGCCAGCCACACACCGTCCTCTCCCAATTCACATTAATAAATTAACCAATTGCATAATGAGAACCCATCTTTGCCTTGTATTGATCTATGCATCGCTATAGACGCATTTGCGTTACCTTTACGTGCCATACAAACTTGTGAAATGTAAATGTTATCACGAATTTGTCTCTGAAGATTATCATCCGTTTAACACCTTAACACCAGACTGCCTACTTTGAAAATAAAGTATTGAAAAATGGACTTAAAATTATGTGGTTTAGAGCATATTCATATTAGACATTTCTGCGAAAGTAATGGACGACGGGTGGATTCCGCGGTAATTTCGATCACTTGGGACTTTAAAATACAGTTAAACCCTTATATGGAAGACTCCATATATTGGTCTGCTAAGGTGGAGAAAAGTATGAAATTTGAAGAGATCATGGGGTCTCATGGCAATTATTATTCATACTACACCGTATTAACCCATTTACAGAGACATAGCTTAATATTGGCACCGTACTATTAAAGAGCATTACTTAAAACATGAACAACAATAACTTCAGAATACTGCTTATTGCGAAACAAGACAGTGTACTCGATTATTTAGTACCTATTAATGCACCAGATGTCGCGACGAGTACCAAATAGCTATTTTTGTAACTAGTTTCTAGTGATAACAAACAAATCAACTGGTTGGAACTTAATTCACTGGTATGGATACTGCCGGTTATTCTTTTATTTTGTTTAGGAATGGCGCCATCTACCTATATTAGGAAGCGTTAATTTACAAATTAGTTTGTAACGCACAATGCCTTTAAGTGACACGATTATTTGTCGAAATTCAGAAAATAATTTTAACCCATGGTCAATATATGTATTTGAATAATAAAACAAGGAAAAAGCTGACTTCTTATATTTCATATTAAAGGGGAATTAATTGATATCCCAGGCCATTTATTTATCATAAACTACTTCCAGGCTATCTATCAGCGCCATCTCGATATAAGACGGAATTTTGATCTTTTTCAGAATTACGAACTGTAGTATGGAGATTCGCAGTCCTTTTGAGCGCTTTTGGTCCATTCTTAACGTAGATAAAGCAAGGGTTAATATAACAAGGGTTAACATAATTATTGCCTCCTTCACCATATTTGTACTGCTTGACATGAACACTTTGCTAATGAAAGTTTTGTTCATGAAGCATTTCCTAAGGGACATTATTAGTGACTTTCTTTGACAATTTCTTGATGTTAAGAGATTTAAAAAAATAAAATGGCAACAGGTCAGGGGAAAATATAAAAGACCGTGATTAGACCTGTCATGTTGTATGGATCAGAATATTAGGGTATGAAAAGGGAGGATGAACAAACTGTGCATGTAGCGGAAATGTAAATGTTGAGATGGATGTAAGGAGTGACAAGAAAGGGTAAGATAAGGAATGAGTACATCAGGGGAAGTTTGAAAGTGGCGACAGTGACGGAAAAGATGAGTGATATGGACATGTCATGTGACGAGAAGAGTGCTAGGTATGAATGTGGAGGGATATAAGGGGAAAGGAAGGCCAAAGAAAAGATGGATGGATTGTGTGGCAGATGACATGGATAACAAAGGTGTGAGTATAAAAATGACGGCTGATAGGGGAAGGAGAGTGGAAAAAAATACATGTTGTGGCAACCCCACCTAGCGTGGGATAAGGATAGGAAGAAGAAGAAGAAGCATTGACATTGTGCTAAATATAAGGTTGATTTCGTTTTGTTCTTTATTATTATATGTAGGATTCATATTATACATTAATTTAAAAAGTTGAATACCTAAAAATTGTTTCAGATTATTCCGTCTCCGTAAAACATTGAAAATCACCCTCAATGTCCTGGCGCCATTTTTAGTTATAATCACTATAGTACTATGTACATTTGTATCTCACGGTCCAGACCTGACTTCACTCTTCACGTCTTGCGAGAAATGGATGCAATTATCGCATCCATACATTTGGCACAGTGCTTTAGTCCAGGCGTTGTTGTCCACGCAGATTGCTAGCGGCTATTTAATAAGCGCAGGTGGCACTGTTTACAGACAATCTGATGTCCGATGGTAAGTAATTTGATTTAGAATTTGCTTGTTAATGTTTAGGGGCTACTATTTTTAGTAGGATGGTGATGTGTGATTTCTTTAATACAGTCTATAAACATTTTCGATTTTTGATCTTAAGTAGCTAGATATCATTGCGCTGGCACTACCCACTTTTTAATTTCAAACGGAGCTGAGGAAATAGAGAATTATAATTGTGTATAAAAATAATTACCAGCAAAAAAAAATTTTTCAGAGTCGTCAGTATATAAAAGTAATTACTATTTACAAACTATTTACTGTAATAATTGGCTATCAATTTTGAAGTTCCAAATTGGACTTCAAACTTTGAGTACCTTCTACAATTTTAAATTAATTAAAAGCACAATTAGTCGTAGAAGAATTGGCACTATCCAGGTCAAGCTTTTGGGACAATATAAATTGTTGGAACCTGTATCTACTTACTTAACAAAGCGGAGAAGAGCAATATTTTAGCAGCCAATTGCATTTTGTAGTTCTGTCTAAACAGCATGTAGAAGGCAAAGTAATGAAATGCTAGACAATGGGCCTTATTTTAAAAGGATTACTTTTAAGTTACCATATACAAAGAATTTAAAATGACTATGAATGATTTTTGCTACAAGGTATCGAAACAATATTTTATGGTTATGGTGCCATCACCAATACCATGTTTGTTAACGCCTCCTTGGATGTTGAGGTTATTATAGGCGGTTAGTTGATTTAAAACATAACAAGAAGATACAAAATTGTCCAAATCCTTATTTTAATTTTTACCTAATTTTATATGCATAGCTACAATCTACGGAATATAAGCACGTTCACTATGTTGTCAATTTTATTTCCCGCCGTCAACAATATTATACTGAAAACAATCGCAGACACGCAATCGTATCTACTAAACTTCACAAGTAACACGCTGTCTCTAGTTTCTATTTGATATAGTAAAAGAAAGAGTATATTCAAAGATCTCTCTATAATTGTTTAAATATATATTTATTTTGCAGGAACGCGATATCAATAATAACACTAAATATAATAACGGGTTGGCTATGGGTGTTATTATGGGAGTCTATAGCAGCAACAACGACTAAGGATAAGAGCTTCATAGGAATTCTAGTCCTCATATATCAGTCTTCTGTAGCAGAACGGAGGTCTAAGGAATGGCCATTATTGGCTTTCGGAATTATTTTTGTATCGGGCATTATAACTATCGTAAGTATCTACTTACGTCCACATTTATCATCATCATCGTCAACAACTCTTTATACGTCTCACTACTGGGCACTTAGAAATGAAAGTCATTGGTTCTTGTCGCCACTGTGATTTTAACCATCGGCTTCTCAAGTGAGAAGCAATTGTTATCGCACTAGGCTATTATCACTCCCATCCACAGTAATGGGTACCTAACAAAATACAGTTTAAATAACTTAAGTATGGTATGGTATGGTGAGCTGGTATTCGCAACTTGACGTCAAGGCGTCTACATTGCGTGTAATTAATAAGTTAAGTAATATGGACAGCTTTATACCACACTTTCAAAAACTAAGATTATTAACAATTCTTCACTATACATATTTGAAACGGTTATTTTTGTTCGGAGAAATCCCACACTCTTCAGCAATATGGAAAGTACCCGTAGACACAATAAATTGAAACTGGTTGCCTGTAAGACTATACTCTTTCACGATAATAATTTTGCGATGGCGCTAAAACTATACAATAGGCTGCCTATTTATAATACTTGAGACTAACGACAATGCCACTTTTAAAAAGCGATTATTTAATTTATTTACTGGGCATATTATGAAGTCAGCGATTACTTAAATGACAAGAACATAGAATAATAGTTTACTAACACAAAATAATGACATAAATTTAATTAAGAATTTAAATTTAAATTAATATTTGACAATTTATCGAGTTCTTAGGTTTTCGCGATTGTTACACATAGGAAATGAAACTATTTTTCAGGATTTCAAACAAACCGACGTTTCGAGCCCTTTACAGGTCCCATTTACTGGGATGTTTGAAAAAACAAATATACGCGATTTAAATCCGGAAAAATAGTTTCTTTTCCTATTTGACAATTTGTTACCAAAATTAGGTACCTATAATACTGTTAAATTAATTTAATTATGTAAATTGTATGTCGTAAAATCGGCAAAACGTACTGATACAACAATGTTAAATAAGACCTTATAGACGTGCGTACAGTATAAATGATTTGATTTAAAAATATTGGAGCAAAGAAGTTGTCAAAAAATGTAGACGCCCTGTTCGGTTTTATTGACCCTGACTTTGGTTATTTGGTCTTTAAGCTTTTATTTGGTAGTTTAAGCTGGTCAGCCATAACCGTGCACTACAATAATAATAATAAATGTATACAGATAAAAATTTACATAATTAAACTAAAGAA
Source organism: Hyposmocoma kahamanoa (assembly GCF_003589595.1). Taxonomy (NCBI): domain Eukaryota; kingdom Metazoa; phylum Arthropoda; class Insecta; order Lepidoptera; family Cosmopterigidae; genus Hyposmocoma; species Hyposmocoma kahamanoa. The sequence continues at coordinate 827,932 of NW_020653726.1, read as the reverse complement.
CTTAAATACGGTAGTACAATAGAATGTAACATGTTCTCTTCAAATGGATCAAGTCACTATAATCGATCTAATAAATCCAATATGTGCCAGTTCTTGGTATTTTAGATTTACATTTCTTTATGTATGCATATACACTAATTGCAAAAGTACGTTATATATATTATATAATACGTTAGGTACATATAAAAGTTAACAATTACATGGTCGCTGTGGCTGCACAGGTGAAGGTGCCGATGCCTTACTTTCTCAATCTCGTATCTTAGAAAGAGTGATTATTCAGGAGATACAAAACTTTCTATTTATTTTAAATTTCTTATCAAGCGTGTTAATTTGGATGCATTAGTTTAAGGATAAGTAAAAGCCAGTATGTAAATATGAAGGAAATTTGATGTGAAATCAGCCTGCAAAACTTGTATATGCAATCTATTTTTTGAGTAAGTTTGTGCTTTGAGATACGAGTTTTAGGGTCGTATTCCAGAACTCTACTCAATGCTCAAGTCAGGATTTGAGCAGACTTGAGTGTGATTTCACGCACTGGAAATACGACCCTAATGGCTAGGACTTGAGTATGATTTTCAGTGCTCACTGCAATACTCAAGTCCTGACTTGAGTATTGAGTAGAGTTCTGGAATACGACCCTAAGAAAGCAAGGCGACGCTAAACGCGAAATGGCGGAATTGAGGTGTGTTTATTGTTGTATTAAACGAATTGCCCATTGAAGCATATTTCAAATATTCCGAAAGATGAAGAAACTGGCACATTTATGGTTAACAAAAGGTTTAGCGGCATTTGTTAGGCGCTTCCTAAAAGTACTAAAATGCCAGTCACTCCGATACTTGAGACTATTAACAATGGTGTGTGGATAAAATGGGTCTTTTGTATTCACACATAAACTGACACACTACATACACCACACAAGTAATCGTTAACTAGGGAACAAAACCACCGAAACTAAAATTAAATAATAATACGTTGCTTCACCTTTCTTATTTATTTATTCCAGTTAGTACTCCTGTATCCAATATTCGATAAGCTTCACCGCGCGACTGGGGACCATTGGCGATTATTCGCTACTGCAGCATCGGCGTTAGGCACGTCTTTGACAGTGGCCGTATTAACAAGAAGATTAGAAGTCGCTACCTTATTAGATGAATTAGCAGTCCCAGTTCTGTCTGTATTTACCACTGCCATGGAGGTTGTCGGTTTTGTATTTATATATGGTGAGATGTCATTCGTATTTTATTTAATTTGTTATTAATTATAATTACTGACTCGGGCAAAATAGAGTCCTGGTGATTTTCTTGATTATTCTAAGCGTGCGGTATCAATTCATACAAATTAACTTTAGTACATATTTAAAACTGTACATGGCGACATTTGAATAAAATAAAAAATATGAAATAACAAATCTCGAAAATTTTAGGTATGTAATAGTAAATAAGACTATTTAAAGAATGTTTTAGGAATATTCGGTTGAAATGGTAAATTTGGTGAAAATAGTAAAGTGTCGTTGAAATGATAATGAATCATAGGTTTCTCAATTTTGATTTGTTTTGTAAAGTTTGCAACACATTGTATAGATGGTATTTCTTTGAATTTATTCTCGAAACTAGCGAACGTCTTAGCTCTGACTTTCAATTTATAATATTAAAAGTACACACTTAGCTTCTTGAAATTTTATTGTATGTTATTGTATATTATAATCAACCTCTGAACAAGAGCAATAATCTTGACAAAATTATAATTCCTGCCATCTGTTGGCCTTTTTGAATATTATTACAACAGCATCGCGGGTTTATTTGGTACTATCTACTGATCAGCTTTAAGAATCAAAAACGCATTTTGTATGAGATTGGGAATCTGTACTAGTGTGGTATTATATTATCAGTGTTACACTTGTTGTTTCTTTAAATTTAAATAAATAATAATTTAAATAAAAAGTTAAATAGGTAATATACACCTAAGTCGTCACAGAATAAGAGGCACCTTTGGACACTTGTCATCGCAACGTAAATATAGACCTGAACTTAACATATCGGTAATATCAAACGATTCTCTCGACTACTCGATTCGACATTTTATGGGTCTCTAATCGTTTAAATTTTTTCGGGTCATTGGTTTTCAGTTCTAGATAGAACAATTAACATTTATTTAAGCAATATAGAGTTAAATACAAGTAATAAGTAAGTATTTTAAATAATTACATTGACAACATATGTAGTAGTTGTTCTTAGTATTATGTAGTTACAATGACAGAGTTCACGAGGACCACCTATAGTTAAATAGCAAAATTCTGAAGCCAAACAAGAAAGACCTAATAGTTACATTTTTATTCACTTTCATCGAAGATGAGCCAAAATCATCGTTTGAACTAGTATCACCTGTATATATAATATTTCATTTTCAATCACATTATCATATCATATCATATTTAAAAAAAGTTATTATTTTGTGAAATTGAATTGACTCGGTGAAATTTTTACACCACTATTTTTTAAACAACAACTTACAACACTATTGCTTAAAAAAAATTGATAGATGACGTAACTTTATTGTTTTTAAGACATTTCGATTTAACTCAAACTTGCTTTTTATTTTGAAATTCGTGCGAATATAATACTTTAGGTATGTTCTATCATAATTTTAATAATGCTTCACTGAAATTATGAATGTATTTTTCTTTTAAGCCCACTAAGTTAATCATTGTTTGTTTACTGTCTCGTTGATTGCATTCAAATTTACATACTATGCTGTCGTCTTACTTAGCTGTCAAATTGGGCCTCTTACATTGTGACGACTGTAGTTCCTTCTTGTGTGGAAATAATGGAATATATTACTTAACATTTTCTAAGTCATTTATAATATTTCATGTGTTTATCAGGTTCGTGCTATCTCAATTTTGACATCGAGTTCCTTACGGGTACAAGACTATCCTATTTGTGGATTGCCATCCTTTGGCTGGTTCCAGCTTTTCTCTTTGGTATTACTGGCTGGTGGCTTCGTGCCATTCTAAGGTCTCCGTGGGGACAATTTTGGAATATGTGGCCTTTGGTTGGAGTTTTCATTGGAATTTTGGTAGTGATGCTCGTCATCGCTGCTGTGGCTGTAGCTAAAGAAGAACAATTTAATTTATGTTCGGTATGTTATTGTTTTTAGTAACTTGACGTACGTTTATTGCTTTGATCGTAGAGTTTACTTATCACTTCTCTATAGCGTAGTATTTATTGTTAAGTCATTAGATATTATTTTTAAAAAGTTTTATAAATCAGCGTTTGAATTTAATGTACGCCGAAAGAAAATTAAAATAATGGCTCAAAATGAGTCTGATATAATTTTGGTTGAAAATTTAAGTTGAGAAAAAATTACCAAGAAGTGGTAAGTGACACTATTATTGATAAAATATTGATTATATTTTACAGAAAATATCATCAGCCTTCCGTCCATCTCGACTTTGGGGTCCAGAAGAACTCATGGCAAGATACGTATGGATGTCGCAAAGACATGTCAACGGCACTCTCAGCAATGACGACCGCGAGGACACTAACTATGCAGAAATTATCTTCAACCGAGACAACGAAAAGAAATATCACGACGACTGGGTACAACAAAACGAGTACCAAAGAACTTACTATGTCTACACCAAAAACGGTGATGATAAAGACAGCTACAGAAACGATTCATTAACAGATTGTAATTTGTCTATACCTTTACCTATACCAAGAAACAAAAAGGCTAAAAAAGAAAAAGAAAGCAAATTCAGATCCCCTAACATTTGCGTAGCTAAAAATGAATTAGGTGGACCAGTTAATTGTAACTGTAATAGACATTTTACACTTAATGTACCAGATTTGAGAAATACTAATAACGAAGTAACAACTATTTTATAGAATTCAATGTACAAGGAATTCGTTGCCTAGTCGAGTTATTTATTCAATGTGCAATATTTTGTAAGATTTAAATTAAATGTTTTGTACTTGTCAATATACTGAATGTACCTCAGAATAAAAATAAGATTATTCAGATATCATATTTAGAAATAATAGTCGTCATACACAGTGTCAGTTTATTGTAATGATAAATCTATTGATGTCAACAACTTTCTCGGACATGTACAAAAGATTTGAAAGTAATAAATAAGATACAAAGATGGAGTGTTTCATTCTGAATTTATTCGGAAACGTTTTTGTGACGAGAAACGAATCTGACAAAAGAAACTTAAGTGTGGATGGAGAAAATACAAAAATGATAATCGTTCACACAAAGAGCAGGCGCAAGGAAAAAAAAATGAAAAATGGGCAAAGTTTTTAACATAAATCTTGGGAAAAACTCTCGAAAGTATTACTCGTGAGAACCTTTCCAGTTTCTTCAGTTGGTATTAAGTTATTTTGATGGGTAGCCTGTGCGATGCGAAATAAGACTTTCATTTTTTTTAGGTTATTATCTACAGCTTCAGTAACATTCACGACCATTAATTAAAAAGTAAAAACCTACAAGAAAAAGCAAGAAATAGGGATGAAATCAGAATTGAAACAAATTATATTTATGATTAGAAAATGCTAACAAAAAATGTAAATAAACAGTCCATATTACATAAAATCACAGAAGAGTAAACATCTAATATCATTTCATGCTACCCTAACACTATAAAACATTAACAGAGGATGTTAAGGTCCGCCTTTATTTCTATAAAGAAATGATAAGGCACGTTTCGGACATTCTCCCAAGATGGAAAATTTGGTAACTACTTGTTTATAATAAAAATAATAAACTTTGAGATACATACAAAATTAAGGGCCAAGTAATCTGATGCCTTCGATATTTTAATGATGCCTTTGCGGAAAATTCGCAACATAAAAATTTGTTTCGATAATTACGTTCGCGTCGTAATTTGATGTTTACAAGTAAACAAAAATTAGATATTCGTACCAATTTCAAATGGTACGAATATCTAATTTTGTTTTTACCAGTAGAAAACGTGAAAGATAAACGCGTGAAACGAAAATCGAATAATAAAAGATTTCGAAAGGCAAAATAGAGAAAAGAGAGAGCCTAAGAAGCTAAACATGTCGCTTTGGATAATACAGAATAGCATTTACTTTAACTGCTCTTAAGTTTAAGAAGAATCCATTCCAATAACTTATGTTTGTTCAAAATACTTTTCACTCAAATGTGCGACAAAATAATTACGGCTTAAAGTTTAAGGGTCGTATTCCAGAAGTCTACTCAATGCTCAAGGCAGGATTTGAGCAGACTTGAGTATGATTTCAAGCACTGGAAATACGACCCTAATGGCAAGGACTTGAGTATTGAGTAGAGTTCTAGAATACGACCCTGAGTGTCCTTCCCTTCCTATACCTTGTGGTTTATGAATTAATGAAGAAAAAAGTGTTTGTGTGCACAATTCTATGGTAACAAAAAACATTAACGTTACTAAGATTGACAATCTATATTCCATAAAATGTTACTTTTATACAATAAAATATTATTGTAAAAATTAATAAAGTTAAAAAAGTGTAATGGTGTGAATGAAATGTGCCGCCTCTGAATCTGAGGCCATAGGTTAGGATCCAGACTCGCATCGTTGGGTTTCTTGGAATTTATGTGTGAAATTTACCATGAGCTTTTCAGTGAAGGAAAACATCGTAGTGAAACCAGTACATCGAAAAAGGTTCACGACTCTCGAGAACTTGTTAAGTTGCATCCCGCATTGGGCCAGCGTTGACTATAGCCTAAACCCTCTCCTGAGAGGAGACCCGTGCACAGCAGTAGGACGTATACATGAGTTGATGATGATAATGAAAGTTTAATGATATAACTGTAAAAGAAAGTGAACTTGATTCAAAGCTTAAAAATACTCATTCTAGAAAAAGATTAATTTGCCCATCACGGACCTAATAACAAATGAGTGCAATAAATTGGAACCAAATTTATATGTTAAACGGATTGAAAACTGTGATAAAAGGTTCCCCTGCTAACAAATTGAATGATAATTTGTTACATGTCCCCGACATAAGGAAAAATCGTTTTCGGCGACTGAAAACAAGATAGATAACTGGAGATAAGAGCCGAGTCCTGGATCTTTTCAATTGGAAGCTTTATCGATTATAGAATGCGATTTGCTATTAGAAAATATCTGTGTCGTTTCCATCAAATCAGTTCCAGGTATTGTACGTTGAAAGGTGGTATTATGTAGGTACCACTTTCCGTGGGCTGATTAAAATAAAATAAAACCAAGCAAAATTTATTAGACCTATAAACCAAAAAAAAAATGTTTTGTAATTATTTAGTTTCAAAATAAGTACACTGTATTATTTACGCCTTGACAAAGACTTGCGTGATAACAATACAGCCCATATAAAAGAGGCTTAAATGTAGCGACAAATTTGGTTTCGGATCACGAAATAAGGGCACTATTGATGACATTCGACAGCAATGTATCAATGTACCACTTCAAATATAACTGAACATTCGCAACATAAAACCTCAGAACAAAGAGGCTCATCAAACCTGAAAAAATAACGCAGAGACGTTTTTTACAACTTTACATTCTAGATTTGGTCCCCATTAGGCTTATCATAAAAACGGGCTCATAAAGAAAAGTGCCCTGACCGTCACCCGACTGTATAGCTAGATATACACTGTAATAACCGGTCGGTGAACATGGAGAAGGGAACATTAGGGGAGATACTAGATAAGAACTTTGTTACATGAACATTTAGTCAATATTTTGTTGTTTAGGACTATTACATTATTCGAAAAGTTAATGAACCAAACGAATATATACCCCAAATTTGAAGCTGGTTCTTGTTTTTTAAATCAGAAATTGTGTTATCAGAGAAGTGTTTTAACACAATATAAACACTTATACCTTTGATTGTCTGGAATTTTGCGTTTATCAAGATTTGTTTTAAAATATTTTATTGTCAAGCCAAAAACATATGTAGGTAGGTATAGATACATACATAGGTAAGGATATCCACAAAATTATAACATGTATTACTTTCGCAGGTTAAACTGAGCTTTAGAGGGCTGCGCTAGGATAAGTAACTTAATATAAATTATGCACAGAATAAGACATAGAAGTTCCATAGGTAAACTGTCCTCGATCCTCAATATAACACGGAAAAACACTCCTCCCCATGACAACGAATAAGAAATCTCAAGGGGAGTCCGGGTGTTGTGAGTTACGAGCGCATTTGTCCCTGCCATGTGACCTGGCCTATCTGATTGTACGACCACGGGTGGCTAAAAACTAGCTCTGATGAATTAGTCCAGTCCTTTTGATGTTTTAGATCATATCGCCTTGAATAATAGAAGGGAAACTCAAATTGTTACGGATAAGTTTTGGTTTATAGTGCTTTGTTAAAGAGAGTTCTAATAGGGACCATATGTAGTTCTGTACTATTCTTTGTTGATGGTTTCAAAGCAATTGTAACTAAAAATTTACTCTTGGTCTCGTATATCATTTAGTTCTAGATTAAATGATCATAAGAAGTGCCTTAAAACTGACACACGTTAGAAAGAGTAAGGAATTTCCTCAGAAAGCGGTGTGCGCCATTTTAGTTCCCACTACGTATAAGATGTCATTATTAGCTACTATTACTTTTCCGGCCAAGCTTTCCTATTGAACCATGTTGGTAACTTCCGCTTCTATTACGTCAAGTCCAATATAAATTATGAATGACTGTCGTATCAGGATAGCATTATTAATTTTGTACGTTTCGATTATTGATTAATTAGAATTTACCGCTTCCTCACTATATTATACGTTTCTATACGTTCAGCAGAGACCAAATGATTGTTCTTTATGGTGTTGATCGTTATTTTTAAAAGAAACAAAAATAATAACTAACAATAACGACAGTAGTTGTGATAGTAAATCACCTGACCACAATTAAATACGTACATTCATTTTGCTTGAGTCAAGCGGCAGGGCTACAGGGGTATAGTATACGTTTTCTATTTAGTTCAGTTGATATTAAAAAAATCATTGGTATATGTAAAGTACTTATTGAATATAGCGGTTTTCTTGTAAAATTTCGAGGTAAGTTTGTATTTTTTTTCTATCGGAAAATGTTTAGGAATCGTGTTTTCACACCATATAGTGATCAGTTTGTAAACACAATTTTACTATAAATTTTTTCCAAAGTTATTCATCAACACTTTCACTGTTATGCTGAATCAACCAAAGCCATTTGAGGTAGTACAGACTCTTAAGAAAACTAAGATCTTTCATGTTTCGAGAGCAATAAATCCTCATAATGAACAACTGACTACGAACAGACTTTCCAACAAACGATATCCGTTTTAATAAATGTCGACAAAACAGCTTGTTAGCTCGTAATGGAGTTGAAGGCTTAAACTTCCATTTAAAATTAGTCCTGGAGCTATCGCAAACAGAACGCTGAACAGCAATTAAGAGTAAATCCGCTGCGCGACAGGTGGCGTCTTATTAAAGTTGCCCGGACACTTTGGCTCTAATTTATGTAACTAGCGATTGGGGTTATGAACGAATCAAAATTAAGGTAAAAAAGGACTTCTTGGAGAACTGAAAAGCTTTTACGAATATAACATGTTTCTAGATTTGAGATTTTAGTAGCAGTAGAGCTCCTTGTGAAAGAGTTCGTCCAGGGTAGTACTGCCACCTTACCTATTTCTGCTGCCATGGAGTAATGTCAGCATTACTGTGTTCCGGTTTTGAAGGGTAAGGGTGCTGGTGAAATTACAGGCACATGAGACTTATCAACTTATGTCTGAGGGTCACAGGCGCAGCGGCAGTGCCCCTCAGATCTTTTGATATATAAAGTTCTGAGTGGCACTGCAACTGTTATGGACAGGCGTATAGCTTACCATCAAGCATATGACTTGTTCGTCCCGTCACTTGATATTATTAAGAAGTATATATATTGACTAAAGTAGTGGTACCAGATTTTACCACTACTTTGGTAATTGTAGTATTCAAACTTTTAATAATTTATTTTCCAAACCAACAAAATTACATTTATTTTTACAAGAGTTCTCGAGTGACGATCGCGTACCAGGAGATGTAGGTTGTAGTAGACAATCCACACGTTAGACCGTTGACAGGAAAAGGTTGCGAGAATCCGCTGGATAAGCAGTACAAGTCCGGGCGTTGTAGAGATTTTTGGGGAAGTTTATGTTCCGCAGTGGACCCTTTTCGGGTGAAATGATGATGATGGTGATAATTATATGATTACACTAGATGTTATATGTTGCATAATTATAGGTAAGCTCAATACTGACTCAAAGTAACAACAAATTATGTAATTGAATTTAAAAAAAATTGTGTTGATTACCGTGACAGTAACTAACCTGAAATTATTGGTGGGCTCCGCCGCAACACCCTACGCGCATCCACGTCGACTCTCCGTAGAGTCAATTGTTTTTATAGTCAGTAGTTTAATTATTAAGAGATAAAGAAAATAGAATATAATTAATCAAAACATGAATATCATAAAAAATAAGGATTCGATCAGGATGAATCCACAATTAAACGGCAAAATTAAAACAGTGGATCAAGATAGATACATTATGTCACTGCTTTTGTTTTGCATAGGACATTGTATCATAATATTCTTACAATTCAAACTTTCGCGTTGCATTGTACTAACATTTATTTGTAAACGGGATATTAGAAACGGGAATATACGCGTTTAAACACGAATAGGTATTTTCACATTTACCTATTTTCCCAACGTTTCGGCCAGGTTGAACTAGCCGTGGTCTCGGCTGACTGAAATACCTAATAATATGTTTTGTGTGCCGGTATTTTGAAAAATATAGCGCGGGTGGATGAAGATACTACCGCCAAGATGGAGGTGTAAATACCGCATCATCAGTCAGTCCGTGACCACGGCTTTTTTTTATTACCCGAGGGAATCTGCTCACAGATACCCCCTGCGGGGGCAAAGCCGGGGTTATGTGGGACTGGGCTGAACCCTGAAGGGGAGCCACCCGACCGCACCAAACCCCCGGGGTGTTCATCCTCTGCGATGCAGGTAGAGGCACGGGTACGCTATCGCTCGTCCGCGCCTCCACCAGCGGCTGGCCGCTGAACACCAGACGAGCCTTCTTTTTCGGGCCCCTCCATGCTGGGCAGCGAGTTCCCCCGAGTCCACTACCTAGGGGCCATGGGGCCAGGACAACATCCCCTCAACTGTGAAGTTCCGAGGATGCTCCCCCAGGCCCCGCGGCGGGTCTGTTGGTGGGCTCCGCCGCAACACCCTACGCGTATCCACGTGGACTCTCCGTAGAGAGTCCTTTGGAGCGCCCACCACACGGGCCAATCGCTCAAATTCGGCCGCGGAGGACAGGACGAGCGGCAACGACACACCGAGACGTCTCTTCCCAAGCGACCCTCCTTCCCGCATGCGTCCGCGCGGACCCGCTCGGCCTAGATCAAGACGAGCCGGCGCGGTACACCCTCCTCTTCGGGCCAGCCTAGCTCCATCGGCCGGCCCGTGAATGAGTTCGGGGGGGCCGTGACCAGGACTGGTGTGACCTGGCCCAAATGTCGGGAAAATAAGTAGGTGTGAAAATACATATTCGTCTTTAAACGCGTTTATTCCCGTTTCCAATTGTTAATATTATTATAATTTAAAGCAGAATTCTTTACATAATCACAATTAATGTAATCTCCATTTCATTTAGATGATTTAGTACTTTGTCAGTTGTAGCCGCCGAGTTGGAGAACGGATGCTTCTTAGTCGACGGCGCACGACGATTCGAATTCCCGTGTAAATTTGTAAGATACGTACGTACGTACATTTGTGTATATTAGTAGCGATACCACTCGCTGACGGTGAAGAAAATCTCTCGAAGAAATGACTAATAAGGTTCAAAACACTTGGAAATCGTGAGATGTCCTTAACCCGTACGATAATGAGCACTAAACTTCAGAACATGTGGTGCATCTAATTATGCATGCATTGCTATGAAGAAGTATTAAAGTTAACAAACTAAAGTCATCCAAAACATCTCAAAGACTTAAAGTTGCACTAAGATAAAGACGAAAGCAAAGGAGGTAAGCAATAAACTGCGGTAGTATAAGACAGAACTTGGAAACGCCTGGAGCAAGACTATAGTTTCTGTGGGCTCTCGTGGGTATAATATGCAAGTTGCATTCTTTGCAAGAGTTTGTGGTTTGACTAACAAGCAAGGAGATTATGACGCAACTTTATGCACTGAAATTATTGTTCTGTCTAGTTAAGTTTCTGCTTTTTTATATAATATCAAGTGACGGGACTCACAAGTCTGACGCGCCTGATGGTAAGCTTCACGCCTGTCCATAACAATTGCAGTGTCCTGCGAGTTTTAAATCGCAAAGATCTGAGACATAAGTTGACATGTCCCATGCGCCTGTAATTTTACCCAGTAATGCTGACATTACTGCTTGGCGGCAAAAATATGTAAGGTGGCAGTACTTCCCTGAACGAACCCTTTCACAAGGAGCTCTGCTGCTACTAAAATTGGCTTTGTTATAATCAACAACCTATCATAGTCCAGTGATAAGCGTATATGTCTTTCCCAATTGATTCACGTCATTCGGGTCTATGTCTTCCTTATCCAACTTTTCCCAGCCACCTTTTTCAGGGCATCGTATTTACTGCGTGACCCGAGACTGGTGTAGTTTCCAGGTCGTGGAAGCTTGCAAACGTACAACCTGTGCCCAAAAAAGGATGCAGAGCTGATCATGTCAACTATAGACATATCTCAGTCACTTCCATACTCTGCAAGACTATGGAACGTGTACTCAACAATCGTCTAATGTCGCACCTTGAAGACAACGACCTCCTCAGTGATCGCCAATACGGATTCCGACGAGGACGATCTACCAAAGTCAAGGTCAAAGTCAAATAATCGTTTATTCCATAGGTAAAATTTTTACACTTACGAAACTAAACTAAACTAAACGTCATTTTTTAAACTACTGCTCGTTCACTATGCTGACCTCACTGAGAAGAACGAGCATGAAACTCTAGGGATTGCTCTTTAAATAAACTTAAATGCTATGGAATACACTTTGAATCATACTTGTGTAGAATCTAGTTCTTGTTGTCTTCTGTCCATAACTCTTTATCTAAAACATACTCTTCAATTTTGTAATATGATTTTTCAATTAAAATTATTTTAATGTAAGTTTTAAACTTAGGAAATGATAATCTTAATACATTCTCCGGAATCTTATTGTAAAAACGTATAGAGTTCCCCATAAAAGAATCGTTTACCTTAGTTGTTCTAAAGTTAATCGTTAGAAGTTATTATGGATATTTTCTTTCTTAGTTAAATTATGTATATTTCTACGGGAATACAAAACATTTAAGTAAATGTACTGTGATGCTATAGTCATGATACCAGTCTCCTTAAAATTTTCTCTGAGAGAAACCTGAGAGCCTAGACGGTACACAGAACGAATCGCTCGTTTTTGCAACACAAATATGGTTTGTATATCTGCCGCTTTACCCCACATGAGAATCCCGTAGGACATTATGATACTAAGGAAGTAACTAAAGTAAACAAGTCTAGCAGTAGCAACATCGGTAAGCTCACGTATTCTACGGACTGTGTATGCAGCAGAGCTTAATCTGCTGGCTAACCATTGAAGTTTACTATCTAAGGTCACTCCTAAAAAGACAGCTTTATTAACAAGGTCTAACTTTTCTACATTTATTTCTATGATTGAACTAGTCGATTTTACACTAGGTAATTCAAATTTAACACACTTGTCTTTTTGGCATTGAGCAATAAATTGTTAACATTAAACCAATAAAATACCTTTTAAAGGGTATACTTACTGGGGATCTTTTTGTGTATGTCTGTCACATATGGAGCAAGGCTATAGAAAAGCAAGACAAAGCACTTGCGGTGTCTTTGGACATTTCTAAAGCCTTTGACGGGGTCTGGCACGCAAGTATTTTAAGTAAGCTTCCATGTTATGGACTTCCCACTGACTTTTGCAATTGGATGACATGTTAATTGCAGGCACCTAGCGTATGCTGATGACAGTACAGTTGTAGATAGGTACTTGATCAATGCAAGGGTTGGTGGAGAGGAAATCCAATCTTATCGAGAGTCTATGGTTAACTGTTTGGATTTAACACTCAAGGCAATCTCCGATTAGGGCGATGCCAATCTTATCAAATTTAATGCTACCAAAACGCAGGCGTGTCTGTTCTCCACAAAACAGTGCCCCTTTGAGCTGATTCCGACATTGTCTCTCAGTGAGATTTATATTTCTTGTTCTGTCTCCATTATTTTAAATCCCTAAAAATCTTTTTGCGCTGTTTGTTTTCACCTTTCATGTAACTTTGTGAAGGTTGTTCTAAGGGCACGTTCAAATTAGCCGCTGTTAGGAGCGCTGCAGCTGCGCGGCGGACACGCTGCATCCGCGTCAACGCTGCTGAAGTGTGACGAAATTTTCCGAAGACTTTTTTTGTCCAGTCGATGGGAATAACTGGCGGAACTGCTATCCCATATTGCAGAGTGTTACTTTACATTCTCTATAAATTCTTCAATTGAATTGTCATCCATCGTGGTTAATTTGAAAAGTATAATGTACACCTCACTAACCGTGACTACAACCGAGCGTGATAGTAGCGCGAAATTCGCGTGGCCGCCGCGCGGCAGCTCCGTGGTTGTTGCAGCGCTTCTTGAAATTGTAGGAAAAGTGATAGTCGCGCGACGGCCACGCGGCTGCAGCGCTGCTGCAATAATAACAATTTCCTTTAATAAATTTAAAAAAATGTTTCGGCACAGCTAATCACGCACTATTTCTGAAAAATTGACATTAAAAACTGAATGCCAACAAAGATATAAACTTGAACAAATAATAACTGCAATCTCACTCATTTAGATGTTTCAGAGTTATGTCATGCCGTTTTATCCGGTATGGCAATGAATAATTCGTTCAAAGTTTCGCCGCGCAACTTTATACAAATGGCTCGGTTGGCTTCGCCCTTGTTTTGGTACAAATAATAAACTGTTAGTCAATTAAAACATTTACCAAAAAGAATAATAAATAATGGACATCAATATTAAGAATTCAAAACAATAATGCATGAGTATGAAAATTTTTATTACAAAGCTACCGCTTATCTGACTCGGTTCCTGAGGTAGCTGCGCGGTGCGGGAGGAGAAACAGTTTACGTAGGTAACAGTTATGTCGCGCTGCACACGGAATAATCTCAACAAGATCTTTCTAACGATTGTCAATAACAAGTTGATTGACAAAAGAGCCTACCAAATAACTCAATTGTTGTTAAGTGAAACGATCATAAAAAAAAAAACTATTTCACTGATAATTGAAATGAAGACACAAGCCATTTCGTCGCCTTACTTTTTCAAACTCGTATCTTAAAGCACTAAGTTACTGAAATGTAAAAAATGGATTGTATGTACAAATTTTACACGCTGATTTCACGTCTTTTGCAGGCTGATTTCACAGCTGTAATAAAATTAACACCCTTGATAAGAATTTTATAGTAAATAGTAAGTTTTTCCATCTCCTGAATAATCAGTCTTTATAATATACGATTTTGAGAAAGTAAGGCATCGATTTGGCACTTTTTTTAGAAAAAACCTTTTTTTTTATGTATAGAAGGAGGCAAACGAGCCGACGAGCCACTTGATGGGAGGTGGTCATCGGACATTTGGAACATCAGATGAGCTGCCTATGCGTTGCCAGCCTTTGAGACCCCTGTAAACACGCTTTTTGAAGAACCCCATGTCATAGCGCAAAGGGAACACTTCAGGAGGAAGATTATTCCACATCTTGCAGGTTCGAGAAAAGAACGAACGAGATGCCCGTGTGGTCTTACAATGCCTATTATTAAAATTATCCCGTGTGCAGCGCGACGTAACTGTTACGTAAGCTGTCACTCCTCCCGCACCTCGCAGCTACCTCAGGAGCCGACTCAGTTAAGCGGTAGCCCCAATTTCTTCAGTCAGTTTTGCATACTCGCGAATTGTGATTGAGCTAAGCTTGTCATTGTCTTGTATTCATAAATCTTCACCATCATCCTATTACACTTTGCATTGTTTTGCACGGTTATTTTCTAAGAATATAATTTAGGGCTTAGTTCACCATGCTGATCCAATGCAGGTTGGAAATTCCACACATTTTCCAGAGGTTGTAAACCTCTAGTAGCAGTAGAGCTCCTTGTGAAAGAGTTCGTCCAGAGCAATAGAGCCACCTTACCTATTTCTGCCGCCAAGCAGTAATGTGATTATTGTGTTCCGGTGCTGGGGAAATTACAGTCACATGGAACTTGTCTTGTCTCAGGGTGATGTCTCAAGGATCTCAAGGTTCGATATGGTAGGTAGCGAGAAGCATTGCTTCTGAACATTCACAAGTTTGTCGCAGTTCAAACAAAAGTTCTTCTACTATGTTACCAAAGCATATTCATTAATGAGTATAATTGTTTTTACAGAGATATGTAATTTTGGTGTTGGCTTTGCATTCGCAATTTTCCCAACTGTTGTACCACACCAGTAAATTTACTGCGTTTTGCGCGATTGTTGCAATCCACCATTTCGGGCTATTCCCGCGCACCCATTCGTGGTTCGTTAACTTTGTTATATGAGTGTTCCGTACTTAGTTCTCGATTCCGTTGCATATTACGTACCTGCTGTACACCTTACAAACGTTAATTTTTAAATAAATTAGAAGGTTGGTGTATTGAATATACCGGCATTATTTTATTTTTTCTTTAATTATTAAATACGTTATTATCTTCGGTTGCAGCTGTGACTACATCCGGAGGTAACCCCGCTAGATGCAGGAATACTATTTTAGAAATAGTTAAAATGTCTTTGTCTAAAGTTTCATGGATCAAAATTTGTCGGTCCTTATTACTATCTATCTATAATGTTAATGTCAATCTATGGATTTAGTCTACAAATATTCAATGACGGACATTGACTTACAATTATGTGGACGTCGGGTCCGCGCTAAAAAGTGTCCGCACTTGTAAGGCGCTAAAATCGTATACAGAGCGCGACAGTCTTCATTTGTTCTACTGACAGCGCGATACTGCGATGACATTACAATTTAAATTTCGAATAGGTTGACTTGGGACATTTTTTTCGTGGTTTTTGTATTAGACCCGTCGTCCATTTATTTGTAAGTCAATGATGACGGAGCAATCTTACGTCACGCGTATTAAGAGCCATTCAATGGCCATTTTCAAGAAACGACAATAAATCCGATCTTTCAGCAAAGCAAATATGTCTTTCGTATCTTCCTATCCGTCGCAAATACTCAATCTTCACAAATCACTACTAACTTCGGCAATTTATTTCTTTAAATATTTGTATCCGCTATATGATTTAGTTGCGTCCCATTTATCATAGGTAACTGTCATACGCACTCGAGCTATCTAGTTTTGAATTATAATATACGACGGAACAGATTTAACACCAAATGTTGGAATAGTTTGTTTCAAAACTCACTTTTTCTGGTTAGACTTGGTTCTGTGTTCTTGTTTTAGCTTCTTCGCTTAA
>NW_020653726.1:804195-811401 GCF_003589595.1 Hyposmocoma kahamanoa | reverse complement strand
GCGTGTGCGTGTGCGTGTGCGTGTGGGTGTTGCGCTCGCGTGTGTGGCTTGCGTATGGTGGGAAAAAAAAGTGTGCATTTGATGTGAAACACTTCATTGAGCACCATGAAGAAGATTTTCTGTTTCTTTATAACACCAGGCACACTATTTTTCGTTCATAAAAACCGTTACACGACGGAACTACCTTACAAGTCTTAATGGTTGTCAACTGTATGTTGTCGTTTTTTTAGTGCACAAAATATCGTAGGTAGTAAGTAAATAGGTCACCTTGCCTTTAGATAGCGTAGCGTCATAAATAGTAATAACGATGACAAATAGATGGCGCTATTCATAATTGTTAATAATTATAACTTTTTATTGTGAACACCGACCTCAATAGTTTGTGGAATTACATCCATTTGTCAACTTTCACTGGAATCAGTTAGAGGAAAGTAGGTGAAATCCAATAGACCGCATTCATCCCCTTGTTTGCCACGTTTAGAGGTGGAATATTTTCTGCAAATTTAATTGAGACCACTACTGAGACATTTATCCCTTTCCAGCAAAAAAAAGAATCGTCGGAAGTAGTTCACATAAATGCAGTCAAATTGATTGATGCAATCGTTCCGCTGCTTCAGCGGCAGCGTTTAAATTCCTGTACACTTCTATGAAATTATTCCAAAGTACTAAGACGATTCCCTTATAGTTGGACCAACATAGCATCCTCTTTTTGACAGCTAAGAACGGCGACAAAACGTTACTTAATAATAACGCTATAAGTGTGTAAAAAAAGTGTTAAAATAGGAAACGAATAGTTATACATATAATTTATCTCCTCTGTGAACAGTAACAACGTTTTTATTTCGATTAAATAAATAGTATTTAACCCCAACGACACATAATTTAATTTCATATCTGCATTAAACTTATGATAGTTTGTATTTATGGTGCGTCAAGGAAACGGTTAGGTTCTATGGCTTTTTTCTTAAACCTTGTTATATCCCGAAAGCAATACGGTAGTACTACCACGTGATTAGAAAAATCTTGCAGTATGGTAGAAATATCCCCAAAAACTAAGTTATTATGTGTTGCATTTAACGAAAATATATATGATGACAACATGAATAAATGCATAACAATAATAATAGCAGAAGACTGGACAAAAGTTGTAGTTAAGATAAGAAATCAAACAGACTGGTTGAGAGATAGTATATTTTGAGACACAAATAATTGTACATTTAAATGAACTCCAGCTCGAGTGAAGAATACGGATATTGCCCTTGGTTGTGTACCTTTGGAAAATAAGATTGTATTTAATGCTTATTATTTATTTTCTAATTTTTCCACTTTAGCCTGCTCGCAATCAATAATCACAAAAGGGTATTAATACTACTAAATTACTATACTGTCAGTAACTAGTGTCATATTAGAATAAATGATACTAATTAAACTAGACATGTTACGACTTTAAAACTATGCATCAATAATTGTAATTGTAATTGATTCTGACTCCTTGTTGACAATGGGACTGTTACGGACTCCTTTATACATTTTATATTTTCTTTTCTTGTTGTCATCAAGTGAAAAGTCGACTTTTACTTGCGGAAAATAATTATTAATTTGTGATGGCCGAAATGAAATCAAAGACCACCTCGGATATCCTTTCAAACAAAAGAAGAATTTTCAAAATCGATGCACAATTGATGGAGAAATTGGCGAATACACGGACATGCCTATAACATTTGAGGATTTCCTTCGATTTTCATGGGATCCCCTCATCAGATTCTAACTCGGTGATAATGGGACCACCACGAAAGTGCATCCTTTCAAACAAAAAAAGAATTTTCAAAATCGCTGCACAATTGACGGAAATATCTGGAAACGTACATACAGCCGGACGTGTACCCTTCTCCTTTTTTTTGAAGTCTGTTAAAAAGAGAATGTTATCTTGGTTCGACTATAGAGAAACATCTCCAAAAATACATGTTTCAGAAACTGTTAGTGCTTAGAACACTTACTTGAACTCCTACCCTCCTCCAGCTCACCTCCCCTCACCTCTACAGCATAAGTCTCCCTTTGGCAGGATAATCCTCTCGGAGCGGATAATTAACGCTCTCAGACTGCTTAACGGTGAATCTAATACTTTCTTTTTATTTCAACCATTTTTTACTTCGATAGGGATTATTTCATTAGTAACATTAGTGTCTGGGAGCTTGTAACAAAGATAGTAATAGTGCTAAGGAAAATGGTGGATTTTGTAGAAGAAAAGATTTTGTAGGTACAATGTTAAAGTTTCCTTAATGGTTTTTCGCCAATGATAATCTTTATTTAATTTTGCATTAAAGTTAGAGGACAATATTGGCTATGAAGAATAATTATTTTATTAATATTCTTATACAAACGTAGCCTAAATTTTACACTTAAAAATGTCATGAGACATGTAAAAGTGTGTACTTTAAAAGAAATTAATACAATGTGCATAAACGTAATATAAATATACGTATTAAGTTTTTTTCAACACAATTTATAGAAAGATGCAGATGAAGATGTCCACAAATCAAACAGGAAAAGTGATATTTTGAAACGCTTTCATTTCATATTCGTTTTCACCGGAAGTTAATCTTTCCTGCCAACATAATAAAACTCCCACATTTTGCATCTAAAATAAATATTGTATAAACGCTGTACCGGAAATCAGGAATTTGGTACATCATATCCGGTGTACACCGGCGACTTCCGGCGCGTGCTTCTCACTTCCGCTGAAACGTCGTAACGGAATCACATGGAAATTTACGGATCACGCAAAAGTACGTCAAGGAACATTTAATTTCATTGTGCTTAATGTAATGAAGGAAGGAGAATGAAGTATGCCAAGGAAACGCAAAACAATCATAGATATATTATCATAGACAAGTACACAAAAGCACACCACTCACGACATTTTGGTCTTTGGATCGATCTTATCGTAAATGGCATAGAGTTTGTTATAATTTAGCGATGAGACGAGTTGTATTCATTTCAACTCGAGTTACTCGAGTTAACTTGACTGCTAACTCGAGTTGCAACTCGACTTAACTCGACTCGGTGTTTGACAGAGCAACCGCGAGTCGCGAGTAGAACTCGAACCGACGATTCACCGAGTTGGTTGGACACGATCGGTCGACCGACTGCAACTCGAGCGCGACTGAAGGTCACCGAACCGACCGAGATAGCTCGAGTTCACAGTGTAGCTCTAGTTGACTCGATGTGCGAGTAACTCGAGTTAAGTTGGAGCATAATAAATAAAGAGTCAGGCAGGGTCAAACCACACGATAGAGATATAGGTTTAGAATTAGACTGCAAACTTATAAAATCTAAAGATAAAGTAGCCCAAGCTTTTGAATCGTTCTTTTCGGAAATTGCTGTGAACACTACAAAATCATTAAATTCCTCCCCTTCACTTGCTATTGATCTCCTAAAGGAAAATGTTAACGTTTGTGGTAGTTTATTTAATTTTCGTCATGTTATTCCACAAGACATCATAAAAGCTTTTAAGTCAATACATGTTAAAAAAACTGAAGATCTATGGGGCATATCAACTAAAGTTATAGACTCAGTTATTAATCTCATTTCCCCACAGTTAGCTGTAGCTTTCAATAGGTGCGTTGACGAAGGTGTTTTTCCCGATTTAATGAAATACAGCAAGGTTATTCCCTTATTCAAAAGCAGTAGGAAAGTTGATCCTAGCAACTATAGGCCCATTTCAATTTTACCAGCTTTAAGTAAAATATTCGAAAAGGTTATGCTAACTCAATTACTGTCCGATTTCGGTATTTAGGAATCATATTTTTCATAGTGAACAATACGGGTTTACTAGTGGTAGATCGACTAGCGATGCGGGGGTAGCGTTACTAAAACACATCTTTGATGCTTGGGAAAGGTCCCAGAACGCTATTGGTGTTTTCTGTGACCTCTCAAAGGCATTTGATTGCGTTGATCATAATACTCTTATTAGGAAGCTGGAACATTACGGTGTAAATGGCAAGGCGTCGAAACTTGTCTCGTCATATCTCAACGGTAGAATTCAGAAAGTAGACATAAATGGAGTGACTTCATTGGGTTCTCCAGTAAAAATGGGTGTTCCGCAGGGCTCAATACTTGGACCTTTCTTATTTCTGATTTATATTAATGATCTGCCATTCTTTATTAAGGACCATTGCGAAATAGTGTTGTTTGCTGATGACACATCCTTGATTTTGAAAACAGACAGACATGACATTAACTATGACCGTATTAATAATACCCTCTCTAAGGTAGTTTATTGGTTAAATGCTAACAATTTATTGCTTAATGCCAAGAAGACAAAATGTGTTAAATTTGAATTACCTAACGTAAAATCGACTAGTCCAAGCATAGAGATAAACGGAGAAAACTTAGACCTTGTTAATAAAGCAGTCTTCTTGGAAGTGACCTTAGATAGTAAACTTCAGTGGTTTTCACATATATCGTCCCTGGCCAGCAGATTAAGCTCCGCTGCATACGCAGTCCGCAGAATACGTGAGCTTACCGATGTTAGTACTGCTAGACTAGTTTACTTTAGTTACTTCCATAGTATAATGTCCTACGGGATTCTCATGTGGGGTAAAGCGGCAGATATTCAAACTATATTTGTATTGCAAAAACGAGCGATTCGTTCTGTGTACCGTCTAGGCTCTCGGGTATCTCTGAGAGAAAAGTTTAAGGAGACTGGTATCATGACTGTGGCATCACAGTACATTTACTCAAATATTTTATATGCCCGTAAAAATATACATAATTTCAATAAGAAAGAAGATATCCATAATATTAATCTTAGAGCTAAGTCCAAACACATGGTACCACAGTTTCGTTTAACCAAGGTAAACAACTCTTTTATGGGGAACTGTATACGTTTTTACAATAAGATTCCGGAGCATATATTAAGTTTATCATTTCCTAAGTTTAAAAACTATATTAAAAATATTTTGATCGAAAAATCATATTACAAAATTGAAGACTACGTGTTAGATAAAGATGTATGGAAAGACGACATGGCTCCAGAATCCACACAAATTTGATTCCAAGTGTATTCCATAGCATTTAAGTTTATTTGAAAAGAGCAATCCCTAGAGTTTCTCAGGGAGGTCAGCGTAGTGAACGAGCAGTACCTTAAATGTGACGTTTTCAAGTGTAAATTTATTTGACCTATGGAATAAATAATCTTTGACTTTGACTTTGACTTTGACTTTAAATAACTATACTCGCCCATCACTCGCGACTCGAGAGTGGTTTGAAGTTTAGCTCGAGTTCATGAAAAAGTAACTCGAGTTGACTCGTTATAGGAGTAACTCGAGTTAACCGAGTTAAATAACTCGAAATCACACTTGCTGTGCTCATGACCCTGTACAAAATTATTAATATCAAACTATATAATACCCCTTTTTTTGTAGATTTCAAATGACTGGGAGATTTATGAGATTAGGAAAATAAATAACTTTATCAACTACAATATATCTTCAATGGTGATGAACTCTTTAGTAAACTCCTTGTAAAAGAGTACGTCTAGAGTAGGTAATACTGTCACAACGCCTATTTCGGCCGCCAAGCAGTAATGTGAGCATTTCAACGTTCCGGTTTATGGATAGATAGAATACGTTTATTTTCCACAAGCACACACAACAATATGAAATAATAAGTAACGAAAACAAAGAAGACAAAAAAACGCAAAACAAAACAAACAAAAAGGTAGGAAATCAAATAAATATACATAATAAACGACATATATCTGCTAATTAATTAAAAGCAAACTGTGAGTACTGCAGCAAGCCAAACAGGCCATAGCTCAGTGCGGGTGTTGCCCAAAAGTAACGCACTGATTTTCAGCTATCGCCTAGAGGGTAACGCGGTGTGGTGCATCAACAGCAAAAAGCAATGTGTAAGTCGTGGAGTGAGTCTTAATGTAGTTGTGTCAGTGTTAACGTATAGGTATGGGTGCTGGTGAAACTACGCATACACATCGGACTTGTCAACTTTATGGTTCAGAGTGACGGAAGCATTACCAGTACCTCTCAAATCTTTGCTGTTTAAAGCTCTGAGTGGCACTGCAACTGTTAGGAATAAGATCATCCTGTCACTTGATATCGTAATAATTATAATTTTTTTTATAAAAAAACCGACTTCAAAAGTTCGTGACATTACATCTGTTTGCCAAGTTTTACAGAAATCGGTTGCCGGAAAGTGTCTGAAACGGGATTCGTCCCTACTTTGCCACCCTTAGAGGTGGAATATTTCCAAATTTAAATAGAACCAATACTGAGGTACCTTATTTCCAACAAAAAAAAAGAATCATCAAATGACAAATGCAGGAGGCATCGCATAACAAACACGCCAAAAAAAATACAGTCGAATGCGAACTTTCT
Organism: Hyposmocoma kahamanoa; assembly: GCF_003589595.1. Lineage (NCBI taxonomy): Eukaryota > Metazoa > Arthropoda > Insecta > Lepidoptera > Cosmopterigidae > Hyposmocoma > Hyposmocoma kahamanoa. The sequence goes on along the minus strand of NW_020653726.1, from coordinate 805,006 downwards.
CCTTTTTTTAAAAGTCGGTTAAAAACCGTTTTTTATCTGAGACCAGATAACTTATTTGGTTATCTGGGACAGTACTATGTCATTAAAATCTTTCACACCGTAATGCCATAGTAGTTTAAAATTTTAAAAAAAACATGATAGCTACCATATAAAATTTCAAAGGCGTCAGGACGAGCTTCAGCAAGGGGCCCGGAGCATCCGTACACCACTGACCGAATTGGAATATGCACCACAGACCGTATTCGCCTGCACTAAATGGAACAGTTAGGGTTGGTATAGTATATTACATGGGTACTAAGCACAGAACACGTAACGTATTGAATGACATCGGGATTAAAAAGAGACGATTATACCTTCAATGTGGTCTGTGCTTCACTCGTTTCAATACTGGAACTATTATTTAATATATTTTCTTTGTATTACCTTGATACTTTCTTCTATAGTATTGATACATTTGATTAGGTGATTTTGAATAAAATAGAGCTTGTGATACAAATGTACATATACACACCCGAGTATATAGTACATCAAAGAAATAGAAACGTAAGAATTTACCACTTCCGAAGGTATTGTTAATTCTTTAACCATATTTAACTTTGAAGTAATTTTTCAATGCCAGTTCAATTTAGACTGCAGACTTTATAAGAATGAAAATGTGGTCTTTTATACTTAGAAAATTCATTTACTACAAGAATGGCACAATTGTAAGTCTCAGAGCATTCAACAAATTTAATATTGTTACTGTTGGTATTAAATTAAAATTGTTTTAAAGTTTCTTTAATTTTGTGCACCAATTTTATATATTTTTTTT
>NW_020653726.1:794012-804185 GCF_003589595.1 Hyposmocoma kahamanoa | reverse complement strand
TGAAAAAAATCAATGGGACACGTAGGGGAAGTAGTTTAATGCGTAAGAACAAAAAGGAACATTATTTTATTTTCCTTAATATAATAACTGCATAGGTATATATATTCATGCGATCTATAATATAACACACAGCAGTAACACAACGTACAGAGAACACATACACAAATCGACTCATCCGAAGAACAGAGTCCGATGTGATTATATAGCGAAAAGAGAATAAGTACGTTACGAGAATAATTTCGTTATTCAAACTAAGGCCTATGTAAAGGTGTTTTGAGGATTTATAATCTTATTTCGTTTCGGAAATATAAAATCGAACAACGATCGATCTAACATCCACAGCGAAGGAGAACGAACGAAATGTGCCATGGTCCCGAGAACAAGTAGTATTGCACATAGATCTTTGTTCTACGGATGAGTCGAAATATTTAAGCAGTTTATTTTATTTTGCCACACATAGTCTCTCATCTCGGCTCAGGGCTCATTGAAAACCAGCGCCACAGTCAATCATGGCTGTGGCTTATGCTGAATGGAGGCCTTTTGCGTACGCCACATCTGCACACATGACAGTACAACATTTCTAGTCGTTATATTTAGTTTATTTTGCTTTTTGTCTGTCTTGTCTTATTTTTTTATATTTTAATTTTATTTATAACGTCTTTTTATTTTCTTTTGCTTGTCTAAGTGGTATCAATATTTTTTTTGTATCTATCTATTGTGGCGTTGCAATAAATGTCTATTCTATTCCATGTATAGATTTTTTAAAACTTGTCTGGACCGGGACTTGAACAAACTAAAAATACAAAAACTCACTATTTTATTGTACTGTTGGATGGAATAATTTATAAACATAAAATCTGCACAGTAAAGATTGGGGCTTACAATAAAAGATAACCATGAAATTTAATATTAATGTAATTTTAACATCGACTCTAATGTGAAGTACACGAAGGCATTAGTCGCTATAAATACGCAAATTGTAACCTTTTGCTGACTATTCGAAATTGTTACCTAAAGTAAACATTCACAAATTATAAATTTCTTAATTTCTTCTAAAAGCGCCCAGTTACACGAGGAGAAAGTTTTCATGCGGCGGCCGCGCGGCGACCGCGCGGCGACCGCCCAGTTACCACGCCTTCATGTGCATTAATGGCGAATCTGAATTCTATTCCTCAACAAGCAACTACATTTAAATTATTAGTACAAAGATAGTACCTATTCAGTATTTAGTTTTTTCAATGACTTTTTTCTGAGTGTTCGATCTTTGTATTAATAATTATAACAAGCTAGTGGAGTAATTTCACATAAAAATAATATTGAATATCAATTCAAAAGAAATGTAAACATTTCAATTTCTCTGAATAATACAACTGCGCGGTCGCCGCGCGGCCGCCGCGTGGGCCGCCGTATAGACCAAATTCAAGCCAGACTCGCCCGCGTGCCCGAGATGCTCATTTAAGTTAAAACGTAAAAGCTAAACAAAGAGAGCGTATTTTGCCATGACAGTTAAAAGCACGCGGTCGCTGCGCGGTGCCAACGCGGATTCCGCTCTTCGACCGCGCGGTGGCCGTCGCGGACACCGCTCGGCGACCGCACGGATTGAGTGCCATGAAATTCGTGTCAAATAAATGAGCCCTAATAAATTAACTTTTAATTTGCTCGAAGTTGGACCCATTTTCTTCCATACACAGATTTAGTTTTTTGAGTTTGATTTTGCTGTTGTTGTGGTGGATGCTCACAATAACATTTTCTACCTTAAGTCGTTAACTGTTGTATAGTTCGTAAGACATTTTATAAATTATAATATTTTACATGACCCAATATTATTTTTTCCCTGTATATGTTATAAATAAAGGAAATAAATAACGCACGCACTCATACCCCACACTGCCATGGACGCACACATAGACTACCACAAATTACAACTAAACTCACGAACATGGTAACTGTTTAGCCACGGAGGCAGTTATAATGACAACATTTTGTCAATAAAAATTTACTATATAATACGATTATTACGATATAATATATGTGTCATCATCTTCATCATTAGGACCAATGCAGGTTGGAGACTCACGTTTTAAAAGACTTGTGAACGTTCTTCGTTGTGCAGATGTCATCATGATTTTTCCTTCACCGTTAATAATTTAAACTCCTGTTAAACATTCTAATAAGTAACTTGGAAAATAAAGTTATAGGTACACTGCCTTTACAGGTTTTCGAACCATTAATCTCTCTAATTAACAGCCCTTGTGCCACTGGACTACCACCGCTCTATTATATCATTTTTATAAAATATATCCCCAGGTATCAGCAAATGTGGCCGTGATAATTTTCCACCGTGTTTTACGGTCGATCATTATTATCGAGAACCGCCTATTTTACGGTGGATTGGAAAATCATAAAAAAATTATGGATCTTCTTCAATATGTAAATTTCTTCAAAAACGTAAGTTCATTACCTAAGCTTCGCTTTTTTCATCAAATTAGTAGATCTTGACTTCGATTCTTAATTCGGAGATCGCACAAATCGTGTTAGCGTTGTGAGATGAGGGCGATCCAGATCCGGATTTCATTTAGATAATTGAATGAGGTAGTGTTCAGCCTAAGAAAAGGTTCGGTAGACGGTGAGTGAACATGTGGTTAGAAATACAGCGATTGTATCCGCTTTTTGTTGTACCTAACTGCTACAGGCGGTGACTTGTTCCATCATCAGTAAACAATATAACAATTTAGTTTTGTTTATTTTGTAAAATACTATTTTATTTTTAAATTCTAACAGAATTATAGTGAATTTAATTTATTTAGTAATTATAGTGAAAAGAGTTATGGTGAATTTGCTTTTATAAAGTTAGGTATCGAATAAGAAAATTCGTGGTGCATTTAATACTGCGCAAACATGAACCTAGATATCGTTTTTATCTTCTTGGTTCTTTTGCGCTGTCGGGTTTCTTGTATTTTTTTTTTAATTTCCTTTAGTTATCAATTTTGGAAATCATTTCGTATTTTAGAATCGTGTATAAGCTATTATTGCACGATGTTTTTGACATTTCAGTTTTACGACTGTATTATCATAAAAGATATGGAATGTTTGAGAGTAGGCATTCCGTTCTCTGTACTTGCTTTCCATCGCTAGCAATTGACATTTTTCTTCCAGTTTCTATATTTATAATGTACGTTGACCTAAAAATAATTGTAGTAGCAATGGAGGCCCTTTCCAGGAAAGTACTGCAATCAAACTTATTTCTGCCGCCAAACAGTAGGTAATGTGAGCATTCTTGCGTTTTGAACGATAGGTGCTGAGGAAACTGCAGGCACGTGGGACTTGACTAAATGTCACAGAATGATGGGCCACTTAGATCTTTCCAATTACATTGCTCCCTGAGTGGCACAGCAACTGTTATGGCGAGGCGTGTCTCTTACCACCAGACGCACGACTTGTTTGTCCCATCACTAGATATAGTAATAATGTTTAAAGTGAAAGGCGAAGTTCCATGATTAGCGAAACTTCCATCAGTGGACCTGTATGCGAATAATGGGTTTCTTAGATGAGTACTTAGGAGATCAGCATTTTTAAAAAGTATCTGGCTTAGGCGTTAATTTCATTACTTTAGTATTCAACGTTACAAGAAATTCCCATTTGCAGGGTTTAATTTTCAGGCATTATTATCATTGTGTGATATGTACTGACCCGAAATCTTGTGGCTCAAAGGGATCTGACAACCACAAATGGCTAACAGAGCATTTATCGTCAAATAAACTAAGAACTAGAGTACCTTATGATACTTGCTTTACTTAGATTGTTTTTGTATATTCGTTTTTTGTTTGTGCTAGCTCTGTAGTAGCTACGCTATTGTAAGTAGTGATAGCCTAGTTGAAAGAATGTCGGCCTTCTATTCATAGCAGTGGGCACGTACCACTAAGTCTTTTCGGAACAAGAGCAAGTTAGTTCACAACTAATCATTATCCACTGACCTTCTGTATAAGTCGTGTAAGGTACTAACTGTAAGGCGATTATTTATTAAGTCTTACAAAAAAATTAAGAAAAATTAATCGGAACTGAAATAACCTTTGTCAAATGCAACACTTACATATTGATGTACAGGGTTATTTTTAAAATACTAACAATCTTAAATACTTCTACAATTTCAAAGATTACTAACATCATAAATGACAACCTTTGTTCAGTGACGTTTGACAAATAATGATAAATATACCAAAAATAAACTTTTAACTTTTATTTGTACTATCTGAAATTTTTTAGATCTATATTTGGTAGAATAAGTTCAACCTTTAACGCGTCCTCCGCGACGACTCCCACCTGCATATAGTTGTTACCGTTTAAAGCGATCTATTTAAATCTATTTATTTTTGTATGGTAATAAAATCGGATGAATTATTAAAAGTGGAACAAAATTTGTTGTTTATGATGTTAGTAATACATATAGTCCTGTCAGGTTGTTAGTATTTTAAAAGAACTCTGTACATGTAATGATTTATTTGCAAATAAGAAAAATTATCACAGAAAAATCTTTTCGTCGATTACAATTTGTTTTAGAGATTTTATTATTGCTATCTATAATCGAAAATGATTGTATGTGTCATGTCTCCACGATTTATTGTGTCAATTAGAAATCTTTATTTGAATCTGAGCTCCAAAGGTAATGAGCTCACCTGCCACTAAAATATATTATACAGGTTGATCATGATCGATTATTGTATACATTTGTATGTACTGAAATTTATTTTATTTTATTTATTTTTATTTAATAGTTTATTGTACAGGAAAAATACAACAAGTCACAAAGAATACAAGCGAAATTAAAAACAAAAGGTTCTGCTCATTTCTAATAGAAATTTCTTCCTGCAGACCTAAGTACAGGACACTATAACTAAAAGAACGGGCATATGTGCACAACAAAACAAGGAAAAAAAATATAAAAATAATATAAAAATATTAAATTGTTATAAATTATATAAATACTTACATAAATACATATTTTATAATATAATACCTAAGATATGGATGGAATAGTAGACAAATAATGCTCTTTAACTCTCACTTTAAAAATAGCTAACGATTTACTTTCGTGAACAGTAATAGGAAGTGCACTCCAAAGTCTGACCGCATGAACAGTGAAGGAGTGAGAATAGAAACCGGAATTGAAGCATGGACTTTTCCATGCTAGCTCCCACTTATCTTTATAACTAGGACCTAATTGAGAAATTGAAAAAGGTTACTCGCTATTTTCCTAGCCTGACTTAGTCAAATGCTGACTATCATTCGATCCCTTCCGTAGAAGAGAGATTAATTCTGAGCGTTTACCTGCTTCGGTTTCAGCTTCACCCTCATTTCGCGCCTGCTAACTGGAACACCCTTTTCTTACCTGCGTAGTGCTTATCTTGTACACTTGTAATTTTAGATCCGATCTCATTATAGATTGGCTGTTTTAAGCCTTCTTACCATTGAATAACAATATCTCGGGTAGCTTATGGCCTCTTCTCTTCAATCGGGATTTTACTAAGCGTGGGATCCTTCATTTATTATTTATAAATATATAAATAAAAAGATAAAAGTGTTTTATTTGTTAATTTCACGTAATCTTAATTCAGGGGCTGATGTTTCCTTACAGGATTGTCATGGCCTTTCTAAATACAAAAACTCGTACTTACAATTTGCTCTTAATTTGAATATTACTTCTACTAGAAGCAGTGTTGAAACTACTATAACATTAATTTATTACAGTAAGTTAACAAACTAAAAATAGATTGAACGATATAGTGTACAACCACAAAAATCAAACAAATTGACAACCTCTACCTTTTTGAAGTCGGTTAAAAATAAGCCGCTACTTGGCTGTGGATATCGGTTGTCTAGACGTGGTAATTTATTTGCAGGTCTGTTGATATCTTAGTGACAAACATTGTGAAATTGTGTGCAATAGGAAAGTTAATTTTTTAGGGATTGTTGATAAAAGTATTGTGGGCATTGGCAAAATAAGCAGGACAAACAGTGAAATGTAGGAAATGAAACTATTTTTCCGGATTTAAATCGTGTATATTTGTTTTTTCAAACAAAGCGACGTTTCGGGCCTTTTACAGGTCCCATGGTCACGGTTGACTGAGGTGGTACAGTCTTCAACCAGTTATGTCTAATATTAATGCAAACCACCCTATTTTTTCCCTATAGTTACAATAGTTATTAATTAATACCTTATTTTTAATTTTACAAAGAAAACATTCCAATTTACGCTACATTAGTTTTACAAATTATTTTATTGAATGAAGTTTTATTAAGTTTAATCAATTATTAATTATTAATAGAAATTAGAATAAACTAAAACATATTAATTAGTACTGTAGTCTTATGTCTGTTTGGGATTTTTCATTAGAGGAAATACTGGATCCCAAACTGGTGGTACGGAGAAACCGTAACGTGAATGTGAGTGAAATGTAATTACAGTTTTATGATATCGAGTGAGGGGACGAACAAAATTAGCGCCTGATGGTAAGCGACTCGCGTATTCATAGCAGTTGCAGTGCTAATCACAGCATTAAATAGCAAAGATCTGAAAGGTACTGCCAGTGCACACGTCACTCTAAGTTACATAGTTTCCCAAAGTGGTCCCTATCCAGTGGACGCTGAAGAGTTCTAGGTAGGGGCCTCGGGAACAATGCGGGGCGTTGATGCTGTCCTAAGGTTGCTTGGTACTTGGTGTAACGGGCTGGTGTCAAGCAACTCGACGTCAAGACGCCTATTTTACGTGTGGTGGGTGCAGGGTCCTACTTGTGTCACTCAAGCTCCTTCAGGAATCTCAGCAGCCTCCTTGGTTTGCTGAAGACTTCGGGGAGCGACCTCGAAACTCCAAGGTACTTTGCTCTGTAGTTGGCCACGCTGGAGCACTGTAATAGGATGTGTGCATGCGCTACCCGGCTATTTGAAAAAAAAACCTGAATTATTATTATAACACTATAAAAATGTAATGTTATTTTCTTGTATTTTTTTGTGTTAAGTTAATATAAAAAATACGTTTTTCAATATTTTTTTATGGTAGTGGGCGTTGACATTTTTTATCTTGCCTAAGTGGGACAAAAATTTGGGAACCTGTAAAGGTATCAGTGAAAATACGCAGCTCTACACTGATCTTAAATTTTATACAATATGTGAATGTGTATGACACTTATTGACATCGCATTAAGTCGGTCAGAAAAGTCTTGGGCTGGCTTGGCTTATTGGCTTACCCATGCAATATGAGCGAAATGGATGCACGTTTCGCGTCGGCTGTCCGATCGGGAGCACAACGTCTTTTTTCTGACTACCTCAAGCCGATTCCGTGGTAACAAGTGTGGTGACCACCTAATGCGGGGAGGGTTGATTATTGATCACCCGAGACGAAACCGATAGATGCAATATCATGTGCTTTAACTGGCACATCTGTGATTTTCCTACATGAATAAAAAAAGCAGTAACATTGTTCAATTGAAATTATACTTCATCGTACAGTTTAGGTTTATTAGGCTGCGTTTCCACCAGAGATGTGCGAGGTGGCATTTCGGTGTGCGAGGAAAAAAATCCACCAATAGACCAATAGGATTACCTCATTTTCCCAACCTTAGCTTAGAGCAGCTTTTGCGGAAAAGTGCTAGCGGAACTAAGTATTTGTACATACAAAATAGCGAGAGATGTGCGCGAGAAACGCGAGCGAGTCGCGCGACGTCGTCGCCTCCGCTCATTCCACCATACCGCAACCCACCCGCACAGCTGAAAAAAGTCCGCTACGCATCCTTGCACCGCCTAACTACTTCGCACAACTTTGGTGGAAAACAACATCGTGGCACAGCACTGCTACACATCCTCGTACTGTCGAGCTGTCTCGCACATCTCTGGTGGAACCGCAGCCTAAATCGCTTTTTTTAAAAAACTTGTTAAACTATCTCCGTGGCCGAACGTTTACCATGTGACACAGAAGTCCCAAGTTCGATTTCCGGGTCGAGAGAAATATTTGTGTAGCCTACATTTATTTCTCTCGCGAGTTTGGGTGTAATTTGTGGTTGTCTATGTGTATCCATGGCACCCGCGACACAGGGTTTGTCTAGTTGTTGAGTGTGTGCGTTATTATTATTATTAGTGTTCTTCCACAGTATTGGTTCACAATTCTAGGCTTTATGATAAGACCATTGATGCTTTCAAGCTCTTTCAGCTTCTTCTATAAGGTGGCAAACCTAGCTTTGTGCTCACAACTGTCGTATGGTAAAATCCACTTGACACGCAACTCCTCTACGTTGGTCCAAGGTGGTATCATCCACTGTGGCTCTGTTCGGTAATTAATCTTTCCGAAACCAATCACAGCACCCGATTATCCCGTCGTTTAATTCAAAGACCCGTGCACAAGACTGTCCAGGTCACTAGCACTGTACTTAATCGCTGTGTTACAATCTGCACTGCTAATTTCGTAGAAACAACCAATAGTTTTTTCTAAGGAACTTAAATATAATAAACATATTTTATATGTATTTTTTATTATCACGTATTAGTGTCTTCAAGCAAATTTGTCCACCGTGACCATGGAGGCCTGTAAAAAACCCAAAAAGTTCAAAATAGACGTTTATTTACGCACTACGGTTTTTTAATTTAAATTTTTCTACACGGTGCAATTTTCTATCCAAAGTTAGGAATTGATCAATGGAATGTTTTTATTTGCAAGTTCAATATGGTGAGTAACGATTTTAAGTTTTCCCACGTTTCGCATTTGCCCGTTTTCTCCTGTACGCCGCCTGAAAATACATAAACATTTAAGTGTATAAATAATTACTTCTTAAATGTACTGGCAATACACCGACATCACGTGATGTTTCTTGAAAAGGTTCCTGCAAGATTGAGCTTTTTGATGCCTAATATTGCTCGCAGTGCACGTATTCCCATCAAAACGAAACAAAGTTATACTTTGCTTCTTATCCGCTCACGCGATACATGCAGCCGTAGACGCATACCACACCTAGAGGTGCCGGTGATGATTTTATACCATTTTATCCGGATATCGAAGTTATAACAGGTAAAAGAACTACTATTAATTGCTATTTCGGTAACTACTCTACCAAACCATGAAGTTTTTAATGCCTGGGTCTGTCATTTAAAACAAATAAACAACTTCAAAAATACGTCACGATAATAGTGTGTGTTATTGTTTGGGTTGGTGATTTCGGTGTTTATTCATTGAAAACATACCGTAAGTAACGTTTATTAAGTTTACCCTGAATATATATTTTTATAAACTATACTTTAAGGAGTAATTTCATGGTAAACGTTAGAACCACTCAAACGGAATATTATCATAAAATTTTCTAATTTGCGAAACCAAATAGCGGCCATTTTGCGGTGGGAGGAGCGCATCGCGTGAGCGGATAAAATAATAATAATTGGTTATTGGAGAAGAAATACAATAAAATCAAAGAAAATATTTCCAAGGGGTCTATAACATAGTTAAAGTTGGTGTTATTCTACAAAAGACAGTAAGGCTTAATTGCTGCGGAACGGAATGGACGCCAATTTTTGTAATAACGTTGTACGTGGCGTAATGAATTTATGTTAATTGTGTAACGTACACACTAGATATGATACGGTAGCTGCGAGAATTCCCAATTCACAATGGATATAAATTTCATTTCGCCATGATTTAAAACTTCGCTTCCATTTCGTTCCGTAGCAATGTAAATTGAACCCAATTATTAAGAACAAACACATTTAATATAAAATCATTAGGCTACTACAATGCCCTGGTAGCCTAATGGTTTGACCTACCTCCTCTCAAGCAGAGGGTTGTGGGTTCGAATTCGAGTTTGCACTTTGAGTTTATCGGAAATTTATTTTGAAAAAAGAGCTTTTTGGTGAAGGAAAATATTGTGAGGAAACCTGCACACTATTGCAAAGCAATTTAATGATGTGTGTGAAGTTCCCTATCCCCATTGGGTTACGTGGGAACTTCAGTCCAAGTCGTCTCTCATTGTGGGAGGAGGCCTATGCCCAGCAGTGGGACTATAATATAGACTAAAAATAGATTAATATATTAAAATATTGACAAACAACACTATAACAAATACTTTTATTGTTTTGATTTTTGCAACCCTATTCGAGTCTTGGGTTAACTTTACAGTGCTATACTGTACGCCATCGACG